>NC_058130.1:153003331-153105343 GCF_016433145.1 Gracilinanus agilis
GAGAGAAAGAGAGAGAGAGAGAGGAAGAGAAGGACAGAGAGAGAGAGAAAGAGAGAGAGAGGAAGAGAGGGAGAGAGAGAGAGAGAGAGAGAGAGTTGGGGAGAGAAGTGGAGAAAGGAAAGAGGAGAGAGAGAATGATACTTGCATTTGAGAGGTGAAAAAATATTATTAAGTGTATATATGCAATATTTCTTTTAAAAGAAAAAATAAGGTAACTATGAAGTCAGTTTTACAAAATCAAATATTTTCTTCTATAAACTTTGATTTTCATAAAAATAGAGTTGATTTAACTGGTAAAAAACTTCAGAGCTTCCATATACAGGAAGCATGAATAGAGTTGAGAGTAGCTGATCCTTCCAAATTCTCAGTGATCTCCATCTCCTCTGATCTTATCTTTTGGGTTATATTTGCCTACACCTCTAACAGATATTAAAAGTTAGGTATTTTGTAAACTTTAAATCCTGTAGAAATATGACTTACTGTATTTGTTATTACATAGAGCAAAACTCCAGGCAAGACTATTGCCAAATTCCCACAATTTGGAAGCTGCTTTTGCTTTCTTTTTTATTTGTATCCACCCTTTGACCCTGATCTTACCTTTTCTCCTTTCATTCCTGGAAGACCAGCAGCGCCATTAAGCCCTGGATGACCATCAGGACCCTGTTGAATCAAAACAACTTATGAGATCAAACCATTCCTAGGAAATTAAGTGAATCATTATGACAAGACTCTAAGATTAGTTGGCCTGGCAAAGTTGTTTTCAATGCTGTATTTTTATATTTTACCACAGGAGACTTAAACCTAGATCACTGAAATCTTTGAAATACTAGATCTTAGTATGGTATAGTCTAACATGAAAAAACAGAGACTTAGAGAGGTGAAGAAACTCACTCAAGTTCTTTTAGTTAAGAAGCAGCTGAGCTGAGGTTCAAACCCAGGACTTTCAACTACAAATCTTTTTTCTCTTTCCACTATACTGCATTGCTTTTTTCTACTCAATTTTTATTTCTACAATAACCTAGGACACATCTACAGCAGGTGGAGCCACTGGCTGAAAGGTTTTCATGAAAAAAAGATTGTTTTTTGGTGACTATAAAACAGCAGAAAAAAGGTTTTGGAGGCCAGAGTCCAGTTTATGAGATGAACACTTCTCTGTACAGAATACAATTGATTCAACAGGTCTCTCTATGTACTGAGCAGAATGTTGTTTTTGAAGAAAATCATTAATTTCCTATAAAAATAGTTGTCTTTCTGGGACCATTTCTTTCAGTTCCAATTATGACTGAGACTCAGAGGACCCTTTGAGATGGACAAATATAGTCAAGAGAGTTTAGTTGTTCTAAGGCAACTTGATCTTTGGCTTTTATTTTAAAAACAATTAAAACAAATCTTGGGAATGTTATCAATAACACCAAAAAAATAATCACGGGCTGCCCCCATTTTTCTCCCTTTCAAAATATTTTGAATATTTGTCATAAACAAAGTCAGCTCTCATCTTATTTGTAAATAGAATAATTTCTTACTGCCTTTCAGCTCATTTCTGCTTTTTTTTGGTTGCATAGCAAAATAGCTTTGCTTCATTAAAAAAAATCCAGTTGTAAAATACTGGGTTATATGGCTTCAGATGCTGGTATTCTTTAAAACACTGAGTCATATTACTTTAGTTGACTTAGAGTTGATTAATTAAAGTCAACTCAAGAAGAGACAGTACCATTATATGTTGTTGTTATAAAAAGTATATCATAAGTTCTGTTGAAAAAGGGTCAAAGAGGAGGAGATTGTTTTGCAAGATTAGAAAGAGATGAGAGCTAGACAGAAGTTGATTGCTCTAACTAGAGGATAAGTATGGGTAAACTTTAGGGATATTGCTGAGATAATGTTTTGCCATGTAAATAGGAAGGTAATAGTAACATGATGGCTTTCTCTAGGATTAGCTTCTTGAAAAATTCAGAATAGCTGGGATTGGTAACACCAAAACCATAGTAGTCCAAAGAAATACATAGAAAGACAAATAAATATTGAAACTAGAATTTAAAGTTGTTGTATATGATTGTGATTTAATACTATTGTGCTATAGAAAATGATAAGCAGAATGGTTTCAGAAAAACCTGAGAAGACTTAGATGAGCTGATGCAAAATGAAGTGAGCAGAACCAGGAGAATATTGTACACAGTAATACTGTAATAATGATCAACTGTGAAAGACTTACTTACTCTGGTCAAGACAATGACGTAAGACAATTCTTTTTTTTTCTTTTTTTAATTTTAAACCCTCAACTTCTGTGTATTGACTTATAGGTGGAAGATTGGCAAGGGTAGGCAATGGGGGTCAAGTGACTTGCCCAGGGTCACACAGCTGGGAAGTGTCTGAGGCCAGATTTGAACCTAGGACCTCCTGTCTCTAGGCCTGGCTCTCAATCCACTGAGCTACCCAGCTGCCCCAAACGTAAGACAATTCTAAAGGACTCATGATGAAAGATGTTGAGAATTGATGAATTCTGAGTGCAAATTGAAGTATAATTTTTCTTTTCTTATTTTTTGATAACATGGCTAATATGAAAGTATATTTTACATGCATTAACATGTATCACATTGCTTGTTTTTTTCAAAGGGGAAGAAAGGATAAAATTAGGGAATTTGGAACTCAATTTAAAATGAATTTAAAAAAATAAATAATGAACAATTAAAAATTCTTACTCTCTGTCTTAAAATCAATACTAAGTATTGGTTCCAAGGTAGAAAAGAGGTAAAGGAAGATAAATCCTTAATGATTCCCAGTGCTCTATCTCACTATGCTACCTCATTGCCCTGTAACCCTTATTTTTACCAGGTCAAGTAATCTAGAAGTGGCTTAAAGCTCTGCATTAACTCAAAGTACGAATGTATAATGTCTTATACTCACTGGAGGACCTGGTTCACCAGATGGCCCATCTTCTCCAGGTGAACCAGGGGGTCCTATATATAATTCAGATCCTGGCTCTCCTGGGAGACCAGGTTCTCCTGGTGGCCCTGGGGGTCCAGGAGTACCCTGAAAAAAACACAAGAAGAAATTATATTAGAGAACATTGAACAATAAAACATCAACCAAAATGGTCAGGAAATGGGATGCTCAGGTTAATTACATTTTTATTTTCATGAAGTCAGCATTTTTTTCCAGCCATTGTTTATGAAAATCTTTCTAAAATGTAGTAGTTGACTTTCTTGACTTAGGAAGTATATGCCTTAGAGAATATTGAAGGAATACAGAAATATGCTTTTATTGGTTGTTTAAGGGTTTCTAATGCATAGAGGTCATCTTTATGAATATCAGTATGCATGAGTATAGATTTGGTTGGAGAAGATTGGAGCACCCTGGTCTTTTTTTTTTTAAACCCTTATTTTCTTAGTATCAATTCTAAGACAGAAGAGCAGCAAGGGTTAAGCAATTTGGTTTGACTGAATTGCTGAAGGTTAGATTTAGGAAGTATCTGGGGTTAGATTTGAACACAGATTCTCCTGGCTCTAGGTCTGGCTCTCTATCCATCCTGCTACTTAGCTGTCTCAAAAGCGTTAGATCTCGCCTCTGACACATGAAAACTATGTGATCCTGGACCAGTCACTTGACTTTTTAGTAACCAATTGGCAAATTTCTAAGACTAGTTGCAAAGCAATTGCCAATAAACAAATAAAAGGTAGTTGTTAGAAAATCAATGATCTAGTCTCTACAAGCTTTTACTCCACCCCAATGGGGATACTAATAATACCACCTCATAGGGTTGATGGGAAGCTCAAATAAAAATAAAAACTTTTCAAAATCTTCCAGTTCTATCTAGATGGGAGCTATTTTTAGGCTGTTCTTTCTAGCAGAGGACAAGGAGAGGAGAGAAGGCTGATAGAACAATAGCTCAGGGGTATAGCAAGATCGAAGGGATAGCACTTCCCCCCAACCCCCTTTTTAGGATAGGAGGAACTTAAAGTATGTTTGTAAGCAGATGAGAAGTAATGAGCAGAAAGGGAGAGATGGAAGCTAAAAGAGAGAAAGACAACCCTGGATGAAGCAAAGCTGATATAGGAGATATCAATCAATCTAAAAGTATTTATTTAGTGCCAGAAGCTGTGCCAGATGCTTGGAGTACAAAGAAGAAAAACAACTCCTACTCTCAAGGACCACACATTCTAATGGGGAGAAAACATCCAGCTATATAGTTGCATATACAATATAGAGTTACATATGACATATGATATTATAGTTACATCTAGTTATATAATTATGTATCATATATAGTTACATGTTTTATATGTGTAACTCTGAATGTATACATGTACTCATATGTATATGTAACTATATGTATATATGTAGGTGAGTGTATATTTACACACACACATACAGCAGGTAACAATGCAACCCTTGGGGAAGTCACTGGCAGCTGAGGGGGACTAGGAAAAGTCATGTGTGTGTGTGTGTGTGTGTGTGTGTGTGTGTGTGTGTGTGTTTGTAGGTAGAATATGAGCATTTGAACTTGAACTCAACTTGAAACTGCCCTCCATGCACTTGAACAGCACAAAAACTTTCTTCTTACATAGAGCCAGAGATTCCAAGGTTTAGAGGTGACGGGGGAATAAATATCTTGTATTTGTTCTGGTATGGGAGATAGCCAGGGCAAACACAAGGAGAGAGAACATAGAGTATCATGTAGGAGGAACAGAAAAAAGTACCTCATAACTAGATTCCAGAGTCCATAGAGGGTAGTAAGATGCAAAAAAGAGAAAATGTAAGATGCAAAAAAAGCTGGAAACCATTCTGGAAGGCAGTTAGGAACTATGCCCAAAGGACGTTAAAAGACTGTCTTCCCTTTGACCTGGCCATACCACTGCTGGGTTTATACCCCAAAGAGATAATAAGGAAAAAAATTTATGCTGTGCTTTTTGTGGTGGCAAAAAATTGGAAAATAAGGGGATGCCCTTCAATTGGGGAATGGCTGAATAAAATGTGGAATATGCTGGTGATGGAATACTACTGTGCTAAAAGGAATAATGATCTGGAGGAATTCCATGTGAACTGGAGAGACCTCCAGGAATTGATGCAGAGTGAAAGGAGCAGAGCCAGAAGAACATGATACACAGAGATGGATACACTGTGGTAAAATCAAATGTAATGGACTTCTCTACCAGTAGCAATGCAAGGATCCAGGACAATTCTGAGGGACTTAGGAGAAAGAACACTATCCATATCCAGAGAAAGAACTGTGGGAACAGAAACACAGAAGAAAAACAACTGCTTGGTGGCATGGGTTCATGGGGATATGATTGGGTATATTGACTCTAAACCAGTGATGGGCAAACTTTTTAAAGAGGGGGCCAAAGGAAAAGCAATGCTCATCTGTCAGTCTGTTTCTAAGGCAACTCTTTCGAAGTTTCATTGTATTGTATCCTACTCATTGTATTTGTCAGATTAGGAATAATGTTGCGGCCGGATAGAGTATTTCAGGGGGCTGCATCTGGCCCAAGGCCATAGTTTGCCCATCACTGTTTTAAATGATCACCCCAGTGCAAATATCAATAATATAGAAATAGGTCTTGATCAATGACACATGTAAAACCCAGTGGAATTGAGCATCGGCTATGGGATGGGGTTGGGGGAAAAGGAGGGAAAGAACATGAATCTTATAACCATGGAAAAATATTCTAAATTAATCAATTAAATAAAATCCCCCCAAAAAAGGCTAGGAAGGTATGTGGGGGCTAATTTATAAAGGATTTTAAATGTCAAAGGAGTTTATTTGATTTTTGAGGTAATAGGGAGCTACTGCGGTTTACTGAGGAAGGGAATAAATAACATGGTATGACCTATGCTTTAAGAAAATTGCTTTGCTAATTTCATGGAAGGGTTGGAGTGGGGAGACCCTGGAGGTGGGGAGATGACATAAGAGGCTATTTGTAATAGGTGATGATGTCCTGACCGTGTGTTGTGACTATGAGCTGAGAGAAAGGTTTTTTACTTATGACATGACCATAGAGTAGTGATTCCCAAAGTGGCCGCTACCACCCCCTGGTGGGTGCTGCAGGGATCTAGGGAGGCAGTGAAAGCCACAGGTACATTTATTTTTCCTATTAATTGCTATTAAAATTTTTTTAAATTAATTTCCAGGGGGCTAAGTAATATTTTTTTCTGGAAAGGGGGTGGTAGGCCAAAAAAGTTTGGGAAACACTGCCATAAAGGTTCTTCCTAATTCAAATTCTGTGATTCTAAGATTGGTTGCCATAGGGAAGAGGGAAGTACTTTTATAGATCCTGGTGAAGGTGATTCATACATTGTAGGCAATGATCTTGGATATTTGAGAATGAAATAATTGTTTGAAGGTCATGATTATATTTAGTTATGAAGGTCCATTATCTTATGGAACTATAGGGATAGTCAGAAAGTAAAGAAATAGATGGAGTAGACAAGGCAAAAAATCTAGAGGATAGCCTTGTACCTGAGAGAGGATAACTTTATATTAAAAGCTCCAGCCATCAACTGAGCAGGGAGTGGGGGCGGATAATTCTGGGATGTCAAGAAACTCCAGTTAAAAGCTGGGACTGGAGGAAGGTTAAAATTGTAGAGAGATTTGAGAATTGTCTGAATTGAGGTGATAACTTAAATTCTAAGAATTAATGAGATAGTTTATAAAGAGAGAGAGGTGGAAGGGGGAAGCAAAAGCCTAAACTGATGAAAACTCACATTTAGAAGGCAGGAGAAAGAAGAGATAAAAAGTAAAAAAAAACTAATAATAATAATAAAAACAGCTTCATTTTTACAGATGAAGAAACTGAGGCAGGTAAGTAATTAAAGTAACTTGCCCAACCAAGGTCATACAGTTAGTCTGAGACTAAATTTGAATTCATGTCTTCCTGATATCAGTAACCTATCTACTGTGCAACCTAGTTGTCTTGAAAAAAAGTAGATAAAAGGAAAGAGAAGATTCACCAGAACATAGATTTAGAGCTGGAAAAAACCTTTGAAGTTACTGAGTCCTCATTTGCAAAATTAGGAAGATGTCACATTCAGAGAATAAATGATTTGCTGACAGATAATAAATGTCAGAGTAGGGGTTAGATAGAACTCAGGTCCTCTGAGGACAAAGCTAAAGTTCTTTCTACTTCACATGTGATAGATCCAATAAAGTTTCAATAAGGAGACAGGGTAGGCATTGTCAAATGATCCAAGGAAAACTGTCATGATCTGGAGATGTCTATTGGTGGAGGATACAAAAGCTAGAGAGTAAGAGAGCAGGAGAGAGTAGATCATGAAAAATTAACCTGCTTAATTAGAGAAGTTTGTGAGAGGTGAGAAACAGAAAAATGCTGACAATAATTCATCCCATAATTGTATCAGTTAAGCTTTCATACACTAATTCTGAATAAAGGCATGGCTTATTCAATCTCTGTCTCCAATATGGATTAATACTTACTCTCAGAAGTTCTCCACTACCTTCAATGTTAACAGAGCTGGAATCAGAATCAGAACCAGAACCAGAACCAGAGCCAGAGCCAGAGCCAGAGCCAAAGCCAGAGCCATCGATCTCCATTATACCCTATGACCAAGAGAAATCATTCTCAAAATTTGGCTTAATTCAGCACTTTGTAAGATGGATTATGTTTCTGAAAAAAATTTTGAACATTTTTAATACTTAGAAAGCTAAAGAAGAAACCCCAAATTTAATAAGTTAATGATATTTTACTTAGTAACAATAAAAGTATCATTTTGAAGTACCAAAAGGAATGCAAGTCTTATTCATATTGTTCAGTAACTATTAAAAACCAACTATGAACAAGTGCTTATGGAGTACCATGGGGATATACTAAATTATAAGACATGGTTCTTACCCATACCTCCCTCAAGAAGTTAAATCTGAAAGTGCTTTCCCTTCAGTGACACAAGACAAAATGATGTATGATGCCAGAAGGAGATTTCTAATTGACAAAGAATATTGAGGAACATTTCACGGAAGAGAAAGCATTTGAACTTGATTGACTAGTTCACTAAGATACCTGGGAATCTCATTGGCTATACTTCACTTTACACAGAAGTCCTACCTATAGTTACCTCTGTTCTCTTGCTCCTATTTCTACTTGATTTATCTAGTATCCTTTAATGGGGAACCCTGTTAATCGAAGACCATCTAGAAATCTTAATATATTACAAGCATGCTTCCTTCTTGTCCTTGTGTAAACATTTAATAAATGCTCTGTTTATCTATCTACCATGTCTATTTATTCCCTCAAAGACTTTAGTAATTTTTCCCTCTGATAAACCTAATGTCCTTTCCTCATTAGATTTTCCTGCTAACATGTTCA
The DNA here is from genome assembly GCF_016433145.1 of Gracilinanus agilis. Lineage (NCBI taxonomy): Eukaryota > Metazoa > Chordata > Mammalia > Didelphimorphia > Didelphidae > Gracilinanus > Gracilinanus agilis. Next base: position 153,011,647 of record NC_058130.1, read on the forward strand.
GTGATTTGACCCTTCATTATAAATTCCATGAACACGATTTCAAGAAATGAGACATTTTACAGTTCCCAAGATATCATAAATACATATGCAAACATATATATATATATATTCATGTGTGTATATGTATACATCCACAGATATAAAAGTATTTTTCATTCTCAAAATATTTCTTTAGGAAAATTAAACAGATTTCAAAGATCTAGGAGAACATATATTAGATCCATTGTGCTTTCTTCCTCTCTCTTATTTGTACTCAAGGAGCTATAATTTGTCTTAAAAACAGATACATAGAGTTGATAAAGAAACTCTGTACTCTTCCTATCTTTTAGTTTCACAATGATTACTGAAGAATACAACACAGAAAAGAACCTCACCAATGTTCCAGGAGGCCCAGATGGTCCAGGGGAACCTGGAAACCCAGGAAGACCTGGCTGCCCTTCACCAGGATCACCCTAAAGGGCAGAAAAATCAACAGAATTTAGACTTCTTCCACTTTCCTTGTCCTTTCAGTTACATACTTCATCCATCTTCAAAAAGTGACTAGTTGTTTTGTTATATTATGGAGCCTTATGCAAGAGTCTCTCCCAAGTTTTATCATTTCTACGTGACTGTCTTTTCTCAGACCTGGCACTGACCTTTATCATCACTAACTCTTTCAAATACTTATTTGAAAAGAATAGAGAGAAGAAAATGGATTTTCCTAGAATGCTTTAGAGCTATTCATAGGAGATAATATGGATTGAGAGCTGCTTTCATGGTGCTCCCTTGACTTCCCAACTCTTACACCATATAACTTTACTTTTCCCCAACTGCTCCCCACAAACATTGCTTTGTTACACTGCCTGAATTTCTACCAGTTAGAGATTCATTTGTGTTAATAAGCAAGAACAGATAGAGAGGGTAAAAAGGTAACAATGACCAACTTCATCCATTTAAAAATTTTGGTCAAAGCCAGCTTTTTACCAGAGAAGGAAAAGAAAATTCTGCTCTTTCCCTTTCTCTTTTAGAATGAAACCTTGCCAAAGGCTATAAAAATCTAACAATATTAGAATCATTCTTTCTCTTCCTTCCTCTCTGAAACCAGAAAGCAGCAGTCAGGCTAAAAGTTAAAGTTAAATATACTCAGCTACATTATGGGTTAAGTGGGTCTTCTTGGTTAAATGGGTAATCTATTCATCACTTTTAAGCTTGGGATCTGGAACATATTTCCCCCCACAGAAATAAGGCTCATATTTACAAATAAACTGGACAAAAACCATTCACATATTGGGGACTCACTGAAATTCTATAAGGCACCGACTTACAGGTTGTAAAGAAAATCTATCCTGTAAATGCACAATTGATTATTTGAACCTAAATACTTGACTAAATTTTTGCTTATTCAATTCCACCAAAAAAAGTTGATTTTATTCTGGTAGTGACTACTTAGGGCCCATTTAACCATGATTGCTGAGATTCATTTTTCATAGTGTCTGGTTTGTGGTTTTCATGACTCTTCTAATTATGTGTTTTTAAGAATATGTTTCTTGGAGTTTTATAACTGCAAGTATCATCCTTCTTCACTGGGGAATATAAATGAAATAATATTGCTTATGAGAAATTATATGCAAGAACTCATTTACTTCTATATTGCTATATTAATCATTAAACCTCTTCCTCTAAACTCCCCTTCCATTGTTGGGATTTCTGTGTATGGGAAGTTTATTTCACTCTCTTTTGATTCCTATTTGAGTGAACAACCCAAGAACAATCTCCTGGCATTAACCAAATAACTTAAGAGCAGTATGCCTGAGAAGACTCCTGCACATATTAATTGGTTGTCCTGGAATCTTAATTCCTTCTTGCTTTCTTCTGTTTTCACTCCAGAAACCAGCTGAGGTCGTCCCATTTCTCCAATTTTAACTTCATAAATATGGATCTCTCTGTACCCAAACATTCATAGCACATCAGACCCTCCATATCCCCTTCGTTATCTGACCTTGAGGAAATGAGGAAACAGTCTAATCTCATACTTTCATTTCACTCAACCAGTTGCTGTGCTCAAAGACCTCAGTGTTGGTCTAAAAGCAAAGGAAATAGATAACACCTCCATTCCCACCACTCACCATCCTCAACCAGAATGGGTCTGCGACCCCTGAAAAGTAGGGAAGTATCTCTAACACATCACAACTGCAACTTTTCCTATACAAGAAGTTAACCTAGGAAGACTGAGAAGTCTTGAGAATGCTGCTGAATTATCACCCAATCTAAATTCATTTATGAAGGACCTCAACACTATAACCTTACCCTCTTCTGCCAATTTCAAAGAATACCCTCTAATATATCCTTTTTTCTTGTGTGAGTTTGCTCTAGTTCCCCTTTCCAGGGCAGATACTAAGTTACAACATAATTCTTTTCTCATTTGGAGAGGATTTGCCACCAAAAATAGAAATTGAAATGGGTAGGTAAAACTGATCAAGTTCTCCTCCTTAAAATATCTTTTACAAAAACTCAAACAGAAAGCCTTCATAATAATTGTTTCAGTGAGTGGCTTTAATTTAGTTGCATAGAGATGTTGTCATCCTATTTCTTCTTTGTTCTTCTTAATCCCTCTCCTGAAATCACTACTCTTAGGGCTTCTATTATGAAACTGGATGGAGTTGATTAAATTGATATTAAAAAAAAGCTCAGGGCAATAAACTCAAAGCAACTTCATTTTTCATCATCAGTTCTACACGTACCTTTTCCCCTTTAGGGCCAGCCTGTCCTTTTGGTCCTGGGAGTCCTCTTTCACCCTAAAATCAAATTGCTTGATTAAAATGTTGAATTCAACCCAACTGATTGTTCATTAATCTTTGTAGTCCTAATTAGTAGGATAAGGAAGATAAAATTTCATGTCTAGTCTTTGTGTAGAAGAAGGGGTAACAGTATCTCATTCCTCCAGAATGTCACCCTTAAGAGAATCAGAGCAGTTAAGTTTCAGGGAGGGCAAGAAGGAAGAATTATAACAACACTAGCTCCAAGTTATATCTTACTCTATGATTTGCAAAACAATTTCCCTACCACTAGTGGTGAGAAATAGACCATGTGAAAATTATTACCCCCAATTTATGGCTGAGGAAATTGGCATTTAGGGTGATGAAGAGACTATCTTGCGGTCATAGTAAGTCGGAAAGCAAGGATTGCAACTCAAACTTCATAGGCACAATATTAATGGTGAGAGCTGCCTTTGGAGGCAGAGGACCTGAGTGCAAATACTGATTCAATCTCTTTCTACCAATGTGAAATTTATTTTATAATATCTCTGGGCTTCAGGTTTCCTCAGCTGTAAAAGGAAAGGCTTGGATTAGATGGTTTTTGAGGTCCCTTTTAGCTTTAAAGCTTCTCCCCTAGGATTTCAGGTGGCTAGAGCTCTGGACTTGAAATAGGAAAACCCCAATTCAATTGTTGCCTCAGATTCTTTCTAGCCATGTAATACCAGGGAAGTCACTTAATTTTGCTCTTCTTCATTGTCCTCATTTGTAAATGGTTATAATAATGTTACTTTCCAGGGGACGGCTGGGTATCTCAGTGGATTGAGAGACAGGTCTAGAGAGGGGAGATTCTAGGTTCAAATCTAGTCTCAGGTACTTCCTAGCTGTGTGACCCTGGGCAGGTCACTTGACCCCCATTTCCTATCATATAAGATGCTGTAAGAATTGTTAGTTATTTACTGTTATTCTTTCTGCCTTCAAATCCAAACCTTCTTTGTAGCATACCAAAAAATCCCTCAATGGTCAATTTATATATTTTTCCTCTTAAACTCTCTAGGAGACTATTGTGACTCTGGAAAGAGTCTGTCTGTCAGTCAGTCATTCAGTCAAACAGCATTTATTAAATTGTCTACTATATGTCAGGCTTTGTGTTAATTGCCTGAAAACATAGCCAATATGTTGATAATACATTTACACTGTTGTACAAATCACATTGGTGTCGGGGGCAGTAACTGTAACTGCTAAAGATAACAAGTTGCTGGGATAGTAATATATACATTTATAACCTGAGTTTGAAGGATAAACTCATATGAGTTTATCTTGTGCTAAAATCTTATTCCATAGGCCTGATTTGGCAGGGTGCAAGAGGTTGATTAACGAATGCCCAACTTTAATAGTTTCTCCCACAGTTTCTTACTTCTCCCAATTCCATTTTTATAGCTATAGTCTAAGTTATTTGATGCCTCCTGTTAACTAAGCTAAATCCTTCATCTTGGAGCAGCCATTAAAAAAGCCTCAGACAATCCTATCCTGCTAGGAATCTAATAAAAATTTGTGCATCTATAAAACCAAAACACAATGCAGAATAAAACAGTATTTTATGTCCTTACTTTGCAGTAATATTTATTCAGCTCATAGACTCATAGAATAGTAGAGTCTGGATCTTAGAAATCATTTGATTTTTACAGAGGAAAAAAAACTGAAATGAATTTATTTCCCCCAAGTCACACAGGTAGATCTGAGGCAAAGGTGAGAACAGACACCACATCTCCTGATCATAGGCTGACGCTCTTCTTTGCTCTCAAAATAACTATGCCCTCTGAATTGTTCAAATTTCACGTTTCGGTGAATCTAAACATTTTAACAACTATATGTGTGTGTGTGTGTGTGTGTGTGTGTGTGTGTGTGTGTGTGTGAGTTTTGTTGGACAGTTGAGGTGAAAGCTATTACCACATTACATGACTCTGGAGGATCAACACTCAGTTACCTTTTTTTGTAATTTAAAGGATTTGGTCCTAAAAACTGGATTTGTGCTTCCATTACTGGGATTGTTAATAATAAAAATGATAGCTGATTTCACCTAGTGTTTTCCATATCTCATTGGTGTTTGTGTGCTTCTTGCTACAACCCAGTGAAGTAGGTACTGTGATTATTGCAATGCTCATTTTAGAAGCCAAAACCTAGACTCAGATATGTTAGTAGACTTATAGATGTTAGCAGTCCACAGTCACCAATGGAAGGCAATTACTTGTTCTGCCATGTTTAGAGATTGCATTTATTACTTTTGAAAAAGAGCAACAAAAAGTGTCTTTGAGTTGGAGCTTTCCTTCCCAACCCACTGTTGGGGAAAGTGCACTAATTATTATTCATTCTTTGTAAGCATGGTTTCCTCATATGAGCTTCAACAGCCTGGCATTTGACATAGGTGCCTTATGCCATTCTCTTGTTCATGATGAAATCTGGACCCAGGAGCCAGGCTGATCTCTAATCAGTCACTTAGCTATAGAGAGCCAGCCTCTATATGGTAGGTAGGGTTCTGAGTGGCTTTCATGGCATCGGATTGTTAAGACAGGAAAAAGAAAATGAGAACAACCAGACTAGTGGTTAGCCCATGTTGCTCTGAATTCTGTGGGCTTTGGAGTTTATTATATACTGATTTCAAACAAAGAACACAAAGAAAGAGTCACAGTTGTGAAGGGGTAACAAATCATACACAACCCATTAAAGTCTAAAAAGTAAAGGTATAGCTACAAGGACAATGGCCAAATTCCAACCACCAATTAGTAGGGGATAATTCTGAGAGCAGACATATTTTATGGAGATGTTCACTAATTGAGTCCTGTCTTCCTGGAATATAGGTTTGCACCTGGTCAAATAAAGTCCAGACTAACTCCAGTCTTATCCAAGTATGCAGTCTTATCTAAGTAATGTTTGTTAGGGTTCAGGCTTCTTAATTATCAAGGGGAGAAATTTTTAACTCAGTAGTTGTTGGTCTGCTAAGGATGCAAAGCTTTTCAATAAGTCTATGTTTTTCCAATAAGAAAAGGTTTGGATCATAAGAGGTATCAAAAGAGGGGTCTCAGATTTTTATCTATTCTCTTATTGGCTTCCCACAACTTAGCCAAGAAATATTTATTAAGTACCTATGATGTGCCAGGCACTCTGCCAAGTACTGGGGATGCAAAGAAAGGTGAAAGATAAGTCCTGATCTAAAGGGACTCACAACGTAATGGAACATACAACATTAGAGTAATTGTTTATAACTAAGATATATACAGGATAAATTAGAGATAATCAACAAAGGGAAGGCACTGAAATTAAGGGAGATAGGGGGAAAATTTTTCTTAGAGAAGATGATAGTTTTCCTGGGTTTCGAAGGAAACCAGGGAGGTAGAAGGCAGAGATACAGAAAGAGAACTTCAGCCATGAAGGACAACCAGTGAAAATGCCAGAGGCAGATGGAGTGTCTTGTGCAAAGAACAGAAAAGAAGACAATGTTCAAAGGAAGACCAGATTGCAGAGTATTGGGAGTGGAGGTGGGAAATAGAATGTAAGAAGACTAGAAGAGTTGAGAGTGAAGTGTTATTAAAGCTTGGAATGCCAAACAAAGGACTTTATAGTTAATCTTAGAGGTAATAGGGAGCCACTGGAGTTTATTAAGTACATGGGGTGGAAACGTGGACAGACCTGCTCTTTGAGATCACAGTAGTTGAATGGAGAAGTGACTGGAGTAGAAAGAAACTTGTGGCAGAGACCAGCAGGTTATTGCAATACTCCAGGTATGAGTTAATAAGGATTTTGTATCAAAACAAGCAGTGACAAGAGAAGGGAAGGGAGTACACCCAAGAGACATTATGAACAATAGGCCTTACCAACAGATTGGGTTTAGGAGGTGAGAAATACTGAGGAGTCAAGGATAATAACTAGGTTTTGAGTGTTGGTATCAGAGAAGCTGGTGATACCCTTGACAGTAATAGGTAAGTTAGGAAAAGGGGAGGGTTTGCGGGGAAAGATAATCAAATTCCCTTTTAGCCATACTGAATTTAAGAGGTCCACAAGGCTTCTAATTCAAGATGCCATGTTCTTGAATTTCTTTTGTTTCCATTAAAATGCTTTTAGTTTACATCAATCAAAGTAAGACCCTCCAGGACCTGACATTTTCACTTCCCAAATATTCCCTCCTTCCTACTATTTCACATCCCCCACCCCAACCCTGACTTGCAACAAAGATGTATAGTTGTGTAAACCAGATCAATATATTGATGTGCCTGAATTTCTATCCTCTTCTCCCCCTTGTTATTTTATACAGGTTTCTGTATCTTGCATTCAAAATATAAATCCTCTATATTTGAAGCAGTGTTTAGTCATTTTGTACACACCAAAGGGAAAGAATCCGTTTGCTAAGAAAGGCTTTGAATAGAAATTGAGATGCAGAAAGAGCAATGCTTGAATTTCTATGCACTCTTAAGTGATGGGGACTGTTCAGTGCATTCATTCTCATGACCACTTAGACCTTAATGTGACCTATCATTCTGTTTTCTTATAAGCCTATTCACAATACTCCAGCAACAGGACAGAAAAAATATCCTTGCAAATTAATATTTTTTTATTCCTGCTGGAGGTAATTTGCCTACTAATAGTATTAGCTTTTAGTTACTGTAAAATCTTTTTATGGTACTTGACCCACTAGAGAATTGAGAACCTAATATCACAACCAAAGTGCTTGGCAAAAATATAACTTTACTTGTGTTAAAGCCTGGAAGGTGACAATTTTGTTTTATGAAACCCGCAAGTACTTCTTGAACACCTTAGATAAAATTAGTAGGTTTGCCCAAAGACTGAACAATAAATCTTCAGTTATTCATTGATCACACCTAGATAGGATTGGCAGATATAATTAAATATTAAGTAACCTTTTTGTAGTCTTGGTTTTTCTTATTGTAGCTATGCCACTTATCCTATCCTCTGGCTATATCCTTTGTAAGCCAATCAATTGTCCTTCCTTTCATGTACTCACTAAAGTATATATGAAACCTTGAGTTCTACAGTTCAATGGAAATTCCCATTCTTGGTGTCTTGGAGTCTCCCAGTCTCAGAGCTGAGTGACTGTGTGTGTTGTGTGTGTTGGCTCTGTGTAATGATTGGCCATAAGAGCATTGTCTCCCTTGTCCTGTTTAAAGATGTATTCTCTGTGGTTCTCAAGTTGATAAAGGTAATGTAAAAGTGAAAATTGGGAAAAGCCATCTAGAAGTGTATATATTTCTATGGACATGGGAAATGTATCAAAACTACATTTCCCGTGATCCAGCTGTTTCCGTTTCCGGATCTTTGGGGCATGGGGAGGTCTACGTCGACGCAGGAAGAGCTTAAATCTCCTGGGTTAGGAGGGAGTGGTCTCTCTTTTGCCGGTAGGGTCTTGGCTAGCAGACAGGAGACAGTAATGGAGGCGGCAGTTTTGAATGCTTACAAGTGCGTGATCTGATAACTTTATCTATAAACATGGCTTTAATTAAAATACTAATTTATATATTTATACCAGCCTTTATCATTTTTCATATTAATAGTAATCCACCATTTTCCTCATCACCAAGAAGCATTATTAAATTGCCATATGTGCTTTCTCTTCTACTTTTGCATAAATGAAGTGGAATTATTTTTAAACAAAAGTTTAATGTATTACACAGAGCTAACACACACATTATACCTTTCATACTACTTTTAGTCCATGATAGAACAAACCTTTTTCCTTTTTTCTTAGAATCAATACTAAGTATTCTCTCCACTGAGCCATCTAGATGCCCCTGACTATTACTTCTAAAAGAAATAATGAAAGCCACTAATGTTAAGCACAAAATAGACATAATTCATACTTGAAGTGTTTGAACAAATGATCCATGACTTAAGATTCTTGAATCTATTCATTCATGTTTATTTAGATATGCCACCATTCTGGGACAGGCTCTCTTGATCTTGTAGCCTAGCCTACTTCAATAGTCTGCTGGTGGGTATTCCTGCCTCAAGTCTCTTCCTACTCCAATCTATCCTTTATTTAGCCATTAATGTAATTTCCCTAAAGTGTAGATTGAACCATGAAAGCCTCTAGTCAGTAAATTCCAGGGGTTCCTTTTTGCCTTCAGGATCAAACATAAAATCCTCCATTTGAAGTTTAAAACCCTTCATAACCTAATCCCTCCTACCTTTCCAGTCTTACACCTTACTCCTTACCATGTACTCTGATCCAGTACCATTGTTCGTTGCTGTTCCACAAATGAGACACACTATTTCTCTGCTTGAGACATTATCTCTACCTTTCCCCCATTCCTAGAATGCTCTCCCTTCTCATTTCTACCTACTGGCTTCATTTAAGTCACAACAAAAATCCATTCTTCTATAGGAAGTCATTCCCAACTCCTCTTAATTCTGGTGCTTCCTTTTTGTTAATTATTTCCTAATTATCCTGTGATATAGCTTTTTGGTATATACTTGTCTGTTTGTTGTCTTCTCTCTTAGATGGTGAGCTCCTTGAGGACAGGGACTGATTTTTGTCTATTTTTATATCCCCAGCACTTAGCACAGTGCCTGGCACATAGTAGGCATTTTAAAAATATTGATCAACTGATTGATTGACTGATTGATTGATTGCTCTATATCTCAAAATATACCCGACTGCATTTTCTTTACTATCTCTGTCTAACTGCCTGTCTGTCTGTCTATTTATCAGCTAAGTGGCACAATGGATAATATATTGGAGTCAGAGGCAGGGAGACTGGCTTCAAACACTTAACTAGCTGTGTGATCCTGAGCGAGACACTTAACACTGTCTCAATTTCCTTATCTGTAAAATGAGCTAGAGGAGGAAATGGCAAACCACTCCAGTGCCTTTGCAAGAAATCCCCAAATGGGTTCATGAGGAGTGGGACATACCTGAAACAATTGAAGAACACCCAATATACACACATATGTATATGTATATATGCATATATAGACACACGGCTTTATATTTAATATATATGTATCCACACATATATGTCTTAATATATTTTATATATATGCATATATATGTATATACCCTCACATATATACAGACACAGACAGACAGGCAGAAAAGAAACACACAAGTTTTTAAAAAGCTCATTATTTCAGACAGAGGAAAGTGTTGGATGTCCCTTACCAAGATGTCACCTTTTCCAGGTTGTACTGTTGGCCCAGGTTGGCTTGGACCATAAGTTGGAAGGTTGTTTTCATCTTCTTTTTCAGGATATCTGGTAGGTGTTTGTGTTTCTGTCAAATTTTCTTCATCTGTTGTATCCTGAAAAAAAGCAGTAATTACCATCACTTATCGTATTTAGCATGTTGCCATGCCGTTTGGATGCAAGTCATGGAATATCACAATCTGTGAAGAATTCAAGTTGTGGGTTACAAACAAAGAATTAAACAGAAGGGGAGACAGAAAGTGTGTCATCAGAGCAGTTTGACCAAAAATTAAAAAAAAAAAAAAAGATGGGCCACTCTAGTCCAGTCACATAGTGAGAGTAAGGGAGTATCCATTCAATATCAAGGCCATTCTTTGATACTTCCAAAGATCTACAATTTTCTGGGAACGAATACTCACTTCCTCTACATCATAGATCATGTTTTGGTATATTTTATATTTACCTTCATTGACCTTCATACCTACCATTCATTACCTTCATGAATTGCCATGGCTCCCACAACTTCATCACTGCTGGCCAACCTTCTGGGATGAGCAGCCCCCAGGCCAGTTTTACCCTCAAAGAATTGGCACCTGATCCATCACTGGGCCCATACTGAAAGTTTTCCTATCGTAGTAGGACCTTCCAGAGATTGTGCCTCATTAGCACAGCCATCAAGAAATTGAGACTGAGTCATTTGCATGACAACATGATGCATCATGATAGACCATAAGGGGACCTCTGCAAAGACATGAAATAATTTTTTTTTGGTGATGGTATGCCTAATAAAAAGTCATTATTAGGGGAAGCTGGTTGCTCAGTGGATTGAGAGCCAGGTCTAGAGATGGGAGGTCCTGGGTTCAAATATGGGCTCAGATACTTCCTAGCTGTGTGACCCTGGGCAAGTCATTTAACCTCTATTGCCTAGCCCTTACCACTCTTCTGCCTTGGAACTAATACATAGTATTGATTCTAAGGCAGAAGGTAAGGGTTTTTCACTATTAAGGTTGAAATCAGCAAATGAAGTGCTCTCTACTGAATTGACACAATTTACTACTCACCTTTTCTCCGCTTATTTCAAAGAGTTCTTCACTTCCTGAACCAATCTCTGCTTTTTGGTCACTGTCAGTAGTATTGTCTTTTTCTTGTTTGTCATGAACTATATCACCAGATCCTAAATGGAAGGAATGGTCATTCTATTAAACATATGAGACTGCATTTCTATACTAAAGACTAGGTGAAAATAAGATGGACATTCTCCCTGGGACACACATTCATACACATGCTAATTAGCTCTGGAGTTGCTTAGAGGCTTCACTGTCCACTACTGGCTTTATTCTTTTCTTAAAAAGACCACTAGAGAGTGCTTGTAGCCAGCTGGCTCCCCATTTCACCAGTCCTTTTTAAGTAAAAAGCAAGGCTTGGTCTATGAAGATATTCTTGCTACACAGGATTTTGGAGTTGGAAGGAATTTTAGAGCTTATTTACTCTGTCTCATTTCACAGATGAGGAAATTAAGACCCAAAGAGAGGGGAAGTGATTTGGCCAAGGTCACATGCTTTTAGGTCCAACAAATGATTCTTTTCCTACTGACATCCCACAGTATAGAACACTAATATAATTTGTTGAAATGTGATCATTTAAGTCAAAAATATGCTTTGGGGAGAGGGGAAGGACAGGTGGGTGTGGAGCAAATTACATAATGCTAAATAATTGGTTTAACTGGTTCACCAAAATGACCAGTCATATTGGCATCTAATGGCCTTAATTTAATCCCTAACTCTTCATTTCACATGATCAACACTAACGAAATTAATATCTCTCTGCATTTAGGAGACACCATATTAATTATCCCCCAAATTTCTGTTCATCTTTTTCATTCATTAAACATTTATTGAGGCTGTGTGAGATACTGAGGAAGCCTCAAGGATGAAATAAAATTTAATCTCTGCCTACATGAAGCTTAAGAGAAAAGATGATGTAAATACATAAATAAATGTTATTCAGATTGGAATTTAAATGCTTAAAGGTGCACAGAGTGCTATGGAAAAGATGAGAAAGAAATCTATTTCTATTGCGGTGTAGGACAGAAATCAGGGAAAGGAACATTATTGAGCAGGTTGCATTTGAGCAGAACCTTGAAGGATGGTAAGCTGTCACAAGAGAAAAATGGAAATGGGGATGGGGGTCAAATAAAGCTTTCCAGGTACAGGAAATAGTATAAGTAAGATATGGAGATGGAAATAATAATAATAATAAAATAATAACTGGAATTCTTATAACGTATCCCAAAAGTTTAGTGAAATTTTAAGCTGATAGCTTATAGCTTAGTAACTAATAACTTAAAATTTCATTAAGACTTTAGAGATACTTTGTTATAAGTGCTAGTCATTATTACAGTATTATGGGAATTAAATTATATAAAAGTCTTAGTAAAGGTTTAAGCTAATAGCTTGTAGCTTAATAGGAATAGCTTAACATAGCTTAAAATTTCACTGACTGGGGACACTTTGTATAAATGCCAGTTATTATTTTATAATGAAGGTTATATAGTATACAAAAGTCTTCATGAAGTTTTAAGCAAATAGTTTATGATTTAATATCTTATAGTTGAATAACTAATAGCTTAAAACTTTACTAAGATTTTTATAGAATAACTAGCATTTATACAAGATATCCCCAAAGTAAAATGAAGGGATTAGACTAGCTCTAGAGGTCCTTTACAACTTCAGGTATTTGGTCTTATGTATCTTTGGTCCCTATTTTCTATTTCACTAAGATTCTTCAAGCATTAAATTCCATTTTGGGTTAAAAATATTCTATCCCCAGGAAAGAACAATAAAATCAGGATTTGGTCATGGGCCAAAACCTTGAACAAAGCATTTCCCCTTTCAGAGCCTGAGTTTCATTGTGAAATGATGGGGCTAGGTTAGATGGTCTCTAGATCCTCTTCTTTTTCCAAATCCTATGATGCTGTAATTTTGTAATTGCTCCTTTAAAAGATCCCAGTTGATCATGAGTTTAGTAACTGTATCTTATACACTGGTACATGGTGAACTTTTTAGAGACTGAGTGCCCAAACTACAACTCTCAGATTGCATATAAGCCTCACACCTTACCCAAGACAGGGGAGGGAGGAAGTGCTCCCATTGGGCTGCTGGGCAGAGGGGCAGGTGATGTGAGAAATGTCCTGAGGCATGGTGGAGAGAGTGAAGGGAGCAGACCCCATGGGTATGTGTGCCATAGGTTTGCCAATACAGCATTGGTATATTCCCATTTGTAACTAAGCAAAATTTTTTGTTATAAAAAAAAAGCCTCAGAGTGCAAAAGGAATGAAAGAACCTGCCTTGCTCTGAGTCACTAGAGTTTGCATGACTGGAGTTGGTGATCTCAGGACTATCCTCAGTCTTGGAGGTATCTTGAGCTTTAGGGCTATCCTCAGCCTCAGGGCCATCCTCAGTCTCAGCATCACCTGAGAGCTCCATTTCCTTAGATTCAGGTAGTGTTGTTGGAGGTACTTCAATTGGCTCTGCTTTTGTTTCTTCGGGCTAAAATAAATTTTAAAATATTTTCATATCAATAAGCAAAGGAAATATCTCTGAATAGTTTGGGGAAAGAAAATACATCCATGAAGTGCTGATTAAGCCAAGAGTAAGTTTGTTCACCTTCAAAGTAGGAATATCAGAAAAGAGATTTTTATACAGACATGGAACAATTGAGGATTGACTTGGTTTTCTTCCAAAGAATCTTATTTAAAAATCTGTTCTTTTTAAAATATTCAAATGATTGTCAATGTTCTATTTACTGCAAAAAATGCTTGGCAATGAAGTTAGTATTTAAAACCACACAGAATTTTTGGGAATAAGGTAAGATGAGGCAACATGTGGGAGTGTGCTTTATAAATTATGAAGCAACAATTATAGAAATGTACCATATATTTATTGTTATTATATAATTATTTTATTAGGAGGAGTTTCCTCATCCCAAAGCTCTCTATATCATGAAACCACAGGCCCAATCCTTTCCTCTATCCTCTAAAGAATAAATATCCCTTTAATAAATGTTTGTTGACTGACTCATTTGATCCAAATAGTGACAGAACACAATAGTATAAGGAAAATCTTAGTTGGAACTTCAGTGTTATCCTTCAACCTTCACACTCCCTCACCCCACATGGCCCAATCAGTTGCTAAATATCATGTTTTATATTTCCACAACATCTCTCCCATCCAGAATTGTGCTGGCAAGTGTTTAACAACCTGCTATTATGAAAAGGGAATTCTTTGTTCTCTTTGCCTAGTTGGAGTTAACACTTTTCGGTTAACAATAATTTAAGTACCCCTACTTAGAACCTCACCAGATTGTGAAGACAGGATTAACTCTCCTTTGTCTACTTTTGAATTGAATCAACAAAAGCTTCAACACCCTACTTAGCACTAGGTGGAGGAGCTCTCCACCCTTGAACTCAATCAGCCCAGAAATGAGAATTTACACCTCAATCAGCCAGGAATCTATGAACCCTTTTGATGAGCATTCACTTCTCCAGAAGGTGAGAAGTGGTTCCCACAAACACTGCTCCCTGGTCAGTGCTGGGCAATTTGGAAGCTGTGATTGGCCCTTGTGAAGAGGAGAAGGGACAAGAAGCCATTACAAAAGGCCCTGTATTTCTGGGACTACTTCAAGAAGGAAGTTGGCTTCAAGAAGGAGTTAGACTTCAATAAAGAGGTCAACTTCAAGAGGAAGGTTGGCTTAAGGAAAAAGTTGGCCTCAGGAGTTACCTTCAGCTCAAGACATTGTCTTGACCTGCCTCTTGAAGGGAACTTGGGTGAGTGGATAGCTGACTTTTCCTTCCTGTCTTCTAGAGAGAGTTTAATTCTAGTTGAAGGTCGACAAGTCCTGGCTGAGTCGAGCACTAGAGCAATATTTAGTTAAATAGGCTAATGTCTTCTCTACCCTTTTGTATTTCTCTGCTTTCCCTCTTTCCACCTCTTTTGTAAATAAAAGCTATTAAAACCATTTTGACTTTGAGCAATAATACTTTGAAATGGCAACCGCCATTATTATTTATAATTTTTAGTCAAACCATAAAAATTTAATTCTTATACTATCCAAAAAAAAGACACACTTTTAAGTTTAATCTACATCATTAATATTTTCTCAATCACTTTCCTAAGTCTAAATAATCAATAAAGCAATAAATTAAGTCCTAATTTGTGGCATTTGTCTACTTCTGTGGTATAGATGCTCACACTGAAAATTTAACAATCAACTATAGAGAGCCAGTAAAATGGAGCTCTAGCACTCCATTGCATCTACCACCTTCTCATGACTCACAAATCCATACCATGGTTCAGGTCCTCATCATCATTTGCATGGACTACTGCAAAGGACACCTAATTGGTTTCTCTGACTCAAACCTCTGCATTCTGATCTATCCTCTGTACCATACTCAAAGTAATTTTCCTTAAAGGGAGGTCTATCTATGCCACTCCTCCATTCAATTAATTCCAGTGACACTATTGTCCCTAGGATAAAATATAAACTGTTTGGCTTTTAAAACCATCACAATCTGGATACCCCAAATATCTTTTTGGCTTTATTTTATATTACTCTGCTTCTAGGATTCAACAGTTAAATCACCTAGCCATTATCCTGTTCCTCACATACATCTCAATCTCCCATTTCTGTGCCTTCGTTGTGGCAGCCTGCTATACCCTGGAATGTACTCTCTCCTCATCTTTGCCTCTTTGAATCTCTTCTTTCCTCCAATTCTCAATTCATATTACACCTAAATGAAGCCTTTCCTTTTTCAACACTACCTTGAATTTACATATATAGTACATATATACACATGCATAATACACATATATGTCTATAAAATATATATATATATACAATATGTGAATATTCTCTGTGTCTGTCTATATCTCTCTCTCTCATTATCCCTCCCTCTACCAAACATAAGACTTTTTCCTTATTAGCACCATATACCAATCATTAACTTTTTTTATGTTTCTGCTCTCTGAAATAAGGAAAAGGAATTAATGCCTCAGAAAACATTTTCCATGCAGCCACTAGCCAACAAGGACTTGGGTCGAATCTCTCATGAGGAAATTCCTGTAGTAATCTACTGAATTCTGGATAATTTCCCATTTCACCCCAGAAATACCTTTTTCCACCCCCACCCCCCAGAAATTAGCAAACTCCCACTAGAGACTGCTACTCTTCAAAAGGTCACACAGACTCAGCCTCTCCCCTCCTGCTTCCCCCACACACACTTATTAATTCCATGCTGGAAACCACAAGGAGCCATACATAACTCATTCACAAAGAGAATTAAGGAATGGAACCTACTTTAATCCCTTCATCTTGTTTCACACCAACATCCACAAAATATTCCCAATGATGATCTCTCTCTCTCTCTCTCTCTCTCTCTCTCTCTCTCTCTCTCTCTCTCCTTCCCCCTTTCTCTACTTCTATCTGTCTATCTCATCACTCTCTGCCTCTATTTTTCTCTCCTCCCTCTTTCTTCTTTCCCCCTTCTCTCCCTCCCCTTTTCTATCTTACTCTCTGTCTCAGTTTCTTTCTGTCTCTGTCTTTCTCTGCGTTTGTCTCTCTCTGTCTCTGTCCCTCTTCCCCCTTTCTTTTCCCCCTTTCTCTCCCTCCATCTCTCTATCTCACTCTTTGTCTCTGTCTCAGTGTCTCTCTTTCTCTCCCCACTTTTCTTCTCCTCCGCTTCTTCCCCCCCCCCTCTCAATCTCTGTCTCTCCTCCTTTCCCTACCCACCTCCTGCCCAAAACCTGAAAGTACTAATTCCTTAATTATTGAAAAATGGGAAGAAATATCATGGAAGTATACCAAAATACTAATATTTCCTTCAGTGAGGGTCAGTAGGCCTAGAGAAGGAAGATAGAAATGAGATGATACATATTACCCAATGATTTGTAGATATAATGGAAGATGAGAGAGGGAGAATGGAAAGAGGGAGTTCAAGGAGGGATTTTTAGGTTTGTAACTAGTGAAACATGAAGATGTCAAGTATTAGCACAAGGCTGGGAAATGAAACCCAAGTGGGAAAGATGAACTAAGAGAAAAGGAATAGGAAAGGAGACTAAAGGTCACAATTAGAGCAAATGATAAATTTAATGTATGTGAGAAAAGTCAGAGAAATAGAAGAAGAGCAGGTTGTGGTCAGACAACAGAATTTCAGAACAGCAAATGGTAGCAATGTCCTTCTCTTCCTCTTTTTTCTAATGTGCAAAGGTACAAGAAGCAACTGCAATGGCCTTGTTTCAAGACAGGCTCAATTAGCCCCAGAAGATATGATTTAATTCTGTTGTATTTGTCAGTGTGTCTATATCATTAGGGATAAAAATGTATCCTCATTTTATAGATGTTGTTTTCATGGATTTTCATATTTATCCTGGGCTAGAAAACTTCCCTTAATTTCTATATGCCTCCATTAGGGGACAGGTGAGAAAATGGAACATCTCTGGCATGAATTTCTTTCCTTTCTCTTTCTTCTTGCCATCATCAACCTCTGTTCCTAAAGAAGAATATCTACTTCTCTATAGAGCCGATTCTCTTACCTGTTGATCTCATTTGCTCTGGCCCCTTCCAAGACTTTGCTCCAGTGATTATTCTCTCTCTCGTGTGTTTTCACTCTTATTGCTGATGCTTTTCCACATGACTACAAACATATGCAGTGCTTCCCAACTCAACAAAAAGACTTTCCTTGGTTTTTCCATCTCATCCAGCTAGTATCCCTTCTCTTTGTTCTTTTTCACTACTAAATTTCTTTTTTTAAAAAATCTATAGTTGAAGCACCCCCACTATCTCACTACTTCCTTCCCTAACACTCTACTAAAATCAAATACTTCATGGAGTAGGGGACATGTAAACTGCACTTTAAGCATGAGTAGAATTTTGATAAGTATAGATGGCAATGGACAAGGCTTTTCAGATAGAATGGAATAAGCAAAGGAACTGAGGGGGAAAGAAGGTACTTGATGCACATGACTTTTGCGTGAGTTATTTAGTTTATTTTCTTAGGACTTTATAGTCTTTGGGTGATATGACCATTTAGGATCTCAGAGCTTAGCACAATGTCCGACACATAGCCTTGTATCCCAGCCAAAACAAACTCATTTTCCATTACTCCTACCATTACCAATTAGGCCCAAGAGACATAATTTGATTCTATTATATAAACTAATGACCAGTAAAACAATTAGTATAAGTAATCAATATAAGCTGATGATCTGTCAGTAAACCAATTAATTAATTCAGCCACTTACAGGGGGTTGAGTATATGTGATGGCTTCTTGTATTTCAGCAATGTCTTCTGCTTCCTGAAAGCCACTGGTCTCTCCAGATGCCTAGGCAAAATCAAATCATACTCATAACCATATGAAAGAAAATAATTCACATTTGATAAAATCACTATATCTATCTTCAAAGGTGAAATCTGATTAAGAGATAATAGCTTGCGTGTCCTTCTAAGGTAATATACTTTTATTTTTTAATTTAATATAATTTTTTAAACCCTTATCTTCTATTTGGAATCTATACTGCCTATTGGTTCCAAGGCAGAAAAATGGTTAGAGCTAGGCAATGGGACTTAAGTGACGTGCCCACAGTCTAAATAGAAAGTGTATGAGGTCAGATTTGAACTCAGGACCTCCCATCTGTAGCCCTGACTTTCATTCCACTGAGTCACCCACCTGCCCCTGTGATATACTTTTTTTTTTTTAGTATTTTTCCATGGTTGCATGATTCATGTTTTTTCCCTCCTCTTTTCTCTCTCCCCTCCCGTAGCCAACAAGCAATCCCACTAGATTATACATGTACTATGTGATATACTTTTTAAGGTTATCTATTTTTTTATTTATTATTTGTTTGTGTATTAAATTGTTTTAGAGCCCTTACCTTCCATCTTGGAGTCAATGCTGTGTATTGGCCCCAAGGAAGAAGAGTGGTAAGGGCTAGGCAATGGGGGTCAAGTGACTTACCCAGGGTCACACAGCTGGGAAGTGGCTGAGGCCAGATTTGAATTTGGGATCTTCTGTCTCTGGGTCTGGCTCTCAATCCACTGAGCTACCCAGCTGCCCCCTGTGATATACTTTTTAAAAGCTTGGTTTTTTTTAATAGTCAATTTAAACATCTATTTGACAGAATTTTCACTTCAAAATCAACTGATTTTTTCTATTGGGTAATACCCGATAAATAAATAAAATAAAAGAATTTAAAATGAAGGGATAAGAAAAATCAGTGGCTTTCAGTTCTGTTTTTATTCATTCTCACTTACAGAACATAAAGGATTACTCAATTTAGGTTAATTCTTGCATGAGCATATGTGCATTGTATCTATTATAATTTATTTTAATTCTACAATCTAGTTGCCCTTTTTTGTGGCAATGGAAAATGAATGGAAAATATACCATTGCTAGCCATCAGCTGGTGATGAATCTAGGATCTTAAAAAAACATAGAGGTCATATGGTTCAGTCCCATCCAAAGTAAAAATACCCACCATAATGTTCTTGACAAATGGTCATACAACTTCTCCTTGGAGACATCCAGGGTCAGGGAACTCACTACCTTCCAAAGCAGCTCATTCCAATTTTAGATAGTTCAGATTCTTAGTCAATTTTTCCTCACATTGAGCTGAAATATTCCTCTCTATAATTTCTGACCACTGGATCTTGTTCTGTTCAGTGGAGGCAAGTTGAACAAGCCTAACCTCTCTTATTCATGACAACTCTTAAATAATTTAAATAATGCTATTATTTATCTCCTAAATCTTTTCTTCTGCAGGCTAAAAGTATCAAGGACCTTCAACAAAACCTTGAAAGGTATATTTTCAGGAAATTGTTGTCTTCTTCTAGATACACTCTCCAGGGTTATTAATTTTTTTCCTAAAAATGTAGTTATTAGGAGCCTTCATAATTAGCTTTCTTTGGCAAAATCATGATTTTCTTTGGATACTTCTGTTCTTTAGCTATTTGGAATTGGGAGAGGTATAACAACCTATCTTCTATGCCCTACCCACACCCCACTACTACTCAATTCCAGCAAAATAGGCTTTGGAAAAAAGAGTAGTAATGAATTGTGTAATTGGACCAAGGAAGCAGCTTTCTATTTTTAATAAGGTAGGACCTCTTTAATTCAAATTGATTCATCCCTTAAAAGGTGGCAACTCGGAGGCAGCTGGGTGGCTCAGTGGATTGAGAGCCAGGCCTAGAGACGGGAGGTACTGGGTTCAAATCTGATCTCAGACACTTCATAGCTGTGTGACCCTGGGCAAGTCACTTAACCTCCATTGCGTAGCCCTTACCACTTTTCTGCTTTGGAGTCAATACACAGCATTGAATCTAAGGTGGAAGGTAAGGGTTTAAAAAAAAAAGGTAGCAACTTTCCCCATTAACCCTCAAATTTGACATAGAATTCAGAATACTCTACATTTTTGCTTCTAAAACTCAGGAGAGGCTGAGTGGCAGGCTATAAATATTCTAGTAAGAAGGCAGTGACTAGACTGGAAATAGTAAGATTTTCTGCTTGATCTCTCGCAGGTTTTTAGCCCACTGTCCCAAGAGGAAGGAAAAGTGGTTCCTTCTTCTTTGTGACAGGCAGAGCAGCCACTGGTAGTAGTATTCTTCTTTTCCTCTTCCGTACCAGACAAAGGTACATGAGGCATTGGGCGTCTGTCTGTCTGTCCTAGTTTTGACTCGGAATGACCTTATGGCCTTGTCTCAAGGCAGACCCAATTAGGCCCAGGAGACATATTCTAATTCTATTTTATTTGCAATTGTGTATTTGACCAGAGCTACTGTTACAAAATGTATTCTTTATTTATGGAAGTTGTTTTCATAGGTTTTCACGTTTACACTGAGGTAGAAAATGTTCCCTAATTTCTATATTCTTGCAAGCCCTCATTAAATATCTCTTCTCCCCTCTTGAAGAAAATTATTTTTGTGTATTTGATACTATTTGGTCAGCTTCGCATCCTGTGTTTCATTGCTTAAAGAAGCTAAGAGCATTCCTGGAATAATATCCCTCAAAAATTTAGTAGAGAATATGAGTATAAAAGAGTCTTCAAAAGAGGTAATGCCCTGTCCATGGTATCCATAACTAAGCCCACAAACCAACAAAGCCATTAAAGTGCTGTAAAAATACCCCAAATAGAGCTGGGGCCAAAGCACATTCAGAATCCAGGGGTTCAAATTTTTTGAAATGTGAGCGATTACATCATGGAAAGTGATCGGCTAGAAGGTCAGCCCTTGTCTTGTGGCAGCAGCTGCGTTAGACTTGAATTACAAAATAGAGGAATACTCACATATGGGTCATCATCTTCACATTGGTCCTTGGAAGGATGGGGATCTGGCTGGATGGTTAACTGTTGTATTGAGCCCTGCGGGAAAACAGAATTGGTGAATGACTTGACATAAAGGGACCACGAGTATAAATGTCGTTTCTGATTCTTACATCACATAACAGTCAGTTTCAAGATTTACATGAATTCATGCTGCATTTGGACCTGGTAAATGTTTTTATTTAATGGTTTTTGTCACAAAAGAGAGTTTAATTTGCAGGGAGGGAGTGAGAAATAAATGTAATTGTGAAAAAAGATGACATCAGAAATATATATTTTTAAAAATAAATTTAGTTTCCCAGGACACATAAAAGAAATCTTAAACTGTTTAAAAACCAAGCTCTATGATGCTAGCTAGGTCTTGCACTATTTAACCAAGTGCAAGGATGATCAGTACATGGTCCAGTAGTTCCTTCATAGTATAATTAGAAATATTTAATCAGAGGAACATTTTGCTCTTTTTGTGGTGATTTATTAGAATAATTTATGATTGTGTTCAATTTTTTAAATACCTTATTAGGGTGAAGAATCTTTATAGTTACTGAAAATTTATAGACTAAATATCCCCCCAAAAATATAGACTAAAAATATCCTAGACTAAAATCTTACTTTGCTTATTTATCATATTGTAGAGGGGACCTTATATTTTCCATAGCTTCATAAGCACTAGAAGTACCTACCAAACTAGAAATTCTTCATATATGCTCCCTGAGATGGGCTGTCATCAAGAGACCAACCCGAAGTTTAACTTCTAGGCGATATCCTGTATACACATGTATATATACATACAAAAGGCGACTAAGTGGCATAGTGGATAGAGCACTGGGTCTGGAGTTAGGAAGACTCATCTTCCCAAGTTCAAATTCAACACCAGACATTTACTAGCTGTGTGACCCTGGGTAAGTCATTTAACCCTATTTGCCTCATTTTTCTCATTTATAAAATGAGCAGGAGAAGGAAATGGCAAACCACTCCAGTATCTTAGGCAAGAAAATTGCAAATGAGGTAACAAGAGAGTCCTACATGACTGAGTAACAATAACACAGATCTGAAGGTATTTGAGAGGAGTCAGTAGGAACCATCAGGGCTTGCCCAGGACTAAGAAAGCATGAGCCAGGGAGAGGGCACAGAAATATCCAGAGTAAAAGACCCTAAGTTTTTTAGGAGCAACTGGAGTTCAGTCCCTAGTTGATTCTCTGCACTCCTTGCATTTAAACGTCAGCAAATGCCCTCAGCCTTAGATTGTGACCTATGATTTAATTCAGAGAGAACTCCCAGGTCAGAAAATTTTGTCTTTGATGCAGACTGGAAACTCCTTTGTAACTTAGAGTGTTAGGAGCTAACCAGAGTATTAAGAGGTTAAGTGACAACATTTTAAAGGTAACATTTGAACCTAAGTCATTAATGTGAGAGCTGATTGTTAAATTTTCAGTGAAAGATTTTATACTTCTCAAATCAGCAAATGCTACAGATCTGGGCTTGATTTATTGCCTTGTTAATAGTCTAGACTTAAAAAAGATGGAAAAATGTAAAAAATGGAGATTAAATGTAAAAATATGTCACATACAACACTGACCCCACCCTGCCAAGAGTCAGTTGTTAAACATTTACCCAGCATACCTCTGACTTCTTGGTTTTGAGGCTACCTCTCTATCCATTATAGCAGTGATAGGCAAACTTTTTAAAGAGGGGGCCAAAGGAAAGGAAATGCTCATCTGTTAGTCTGTTTCTAAGGCAACTCTTTCAAAGTTTATTGTATTGTATCCTACTCATTGTATTCATCAGATTAGGAATTATGTTGCTGGGCCAGACAGAACATTTCAGGGGGCTGAATCCGGCCAGCCAGCCTTAGTTTGCCCATCACTGGTCTAGCCCATTATGTCTTCTGCCCCATCTCCATCCTATTCTCAAAAGACAGCTTAAAATACCACTAAGCTCTTAACTAGAGTTCTTTATGCTCAGCTTAATGTTGCCTTTAGCCTTGATAAGTCATCTCCTATTCATGCTACCCTTTTGTATTTATATTACTTATGTCCTTCTTGTTCCATCTTTTGTAGATGTTTTCTAAAGGTGAGTTCCTTGAAGAGCTCCCCATTCAACCATAGTCACTTCTTTAGAGTCCTCTGACTTTTTTTCTTATTAAAATTATGATTCCATTGTCAGAATTTCAATTTTTTTGATTCTCAGCTCTCTTATCCTTCTTGAACCCTTCCTATACCTGAGTCACAATGGAAGTTTCCTCCTCTCCAGACTTCATGACTTCAGTTCTATTAATTTTTCGGTATAGTTAAAAAAAAAAGTTTTTTAAATGTCTATTCAATTCAACCTCTCGATTTTCCCCAACCTACATTAGTTGTGAAGGCTCGATTTGGGTAGTAGTAGAGTCAAACTTCACTTTCTCACTCCCACTCAAATATCCTCAGTGCATTGTTGGTTTTTTCCATGACAGCACTAAGTATGAGCTGACTCATGGACTGCTTGTTCTCTGGGATGCTGATGATACTCTTTCCTGAGAAAAGCAGGATCTGGTCTTGTCTCAAGAAGAATATCTCAGCTCCACTGCTTACTAGGTAGGACCCTGGACAATTCACTTGTCCTCATCTGTTAAATGCTGAAGTTTAATTAGATAACCTCTAAAGAACTATATAGCTCTAGATCCTATGAGAAGGAGAGAGAATATAAGAAGCCCTCACTTTTTGCCTCTTTCCATTTTGTGCCTTTTCCCTTTCAGGGTTGCCTGATGTAGTTAAGTGGGGATGTGGATAGATTTCTACTTCTGGAATAAGGAAGGCTCCTTTTCCTGAGTTCAAATTTGGCTTCAGACACATTCACTGTTTGGCCCTGGGCAAGTTACTTCACCCTGTTTGCCTCAGTTTCCTTATATGCAAAATGAGTGGGAGAAGGAAAAGTGAACCACTCCAGGATCTTTGCCAAGAAAACCCTGAATGAGATCACAAAGATTTGGACACAACCAAAATGACTGAATGACAAAATGAATATTTAACATTCTCAATTCTCATTGTCCATCACTAGGTCCTTGTGAAGATAAGATAAGAAAGAATTCTGAACTTTCTAAAGGATAACACCCATAGAGTCAGCTAAGTAGCTTAGTGAATAGAGAGTCAGGCCTAGAGACAGGAGGTCTTAGTTCAAATACAGTCTCAGACTCTTCTTAGCTGTGTGACCCTGGGCAAGTCACTAAACCCTTATTGCCTAGCCCTTACTGCTCTTCTGCCTTGGAAATAATACTTAGTAGTGAATATAAGACAGAAGATAACAGTTTAAAAAAAAGAGAGAATAACACTTATGTCATATGATTGCAGGATCATAGATTTAGCATCAGAAGGCTTGGGGTTACTTTACAAATTAGGAAAGTGAGGCCTCAGAAGATTAAGAGATTTGTCCAAAGTCACCCAGGTAATAAGGAGCTGAGACAGGATTCAAACCCAGTTCTCCCAAGGCTAAACCTAATACTCTTTCCACTGTACCATTGTCACAAATAATATTGATATAGAAGGGTATATTTAAAAATATTAAGGTTTTAATGTAATCCATATTGATAATTAAGGAAACCACATGCCTGCTAAGATTTAATTCGAACGTTCGCCATACCTTCCCCTTGGCTGCTTCCTAGCAAAGAGAGCTTACCAATCAAGTTCTCTCTATTTAAGCTTCTCTTTATGTTGGCTTACATCACCACGTAAGAAGGAAGTCCATTGAATCATGGGAAATGTAGTTTGAAATGAGATCCAAATGTCCACAAGAAGTTTAGACCAGAGACCTCAAAATAAGTTTAAGGGTCCCCAAATTTCCAATATCACACCATACCGGTTGATTATATAGTTATTATTCCCATTATTTCTCTGTAAATTGTAATGTTTTGGCCAGTTCCTAAAGATAACAGATCATGTACAGTCAGGCTACACTGTCTAGGGATGTGTGAGCAATTATACATTAATAATAGTGTGAGAGATATTTTGAAGCTTCTTTGGAAAAGTGCATGTTAGTATTTTTTAAGGCATAATCAATTTATTAGTAAATAAATAAATGTGGATGCAAATAACCAATATTAGATTATTGTTCGTATGATATAGGAGAGGAGGTACTATAATACCTCCAAAGCTGGAAAAAATGAGAGACTATCTCTACCCAACATCTTCAGTCAATAAATAAATTAATAAGCATCAACTAAGCCTGTTGCATAGCAGGCACTATTCTAAGCATTGGGGGAAAGAAAAAAGAAATAATTTCTTCCCTCAAGTTGCTTAAAGTCTAATTGGGGAGGCAACAAGTATGTAACTTGGGTTTGCTGGGGTATGCCTGGTATTCCCCTGAACTTGGCATGCCCAGATAAGCTCAGGTTACACACATATTTATTTATACATGTATAAATCTATACATTTATACACATACATATTTCTATCTATCTATCTATCTATCTATCTATCTATCTATCTATCTATCTATCTATCTACCTACCTACCTACATACACACACATAGTCTGAGCATGTCTGGGCATATACATATTTATTTGTACATATATAAATCGAAACATTTATTTATATACCCATTTG
Organism: Gracilinanus agilis; assembly: GCF_016433145.1. Lineage (NCBI taxonomy): Eukaryota > Metazoa > Chordata > Mammalia > Didelphimorphia > Didelphidae > Gracilinanus > Gracilinanus agilis. Next base: position 153,037,517 of record NC_058130.1, read on the forward strand.
TTTATAAATTCATATTTATATATGTATGTTTGCACATATGTATTTATTTATGCATGTACATGTTCAGTAGTTTTTCATTCATATCTAATTCTCTATGACCCCCATCTGGGTTTTCTTCACAAAGATATTAGAATGGTTTGCCATTTTTCCCTCTCCAATTGGTTTTACAGATGAGGAAATTGAGACAAACAGGCCTAATTGATTTGTCCACTGTGTGTGTGTGTGTGTGTGTGTGTGTGTCTGTGTCTGTGTCTGTGTCTGTGTCCAAAAGACTGATATTAGATTATTCTTTTTAGCTATGGGAGAGGAGAGTAAGTGCCTGAGGCCAGGTTTGAACTCACAAAGATGAGTTTCCTGATTCCAAGTCCCACACTCTATCCACTGTGCCACCTGGCTGCCCCTATATATATGTATATACATATTATCAAAAGAATAAATAAAAGCATGTATTGAGCGGGGAGTAAACTAGCAATTGAGAAGGTTAAGAAAGGCAGCATGTAGAAGGTGGTGTTTGAGCTGAAATTTGAAGGAAATCAAGGATTCTAAGAGAAGGTATATCTCAAGTAAGGAGAAGAGCCTTTACATAGACAAAGACATAGACATAGACAAACATAACATAGACATAGACATAGACATAGACATAGACATAGACATAGACATAGACATAGACATAGACATAGACATAGACATAGACATAGACATAGACATAGGAGAAAGAATATTATGTTGGCAGAACAATGCATAGGCCAGTGTATCTGGATTGCAGAGTGTATAGAAGGGAGCAATGTGTAAAAGGAACAAAAAGATAGAAAGGGGCCAGGTTGTGAAGAAATTTAAATGCCAAAGTGAGGAATTCATTTATTTATTTATCTATCTATCTATCTATCTATCTATCTATCTATCTATCTATTTATTTATTTATTTATTTATTTTTAACCCTTAACTTCTATGTATTGGTTCCTTGGTGGAAGAGTGGTAAGGGTGGGCAATGGGGGTCAAGTGACTTGCCCAGGGTCACAAAGCTGGGAAGTGTCTGAGGCCGGATTTGAACCTAGGACCTCACGTCTCTAGGCCTAGCTCTCAATCCAGAGGAATTTATTTTTTGACCCCTGAAACTCTAAGGGGTTTACAGGGTTTACTAACTAGGAAAGTGGAATGGCCAGTCTTGTACTTTCAGAAAGTCACTGGCACCTATGTACAAAGATATCAACATCAATATAAATAAATATATCCATCTCTCTCTATAGATATAGATATAGATAGAGATAGATACAGATATATCTTCATAGCTAATCTCTCTCCTTTGAAACTTAGTTCCATAATACAAGCTGCCTATTGTAATTTCAAATTAACTGTCCCCTAAGGCATCTGAAACTCAACATATCCAAAAATAGAAATCTACCCTGTCCATTCAACTCTCTTCTAAATTTCCCTGTTGCTTTAAAGGTCACACCATATTTTCTGGTACCCAGGAACAAAACATTGGTTTCTCCCTCAGATCCTCAGATTCACTCACTCAATTCACCCAGCTAATTGGCAAATCTTATCATTTTATATATCTCCATATCATCTCTCAAATCTCTCTCTTTCCTTCCATTCTTAGCACAGGCCCTCATGACCAATCATTAATATGCCAGGAAAATTTCTAAGAACTGTAGAAGGCAAGAAAGGCTAATTTTTTTTTAAAAGTCATAGAATTCCAATATGGAAAAACTTAAAATTCATCTCACTTAGGCATATCAACATTAAACTTCAAAGCTATATCAATAAAGAAAAGTGATCCTGCAAGCTTCCAGATAAAAAATGTTTTACATATAAATATTCAACCAGAATTCACCAGGCTTTCATGCAAAACAAGAAATTACCAAGCTTATTGGAATCCAGCATATATGAATGTAGCCTTTAATTTTAGGACTGATTTCTCAGACAATCTATTCAGTCTATTTAAGGCTAAATAATAGATATTGGAAGCCAAATAGACCTTAAAAATATTTCATTAAGAAAAATCCCCACTTCAAAATGGACTATGGAAACTATATAGAAGAAATATCACGGAGATTTAAGTAGATTAATATTTAAAAAGGAGTCAAGCGGGGCAGCTGGGTAGCTCAGTGGATTGAGAGCCAGGCCTAGAGACGGGAGGTCCTAGGTTCAAATCTGGCCTCAGACACTTCCCAGCTGTGTGACCCTGGGCAAGTCACTTGACCTCCATTGCCTACCCTTACCACTCTTCCACCTATAAGTCAATACACAGAAGTTAAGGGTTTAAAATTAAAAAAAAAAAAAAAAGGAATCAATCACAGAGAAACACTAAATCCTATTTCAATGCCTCTCCAACAACATTGATTGTTTCTGAAACAGAAAAACAAGCATTTTTTGGTGGTGAACCTATTAGCAAGGAACATCTATGGATTTAGCTAGGCAGATCCTTGGATAAAAGACATATGGTCTCTCAGCTGATCTGTGCTTGAGCCTACATACATTCCCATGGCATTCTACTAAATCAGTGGTTCCCAAACTTTTTTGGCTTACCTCCCCCTTTCCAGAAAAAATATTACTTAGCCCCCTGGAAATTAATTTTAAAAAATTTTTAATAGCAATGAATAGGAAAGATAAATGCACCTGTGGCCATCACCACCACCCTGGATTGCTGCAGCACCCACCAGGGGGCGGTAGCACCCATTTTGGGAATCACTGTACTAAATTTTAGGTGGATGAACATATCGACAGTGAGATAATACAGTGGTAGCATAGTAATAGTTAAATTACTGAATAACATACAGGTTTAAGAAAGGAGGAAAAAAGGAATTAAACTATGAGTGAGAAGTGACTTACTCAAAGCCACAAAGATAATGAAGAGGAGAGTCTAGATTTGAACTCATATTCTTTGATTTCAGATCCAGAATTCTTTCTAATACTTCAGTGGATCCATGATTTCATTAGAGTAACTGAAGACTTTATGCAATGCTATCTCACTTAATTATAATTCACTAGCAAGGTGGGACATTGTATTGTGACGTCATTGTTCCTCTTTGAATCAAAGGATGAACAACTTGGTAGGCACAAGTCAACATACTTCTGAACCCATTCACAACTTATATCATACATTTAGAGATGGGAGAACTTAGACCTAGTTCAATCACCTAATTTTGCAGATGAAGAAACTGAGGATCAGAAGATATATTTAAAGCTGAAGGGATCTCAGAGACCATCCAATCCAACAACCTCTCTATCTTCATTTTACAAAGAAGGAAAATGGGGGCCAAGGAAATGAGATGCCTTGTCTAAGGTCACACACTCTGGATCTGAACTCACATGTATCAACTCTCAGGGTTCTTTCTTTTACCATTTTTGTCTCTCTTCATTAATCCTTCTTAGGAAATTTACCTGATAACCCAGAGGACTTTTTCTATCTTGTTTTTTTTTGTCTTGTAATAGCCACATTTACTGCAGCTTATAAGGATGGAATTTTGAGGGAAGAGGAGGTTGAACCAAAAGAGGAGAAGACGGTTCCATCCTTACAAGCTCACTTGCCTTCCAAATTTGGGGAAAGTCAATTCTATTTGAATCAAAAGATATAATTATGACCCTTATTAAATTTATTTTACTTTATGATACTTTGATACTCACAGTGAATCTTTCCAGTCCTGTGGCTCCTGCATTTCCAACAAATATACCTGAGCTGGACTCAAATCTCAAGGCTTGGGATGACCTCATAAACTGAATGCGGTTATGTTCCTCACAATCTATGAGGAGTATCACATTGCTTCCTTCAATGATAACTGTAAACCGGTTCCATTTGTTAGTCATTACTGGAACTTTAAATGAGGCAGCCTCTTGGGAAACATGGGAGCCAGGCTCAGTATAATACAGTATTATTTTCTGGGTGCCATCTTGAACTTGTGAGAGCCTCAGTCCTAGGTAAATAATTTTCTGAAATGCATCTGTTATTGCAAATAATACACCTCCATGGTTGCTATCAGGCTTTACAGTTACACTGATTGCAAAATCTGTGTAGAATGTCTCAGGAATTAAAGTTCTTGTTGGACGGCCAATGTTAGCACCTGGTGCAAAACTATAAGCTGGAAATCCTCCATAGCCAGTGATAAAGGAGACGGATGAAGGCAGTGGGACTCCAATTAGCTCCGTGAGATCGAGGTGGCCTTTAGATCCTTGTTCTATAACAGGAGAGAGAAAAAAAGGTTACTTTTTACAAATATATTTTACTATATGAGAAAGGAATTCTAAAGATAACCTGAAATAGTGGAGAGACAACTGGGCTTGTACTCAGGAACTAAATTCAAATCCTGCCTCTGACTCTGGGCCAATTATTTAATCTATTTGTGTATCAGGATTCCCTTCCATAGCATAGATGGGCTGCAATCTGTTTTAGTGAAGGAAGTTCCCCATTTTGATAAAATCATCCATCATTTCTGTTAATCCATTCATCAACAAATATTTATTGAGCATCTATTAAATACCAGGCACTGGGAATTGAGTGAGAGTAGAAAGATAATTTGAGGTCAGATTGTGAAGGAATTTAAAAGCTAAATAGAGCATATATTTTATTGTAGAGGCAATATAAATTCATTGTAGTTCATGAAGTAGAGGGATGATATGGTCAAATTTGTGATTAACAGAGTCACTTTGGTAGCTATATGTTGAGGATGGGCTGGAATGGTGAGTAACTTGAGGCCAGCAGACCAGTCAGGAGGCTTTTGAAATAAGCTTAGATGAGATGATAAGGGTGATAACTGAATATAGAGAAAAAGGGCCAGATAAGAAAAATGTTGTGGAAGTAGAAATGTGAAAAGATTTGGTGGTTTACTGGATATGCAGGGTGAGGGAAAGGGAGGAATTGAAGATAATGATGAAATTATGAGACTTGGAAGAATTATGGTGTTTTTGAAAGAAAAAAGGAAGTTTGGAAAGGAGGGGAGTTTGGGGAAGAAACAATTTCTGATTTAGATATTTTGTGTTTAAAATGTTTCTGGGATGTCCAGTTTGAAATGTCCAATAGGCAATCAGTGGAGCAAGAACTAAGACTCAAAAGAGAGATATTCCCTGGCTGTATGACCCTGGGCCAGTCACTTAACCCCAATTGCCTAGACCTTCCTGCTCTTCTGCCTTGGAACTGACACTTAGTATTGATTCTCAGACAGAAGGTAAGGATTAAAAAAATTCAGGAGAGATATGAGGGCTGGGTCTGGGTAAAGATGATAATTACACCTATGGGAACTGATGAAGTCAATAAGAGGGAAAATAAAGAAAAGAAAAGAGGGTCCAGGACAGAGTCTCAGGTAACACTCTTACAGTTGTGTTAGATGTTATGTAGTTTATACTATCAAATGAGAAAGGATCAGCAATGGCCTTTCTAGTCATGAGCTCCTTGTAGTTCTTTGACCTCTTGAAGTCCAATGACCTCCATTACTACTCCACTTCAGTGACTCATCCTCATGGTTTTATGGGAATAAGCTTGATAACTGATATATTGCAGGGGAAAGAACACCAGATTTGTAGTTAGAGGTCTTGGTGCTGGATTTGAATCCTGCCTGTGCTTCCCTTACTACTTTGTGACTTCCTGGGCTTCAGTTCTCTAATCTCTAAAATAAGGGGTTAGACTAGATATCTCTGGTCCCTTCCAGTTTTAAATGTATGACATGTTCATACTTAAAAGGTAAGTTAAAACCAGTAATGAATTACTTAACCAATCAGCTATGATTGTAGTTATCTTACAGAATTGACTTTTTTTTTAACTCTTTCTTTCTGTCTTTGTATGAATTCTTAGCCAGAAGAGTAGCAAGGGCTAGGCAATTGGGGTTAGTTGATTTGCCCAGAATCACATAGCTAGGAAGTAAGTATCTGAGGTTAGAATTGAACCTAGGTTCTCCTGAGTCCAAGACTGGTGCTTTATCCACTGTGCTACCCAGTTGTCCTTATCTCATAAAAATTGTATCAATTGGTTATGTATATTTTTTAACTGAAACATTTTTTATTAAATTAAAAAAACCCTTATCTTCCATTTTAGAATCAATACTATGAAGAGCTAATATTATGGGAGTTAAGTGACTCGCTCAGAGTCACACAGCTAGGAAGTACCTGAGGCCAGATTTGAAGCTATCATCTTCCATCCCCAGACCTGGCTCTCTATCCACTAAGCCACATAGCTTCCCCAATTGATTTATTAATGGGCAAGCAAGAAAGCACAGGAAATACATTAAAATCTGATCGCCAAACTAACACAACAAGTGTATTGGTGTGTAGAGAAGTTGTGTGAAAACCACTTTCTACAGTTATCCAAAGACAGCTTGGCATAGTAGCTAGAGGGTTGACTTCAGTGTCTTTGGGCTCAAGTTCTGCCTCTGACACTTACTGACTATGTGACCATAGGCAAGGCTCTGAAACCTCTTATTGCCCTCAGTGAAGTCTTTAAAATTCTATCAGCAGGGTTGCCAATATGCACCAGTGGAGGAAGGTTTCCATATCAGGAGTTCCCCTCATCATTCCCCACAATGAAATCAAAGGTCCGATACTACTCCTACTCCTACTCCTACTCCTACTCCTACTCCTACTCCTACTCCTACTCCTATTCCTACTCCTCCTACTCCTACTCCTACTCCTACTCCTACTCCTACTCCTACTCCTACTCCTACTACTACTACAACACCTAAAGCAACCACATGCTAGTTAACCAGGAAATAAAGGACTGAAAAGTATACTGAAATAAGAACAAAGTGCACCCAGTTTAGAAAGATCCTAGCTGGAAAAAATCTATTATGGTGGATGACACATAGGACAACCCAACTCCATCTGGAGTAAATAATACTTCTGCAGTGGATGAGACTCTGCTTTTAATCCAAGGAATATTGGTCAGTGTTTTAGAGGTGGGGTGAGAAAAAAGTGAATCAGCAGTTTACTCAACAAAGCAAGACAGAGGTTAAATAAAGCGAATATTACAATATTTTTTTAAAAAAATCCAGTGAAATGAGCTTCTTTATTGGGGGCTGAAGAAGAAAATTCAAAGTATACATGCCAAGAAGTTGCTGAGGACTTTTCAAACCTCCTCTGTTTCTGCAGACATTGCCAGGGCTCTGTAGGAGTTTATCATTGGTAACTATGAACTATACACATACCAGTATGTCCATACATGAATAAAGATTTGAGTGTACATTTTTGGGTGTTTCTGCATATATTTGCTAGATTGACAAGCCTTTCCACTAATAAGTTTCTGCTAGTTAACATTTTCTTGAGAATCAGGATTCTGTATGTATTGATTTATTCTAATCGCTCCCTTTTCTGTTCTTGTCTATTTAGCCACATCCATAATGTTGGATGTCAACTGAAACTATACCAGCTCTGAGATCTTGAACTCTGAAATCCTACTCTCTGACCACAGCTTCTTATCTTTCAGTTTCCTTTATCCCATCTCTTTCATTTAACCTTCTAGTCAGTCCCAGCATGGTCCCTAACCCCTTGATCCTTAATATTCTTTTACTCCATCACTCATGTTCTGATGACATTGCCTTTTTACTTCACCTAGACTCCATGATCAGTTGTTTTAGTGATTTCTTCACTCTTACCTTCAACTTCTTCCTTTCTTTATTGAATACTGTTCCCTCTACTAATCCACAATCCTGGGGAATTCTCTAGCCTTTCAAAGTGAAGTTAAGTGGCTGGAAATAGGTAGGAAGATGTTCTGACCTTTTTCCATCATAAATTCATATTTTCCAAGGGATTCTCCCAAATCTTTTTATTTAATTTTATTGACTCCTTATCATACTACACAAGGGTTGTTCCACCACTATCTCCTCAGAAATTTTTCTCTTCTGGAAACCTTTTTCATTTTCATAGTTTTATGGGTTGTTGAAGAAAGAACATTCTGCTTAGAATCACGAGGCTGGTTCAAACTTCAACTCTTCCACTTGCTACCTGTGTGACCCTGAAAAAGACACTTATCCTCTTTGATTATGTTTCTTCAGTTGTAAAATGAAGGTGTCCCCTAAGTCACTCTTAGTAAGTGACTTCTAAGGGAGCTTTAGATTTATGATTACTTATGAAAGTGGAGGATGATGAGATGAGGCATGAGGTAGGAGGTTTGGAGAGGGCTGAAAACTAAATAATTTATGCTTACTTATGGAATAATAGAGTAATCAAATAACAATGATAAAGTAACAAAGTTAAAGTTCAGAGCCATAATCATTATGGGTCATGTGTCTCAAACCCATGTTTTCTGATTTCAAAACCAGCTCCCACAATGCCAGGTGTTCCCAAATTTTAAAATCATGCTTCCATACTTAAATAGCTTTGAAATAATATACTACTTCATATGGTACAGGATGAGAACTTAGGCTCTCGAAGGCTATCTCAATGAAATATAGGGTTGGTCTATTCCATCAAACCAGCAATGATTCAAATAAAATCTAAGTAACAGATTGTGCCCTCCCTCCAAGGGCCAGACTACCCAAAGGTCACAGAGGATCTTCTTTAGCCAATAGGCTATTAGTTGATTATTTCTTTTACTTTGGCAACACACAAAATGGACACATAGCAAATTCTTTCCAAATGTTTGTGTAATGTGTGTTTCCCTTTCATAGAAAATATGTGAAGATAGTCGATAGGTGAGAGGTCTGTGACTTCATTTCTGGTGTCCTAAATTTGTTCTAGGATACCAGCTCCTTATAGATCTCACACAAATATTCCATTTTATTTGCAGCAATGGAGATTCACTGACCCTTTCCCCCTAAAACCGCTCCCAAAAAGTCAGTTCTCAAATTCCATTTAATTCATATATAAATGGATAGAAATCATACCATGAACTTATCCACTCCAAATGCAAATTCAAAAAGAAAACAAAACCTTGAATGGAAATTTTATTAATGAAGATGACAAATATTAGTTACCAATTAATTACTTACAATATGTAATTTATAGTCTTAAAGAATTGCATGGGGGCCCTGAGAAGTTAAGCAACTTAATCAAGGTCACAGTCATTATGGGTCATGTGTCTTGAACCCATGTTTTCTGGTTTCAAGACCAGCTCTCACAATGCCAGTGGTTCCCAAAGTTTTTGTTCCACAAACCTCTTCAACAACAATGACAACAACAAAATATGTCGCAAACCTCCAGGATAATTTAATATACCACTTATAATATTCTCTTAGATTTATTTATTCTTTTATTTATTTATTAAGGATTTACAAAAGCTACAATGATAACATTGCATAAAAGGTTCCAAATTAAATTTCTTTACATAATTTATAATTATAAAAATAAGGAAATGCACATGCTTGGTTGTCATAGAGGAAAAAATATATTTGTAACATAACTGAGTAATTATTTACTTCTTTAGGTGCCATAAAGAAGCCTTGGCATGAACCCCTTGGACTGTCACTGTGAATACTAACTACAAATCATTAAATGACAATCAGTGAACCACACCATGGGCATTCTTCTATCCAAATATAAGGTAATTAAATATAAATTGGGAAAGAAAGCAGAATATACAATAATAACAAAATACAATAAAGTGTATGCAATGAATGGATTGAGAACTGGCCTTTAAACCAGGAAAATTGTTTTAAGTTTTACCTCTGACAAGTGGGACCTTGAGAATGTTTCTTAACTGCTCATTGTTCTAGTGCAACACAAGTTACAGATAAGATAACTCAATTTGGTAGAAGAATTTTCTTTACCTGGAAGTTTTCTATACCAAAGAAGTCACAGCATTCACTCCCTATCCTAAATATAAAGCAGTCTAAATGTAAGGGAGAAAGGACAGTAGTATATGAGGGATCAGAAAAGACTTCATATAGATAGTGTCAGAAAGCACTGGTCTATCCCATTATCAAAATTGCCATCATAAAAAAAAAAACCAGTGAAGGGACCACCTGGAGAAGCTTCCAAGACCACCAGAGGTCCCCAAGACCACACAATGGCAACTCCTGCTCTTAAAAAAAATGGCAGACCATTTAGGTGTGGTCCTGGCAAGAAGCAAAAAGAGAGAGACAAACAGGAAAACAAGATGACTTCTCTAGGTTTTCCCCAATCCAGCTACTATGTTATAATTCCATGTGGTTGCTATTATAACCTCCTAAGGGCACAACAAGCATGCCAAGTCTTTTCCTGTCCAGCCGGCCACCAGGAGAGCTTTGAGACATTCCCAGACTTAAGGACAAATGTAGGCAGCATAAAGGGAATAATTACCCCAGGCAACATTTAAAAGCTCCTTCATCCTGATCTGGCTTATTCTTGAGCCCTCTAGCTCTCGGACCCTGCCTCCTATTACCTAGTGAAGATTTTCCCTATATTGAATGATGGATGGATCTCTATGGCAACAGCTTGACTTTAAACTTGCCCCAAACCAGAGGAATCAGTAATTTTGTCTCAGATTTCCTGCCGAAGTATTTCCTCTAATCTCCCTGCATACCCATATTGATTAATACCTAAAAGGACACTCTCCAGTTGTTTTCTCCATTGGGAAATTAGATATTTTGCAGATAAAAGGAATATATTAGGGAAGCTTTGTTCGTTATCTTATCTGTTCAGCATCTTAGCCATCACAGGTTATTTTCTCTAATCTTTTTTCCCCAAAAAATAACCACTAGAACATCACATCTCTGGTATTCATGGGCTGGTAGTCTGTGTGCCAGAGACCTTGCTCTGAGCTCAAGCAGAGAATGGAGATTAGGTCCGGTTTATGTATGATCCTATCTAAAAGCAAAGACTCAATCTGAAACTCTGTAGTCACTTTCCCACCCATATAGTCCACCATAATGTAGACAGCACTCAATTGCCTAGTCCTTACCACCACTCTGCCTTAGAACCTACTTAGTATTAATTCTAAGGCAGAAGGCTAGGTTTTTTATAGACAGACAGACAGATGATAGATAGATAGATAGATAGATAGATAGATAGATAGATAGATAGATAATATGTTGAATGATTAGTGAATTCTTCCATTCTGAAATAATCTCTCCTTCCTATAAACTTTCACAATAACATATCTTTACTTCCCAGGACATTTTTCATATTTGAGTCTGTATTGTCATTACTTAAGTCTATGTTGCATTTCCCCTACTAGACTATAAAGTCCCTCAGAGCAAGGCCCATGGGTCTCATTTATTTTTGTATCCCTGACCCCCAACTCCATCCATGCCTGGTTACCACTATTGACTACTGTTTTCCAAGTGGCACTTAGTAATGCTTAATGAATGAATGCTGAAAAGCTGGTCAAACAGAGGTTAAATTGCCATGTGTACATATCTGCTGACTCTTCTTGTGGCAGAGAAGAGCCCAGTAACTTCACAGGTGGCAAAGAAGCCAACTTTGGTTCATATTATATTCTTCCTCCCAATCCTTGGCATGTGCATGGGCTGGTTGGCTCAGAAGTACCCTATTTGTGCTCTAGGAAACTTGCCCAGTACTCAGGCAGAGAAAGGAGTCTGGGTCTGGTTTGTGTATAATACTGTCTAACAGTAGATACTAAATCTGGATTTCACCAGTTGCCTACCCACCCTTGTATGACTATGCAGCACATACAGCTGTGCTTGGCACACATTTCGTTTTCCACTTTTCATTGTCTCATAAATTCATAATGGAATCTCTCCTCTTTATTTGATAATCATAATACTAATTCACCTTTCTTTGGTGATTTGCAATTAACAAAGAATTTTTCTCATAATAACCCTGTGAGTCTGATAGTGTAAGCATTCCTATTCACATTTACAAATGATGGAACTGGAAATTGGAAAGGTAAAGCAACTTGCTAAATTCATACAGTTAGTAAGTGGCTGAGCTAGGACTTGAACCAAAGTCTTTTTATCCCTAAAGAGCTCTTTCTAATACACCAGAATTGGACCTATAGACAAAGCAGGCATCCACCTACATGATTTGAGGAGCACCACAAAATCCCCTTTGTCCAACATTCTCTCTTCTAATTGCCCTCCAAAGTGTCAGACCTTGTGAACATTAGAGATATTCCTTTCGTTTCATGCATAACGAGCATGAGATCATTGAGTGATGGCATTCAGAATAAGCCAATCAGAAGGGGCTTACTTGGGTCCAAGAATTATTTTCTCCAATTTCCCTTCCATAAACATATTTTTAGGCAAACAAGGTTAAGGAACTTGCTCTGGTTGCATTTGAACTCATGAAGAGAAGTCTTCCTTGATTCTATGCCCAGTGCTCTATTCATTGCGCCACCTGGCTGCCCCTATAAACAACTTTTACCTGAAAGAGGAGAATCCATTAGATACCAATAACCAATTCTAGAACTCATCTCAATCTCAGGTCTATGAGGCTAAGTTAGTTATCCTTTAAAAGTTCCTTCATGATGAAGATGGCAGTGGAAATTCTGAAGGGATTATATTTTAGAATATGACATCATTATATTCTTTCCATGGGTCTGATGTCTGTTTCCTTGGAAACTGGAGGAATGATGATAATAAAGAAATGGCAACTGAGAGGAGTTATTCTAGGTCAACTTTTCTTTCCATAGAGATGACACTGAGTTGAGAAAATAAGGTGAAGGTACTAATTTTTGAGCCTCCCTCTACCTTGTTTTCATGTGTCTAACCTTCATTTCCATGGAAACTCTGCCCATAGTCAGATGCCTCCCTCCAATAAAGGCTCCTGTTCCCTCCAGGTTGCTGAGCAATTCTGTATTAGTTTGTAAAGTTATGACATTTAACAGGAGAGACAACCTACACTGGGGGGGAATTAAAAAGAAGTTTTGTCTGCTGTCCTCTTCCTACTTGATTGGAGTAATGGCTTCTAAATAAGCAAACTAGCTAGCTCTCCATAAGTGATCTGTGGGGGCAGCTGGGTAGCTCAGTGGAGTGAGAGTCAGGCCTAGAGACGGGAGGTCCTAGGTTCAAATCCTGCCTCAGCCACTTCCCAGCTGTGTGACCCTGGGCAAGTCACTTGACCCCCATTGCCCACCCTTACCATTCTTCCACCTTGGAGCCAATACACAGAAGTTAAGGGTTTAAAACAAACAAACAAAAAAACATAAGTGATCTGTGTACTGCTGCCCTGGGAGGTGATTCCGGGTTGCATTAAAATTATTCATAAATTTACTCAATGAAACTTATTAAAGCCATACTACATTCTAGGTACTAGGAGGATGCAAGAGCATTTGTCCTTATAAAGCTCAAAATCTAATTGGGAAATTAGACACATGCACAAAATCCATGGTCTCAACTGCCTATATATAAATGCATAAAGTATAATTAATAATCTGGGGCAGCTAGATGGCTGAATGAATAAAGCATTACACCTAAAGTCAAGAAAATCTGAGTTCAAATCCAGCCTCAGACAATTACTAGCTGTATGACCTTGGGAAAATCCCTTAACCTCTGTTTGCCTAGAAGGCAGCTAGGTGACTCAGTGGATAGTGAATTGAGCCTAGAGTGAGAAAGACCTGAGTTCAAAATTGACCTCAGAAATCTACCACATCAGTGACTGTGGACAAGTCATTTAACCTTAATCCACTGGAGAAGAGAGAATGACAAACCACTCTAGCATCTTTGCCAAGAAAATATGGTCCATAAGACCATGAAAAGTCAAACATGACTGAAGAACAAATAATTAATAATCAGATAAAAATGCAAGGGGGAATACAATCTCACAGGAATCACTGAAATTTGGTTGTGATTGGAGAAGAAATCCATACACTAAAATTGGCAAGCATGGTAGAAAGTATTTGGGTGATAATAAGTTTTAAGAAAAAATGGAAGCAGTATCATTGAATAAGCCTACTTTAGATCACCTGGACTCAAGGGGGAAAAATAGGTGAAATCAGGAAATACCATAAATCTTTTATGGATGAATTATAAAAAGTAGTAGTGGGAAACTAATTCTCTGAACACCTGCTAGGGCACTCTTTCTGCCACAAAAGAGAAGAGTTGATAAATACTTAAATTTTCTTAATGATAATTTAATTATGCAAAAAAGCATAGGCACAAACTAATACAGAGAGTACACAGGATTTGGAGTGAATAGTGACTTTAAAGGTCATTCAATTCAAATCCCTCTTCTTATACCTTCAAGAAATGAAAATCAAGAAAATTTAATAACTTTGAGCAACTCGTCCAAGGTCATTCAAGTAGTAAATAGCAGGGTTATAATTTAAGCACTGGACCTCTGAACTAAAATTCAATGTGTTAACACTCTACAGCGGTTATTCCTATTTATTTAAAAAGAACCAATCAACAAGCATTTATCAAATTGTTTGTCATGTATAACTCTCCTTATTGGTGGAGATAATGAAGTGGCCATAATGAAATCAAGCCATTTGTCAAGATCAGCCAAATGAACAAGAATTTATTAAGTATCTGCAATGTGCTGGGTACTGTGCTAAGATCTGAGGATGCAAGCATAAAAACAAAAACAGTCCTTGTTCTCACAGAGTTTACTATCTAATGATCATATAATCTGATTTAACCTTAGATTTAGAGAACAGATAAGGTCCTACAGTCTAAAATTCTACAAGATCAGCTTAAGACCATGGAAAAGTCTCTTAATGAAATTATTATAATTCTAACACAACTCCAAAGAAAAAAGGGATCACAGTAATGCATATCAATTGCTATTTACAAAAGGTCTTGTAAACAATGAAAGGAAGGGCAGGAAAAGAAAGGATGAATACACAATAGAAGCAAAATCCTGGAAGAACAACACCAGGAATAATAAGGTTTGGAACTAGCTGAAGTGGATGATAAATGTTTAGGCTAACAAAAAAGGATTCTTGAAAGCCATATTCAGGATAATAGGAAGATTACAGAAGGGACAGCAGTGCTCCTTGTAGGGGCTAAGTCTATGATAAGGGACAGGAAGCATAAGATCAGAGATTTAGAGTTGGCAAGAACTATAGTGACCAAGTCCAGAACATGTATTTTACAGCTAAATAAGAACTAATCCTCTCCTAATTTAGTGTTATATAGGGCTGTTTTCTTATGCTAAAGGAGATGATATGTTGATTGGAAGGATAAGAAAAAAACAGTTAGGAAATAACAAGATGAGCAAAGGATTTCCCTTATGAATTCAAGTCACCCAAGTGAACTGGATCTGAAGGATCTGAAAGAATTGGTTAATGATACTGCTAATTCTGTTCAAAGGGTTTCATAGGACTGAAGACAGGCAAATATTCTGATTTTTCAAATAGGGAAAGGGTGGAGTCTGAAAACTATTGGTCAGTGAGTTCGGCTTCAATTCCTGGCAAAAATTTAAGACATACTATTAAAAGCACAGTTTATGAACATTTAGAAAGGGAAGTGGTGATGTCTAAGAGCCAGCATGACTTCATCCATGATAGATCATGCCAGACTAAATTTTCTTCTGAAAGAATTACTAGTTTGAGAAATCATAAAAAAAATTGCATATTATACCAGCATTTCATAAAGGGATTTGATAAAGTCATGTTTTTCTGGCTATATGATGTCTATAGATAGACTCTTAAAAACGGAAGTCAAGGAGATGCTATAATAATTGAAAAGCTAGACCAAGAGTAACAGTTAATTGACAACCTGGGAGGTGGTCTAAAACAAAGCACCTTAGGAATCTGTGCTCAGCCCTGTGCTTCTTAACATATCCATCTGACACTTGAATTAAGGCCTAGTTAGTTTGCTTCTACAATTTGCAGATGGCCTAAAGCTGGGAGAGATAGTTAACATATTAAAGGACAGAATAAAAATTCAAAAAGATCTTCATAGGTTTGGAGGATAGGTCATATTTAATATGAAAAAATTAAAATGAATAAATATAAAGTCTTATACTTGAGTTAGAAAAAGTCAACTGACCAAATACAGTCAGAAAGGGATAGCTAGATTAAATTTTTTATGGAAAAGATTTTGGAGTTTTAAGTGGACTGCAAATCTGAGTCAATCTGAGTCACCAAGCAATCTTAGCAGCCAAAAAACTAATATAAAGCATCCCAGATGAAGGAAGTGATAATCCCATTATACACCCATTGTATAGGGTGGGTTGGATAATTTGGATGTTGGGATCAACTGAAAAGTTGGGTCCATTTGAATGCTGGGTTCAGCTTGGAGGCCATAGTGTAGGAAGAGTGACCAGATTGGTAAAATGGGTGGAACTGTTGCCAAGTGAATGAATGAAGGAACTAGAGGTGTTGAACTCAAAGAAGAAAAGATGGAGGCGGGGAGGCTAGAGTGCAGAGATATGATATTTCTCTTTAAATAATTGTCCTTTGGATGAGGGATTAGATACGTTCTATTTGGTCCATGTTGGAAAAACTAGTACTAATGCTTGGAAGCTGAAGAAAGGCAAATCTCTGCTGGAGGCAAGGAAAGTTTTTTATTAATTAGAACTCTACAAAAGTACAATGTGCTGCCCTGAGAAATAATCACACACTCCTCAGTAGCAGCCTTTAAAATAGAATGTTTGCTTGGGGTTTTTGAAAAGGGAATATTGTAAAAGGAATCTTTTGTAAAGATTGCTATGAAAAAATTAAGAATCTATGATATAGATTCAGGTTCATCCTTATGTTTAGATGTCATAGTTTATGTATGTTACTCAAAAGAATACACTGTATTTATCTAAAAGTAGATCACCATCAAAATCACCAATAACTATAAAATGATATTTATGTGAAGAGAAAAATGCATTTAAGTTATAATTAGACTCTGTATGTGTATGTATGTATATCAGATATGGGAAATAACTTATAGCCTATATTCAGACCAATATGAGAGCATTCACTTCACAAGAAACTGTTATAAATGAAATCTTCTATCAATAAAGCATTAATACATTAATAAGGTTAAGATACTTTTTGAATCTTAAAGAGCAAATTACCCCATGAGGGACAAAAAACTTGAGAGTCATAAGTTACCAAGAAGCTTAATATCTTGTGAGAAAATAAGGAAGTTGGTACGATGGAAAGATGAAAGAGAGGACCTGGGTTCAACTCTCACTTCTTGCATGTCTTTGGGAAAATTATTTAAACTTTTTAGGTTTCTGTTTATTTAAAAAATAAAGGTGAGGAGGTCCTAGGTTCAAACCCGGCCTCAGCCACTTCCCAGCTGTGTGACCCTGGGCAAGTCACTTGACCCCCATTGCCCACCCTTACCAATCTTCCACCTATGAGACAATACACCGAAGTACAAGGGTGTAAAAAAAAATAAAGGTGATAAATTAACTAAATAACTTCTGAGGCCTTTTCCCACTTTTAATCCATGAACCTTTGATTTTAATAATCTTAGATTCTCAAAATTAGAAGGGACCCTTGAAGGCATCTAGTCCAACAGTTAACTATGGGGCAATTCCCTGTTGTTAAAATCACCAACAAATAATCAACTTCTACTTGAAGGCATCTAGTGATGGGGAACTCACCACCTCCTGAACTGCTCCATTCCAAATTTGGTCATTTCTAAGTGTAAATGTGAGAGAAAACGAGAATCTCCCTTTCTGCATCCTTCACTATCAGCCCCATTCCACTTCAAACAGAACATAAACAGAACAGTATCTTAAAGTGTGTGAAAGGAAATTTTTTTTTATCGTAACTTAATCAAGTGCTCAGAGTGCTCCATCCTTTTCACTTAATCAGTCAGGAACTTGAGAATCCATTTGATAAAAGTTCATACCCTCAGAGGACAGGAGGTGGATCCCACAGACACTGTCCAATTAAGAAAATTTGATTGGTTCCTGAGATGTGATAGACCAGCCCACACTGAAAGGAAGGAGAAACCAGAGAGATAGGAAGTAGCCTGGAGAAAACTGCTTACAAAAGCTCTAGCCAAGGGCATTATGACTCATTCTGCTGCATAGGTGGCTCTTGCTGAAAGAGGGATTCTTCTGTATAGCACTTCTGCTTTGGAGGACTTCTGCATTGGAGATTCTGCATTGGTGACTCAAGGAGTTTGGCTTCAGTAACTTGCTTGGGTTGAGGAGACCCTGACCAGAGATACTGGCCTTTCAGCTCTTCTCCTATCTTCAGTGGGACTCTCTCTTTGGTGAAGCACTTGGATCCAGACTTAGTTAATTTAGCTAGGCAATATTTTCTACCTCCTTCCTACATTTCCCTCTTGACTATCTCTATCCTGCTGTAATGAAGTGGCTAAAGCTACTAACACACTCATAGTTCAATTTTTAATTTTTATAAATGGTGACCACAACAATATTTGTTAATTCTTATATTTTTTCAAACCAATTTTAATTATTACAAGTGATGAACCAAAGGATCAAGAAAGGCCTGAAGAGAATTGGAGGAAGGTTCAAATCCCAATTGCCATTACCTTTAGGAATTGAACCTTTGTGATCTACACTTCAGTAATTTGTAAAACAAGGGGGTTGGATTAGCTGTCTAAGGTCCTTTCATTTATAAATTCTGTGATCCTATGGTCTTAGGAAGTGAGAGGAGTCAAAGACAATTCCAAAGGTCAAGTTTGTAGACTTGGGAGAATGATAGCACCACTGATGAAAAAATCAGGGACTTCAAAGTATATTTCTTTATATGTAGTCAAATTCTGTCTCTGAAAGCTCTACCTGTTGTTCCTACTTATTTTCTCTTAAGTGAAACAAGATTCACCATTTTTCTCTATGATAACCCTTCTAATACTTGAAGGCAATTCTCATGTTCCCCCAAGTCTTCTCTATAGTTTGTTGTTGTTGTTGTTGTTGTTGTTGTTGAGTAGATTCAATTGTGTCTGATTATCTGGGATCCCATTGGGGGTTTCCATGGCAAAGATATTATTTTCCTCCAACTCATTTTACAAATGAGGACAGTGAGGCAAACAGGATGAAGTGACTTGCCCAGGGTTACACAGCTAATAAGAGACTACGGTCAAATTTGAATTTAGTTCTTTTTGACTCAAGGCCAGGCGCACCTTCCACTGTACTACTTAGCTGCCCCCTTCTCCATGGTAAACTTTCTCAATTCCCCCTTGTATTTGTGAAGTTCTAATTTTAGAAATCCACAGTGGTACTAATTCATCCCAAATAAATTTATTCCAATATAATATAAGCTTCTTAAGAGCAAGAACTATTTGACAGAGTCAATAGACTAGTTGACTTGGCAGTTTTATTTCTTAATTAATCAATAAACATTATTAAGTGTCTACTTGGTGCCAGTCACTGTGCTAAGTGCTAAGGACAAGAAGAACAAAGTGGAACCAGTCCTTAGCCACTCTCTCCCCAAACCTTTATATTGCCCAGAGTTACACAAGCTAATAAGTATCTGAAGCAGGCTTCAAATTCAGGATTTCCTGCCTCCAAATCTACCATGTCATTTTCCTGCTGCTAGGCATAATAGACACATAGTAGGTGCTTAATAAATGCCTACTTCACTGATTCTGTCATTTTAATAATACTTGCATATAAGCTGCCTTAATGGTCACACTAGAGTAAAATAATGATATAGTAATCCACTTGTGAAATTGGCAAGGGTCTCAATTTCCTCATCTGTAAAATTGGGGTATTGGACTTAATGATCTCTAAGACTCCTTCCAATTTCAGCATAAATTCCATTATTTGAGCAGCTCACATTTCTGATGTCAAATTATCTAAAGTTGGCATGTTTTTTTCATCTAGTGTGTGAATAAGACCTGGGCGGGATGATGGCTGGGCCTGAAGATACTTCTTTCCTTCTCATTCGACATTTTACTGCCATAAAACTGAAGAGCTTTAAAATGTGTAAACCAATTCATGTTGCTTTTGGATTAAAAGATTTCCCACAGAAATTTCCCTCTTACTGAATATGATGTTGCATCCTTTCTGGTTTCTCCCTCTATACTTCACTCCCTCCTACATTAACAAAATTTCCCTCATGTTAGTTTTCTCTTAGGTGATTGAAACATTTTGAATTTCTCTTAATCTGTGGGATTCTGGGCAAAGTAATTCCTCTGCATCTTCCCAGCATGGCTCTCTTATTTCTCTTATAGGTTATTCCCTTGAGGACAATGCATCAGGATATATCGGTCTCAGATCAGGTCCAAGTCTCTTTTCTTGTTTATTTTCTTGTTCTCTTTCTCTTTCTTGTTTTCTTTCTCTTTCTTGTTTTCTTGTTTTTTCTTTCATTCTTTCTTTTCTTATCTTTCTTTTCTTTTCTTTTCTTTCTTTCTTTCTTTCTTTCTTTCTTTCTTTCTTTCTTTCTTTCTTTCTTTCTTTCTTTCTTTCTTTCTTTCTTTCTTTCTTTCTTTCCTTTCTTTCTTTCTTTCTTTCTTTCTTTCTTTTCTTTCTTTCTTCCTTTCTTTCTTTCTTTCTTTCTTTCTTTCTTTCTTTCTTTCTTTCTTCCTTCCTTCCTTTCTTTCTTTCTTTCTTTTTCTTTCTTTCTTTCTTTCTCTTCCTTACCTTCCATCTTAGAATTAATACTATGAATTGGTCCTAAGGTAGAAGAGCAGTAAAGGCTAGGTAATGGGGATTAAATGACTTGCCCAGGATCACACAGCTTTTTGTTTGAGGCTAGATTTGAACCCATGACCTCCTTTCTCTGGGCTTGACTCTATCCTTTGAGTTACTTAGCTGTCCCAGAGCCCCCCTAATCTTATTAGTGACTTTCTCTCCAAATTCTTCTTTCATCCTCCATGGTCTCCAGTTCTAGAACCATGATCAACTCAGTCCTGCCTTTGTCAATGAATGGAATGTATCGATCTACTTCCCTATGGCCCTACTCAACTTACATATATCCTCCATGGATATAGTCTTTCCCATAACCTTCTTTTCTTTTTTTTTTTTTTAAGCTCTTAACTTCCATCTTAGAATCAATATAGCACATTGGCTCCAAGGCAGAAGAGTAGTAAGGAAAAGGAAATGGGGGTTTAGTGACTACTTGTCCAAGCCAGAGAGCGAGGAAATGTGAGTCAAATTTGAACCCAGGACCTTTCTTGTCTATCTAGACCCGCCTCTCACATCTCTGAACTACCTAGCTGCCCCTTCCCATAAGTTTCTTAGGAGAAAACATTGCCTTTGCTTTTGCATTTATATCTTCACTTGTCACATTTTGGTACAGAGAAAGACTTTAAAAACTGCCTTTTAATTCATTCCAACCCCTTCATTTTACAGATGAGAAAATGAAGACCCAAATACAATTATAACAAGGTAGAGCAGTCTGGGCTTTGTGTAAAGGTGAGAATATCTAGAGATTACATATCTATAGGTGTTTTTTCCCTTGCCTGTTCTACTAACACAATGATGGGAAACCTTTTGAGCTTGGTGTGTCAAAATTCACCAAAAAACAAGCATAACTCAGGTGGTGTGTGTTGTGTGGAGATGCAAAGCATGGAATCCCTGCAAAGGTTCAGGGATAGCCTCACCCAGAATTCCAGGGGAATTGGTGTCACTTCGAGAAAAAAACCATAATTTCGTGATACTTATAGTTTAAATAACAAAAATGTATAATTGTAATATATAACTATTTAATAAACCAAAATAGGTAAATTAATATAGGTAGAATTGTCATCTATAGTGCACAGAGTGTCTACACAATACTACAGCAAATGTTTCATCCTTAGCATGCAGTCCCATACTTCTCTTTATGCGGCCACAGGTGGCTGCGTGTCATTGAAAATGGCTACGTGTGTCAGTGCTGACACACCTGTCATAGGTTTGCCATCACCGTACTAACAAGACCTCTTTTAGCCACCCTCCAAACCCCTGTCCTGCTCCCCAAAGCTATGGTATGCTTATTCCCTTCTGGGGTCACAATTTCAGCAGAGTAGAAACCTGGGGTGTCCCAGGTTGTGCTTCTTCTCCCACCTAAGCAGCATCCCCACACCTCAGGTAAACTTCCCTTGTTCCTTCCTCCATCCTGACTCAAGTGAAAATTTTGTGTTATGGTTCTACCAATCAGGTTATTTATCTTGGTTAAGGGAACACAGCGAGTGGCAGAAGAAATACTACACTTAGATCTCTTTACTTCTAAGGCTGGTGGGTAACTATTGTTATGATGCATTCCTAGGACCGTGGAAGAAAAAATAATTAGAAACTGGTTGAAATTCTTCAATGAGTCTGTAGCCTATTTTTGGAGACATGATTATTGCCCAGGAAATAGTTATCAAACAGAAAAACATTCAGACTATGTGATACCAGTGATGTGACCCAAGGAATTCAGAGAAAGTGGGATTTCAGTCATCAGGAGATTATTAGACTAGATGAAGAAAGCTTCATGCTGGTGTTAGATTCTGAGGTAGGACTGGTAATATTTGGACTAGGGAAGGGCATTTCAGGCAGGGTGAACAGCATGAGCAAAGACCTAGAAGTAGGAATGAGTGTGATGTGTTTTAGAAAGACATGAGGAGATCAGAATATTCTGAAACTAGGCATTCCTGTAGGGATTTCAGATGGGATGAACTGATAGGAATCCTTGGATGCTAATCCAAGGAGTTTAGTTTTAAAATATTAGGCAGTGGGGAGAAATAGGTCTTGGAATAATGCATTAATGAAAGAAGTATGGGAACAGTGATAAAGGAAAATGAGTCTGGCAGCAAGTAATATCTAGAAGAGAAAAAGAAAGATTAGAGTTGACAAATCTAGAGACAAAACTAATTCTACATAGGGAAAATTGTGAAGGACTGGAAGTTTGTCTCTGGTAATCTTGTACTTATTTTTAATAAAATAAAATCCCTCAATCCTGCCCCCAAATCTCTCCCACCTAGCCCTTTGGTCCAAAGGCTTACTCATAGTTGGAAACAAGACATTCTTTATAGAGTATTGATATTGTGGGGAAAATGATAACTTTGAATTCAAGAGACCTGATATTCTATATTATAAGACCAGTACTAAAATTCTATGTTGCAAGTTTTTTTTCTTTTTCTGTTACTTTTTAACAGAAAAAAGTTACTTTTTCTGGCCTAAGATTCTATTTTCTAAGTTTCTAACAATGCTATTTCCCTTCTAAGTTGGATTCTGTTTTAGCTTTGTTATTCCTCCCAAGAATATTTACAATATAAAAGAAAATTTTTAAAAATTTCTCAAAACCAAGAGGGATGCATACTTTTCTAAAAGCAGAATTTAAGGCACATTAAGGACATTGGGGAAAATATTTTTGTGAATGAGTCCACCTTAGTATTTCTCACACCATAATTTTTTCATCATGATAATATATACTTCCCTTTTGATCATTTTTATAAGAGCATACTCATATAAAACCAAAACCTCAAAATAAAACTGTAAATAAACTGACATAAAAGAGAGTATTCTTTGATCTGCATCTGACTCCAAACAGTTCTTTGGAGATGGATAAACATTCCTTGTCATAAGTCCTTCATAATTGTCCTGGATTATTACATTGCTGAGAATAGCCAAATTTTCAAGTTGCACATCTTAATTTTTTTTAAAGATTACAAATAAAGTCAGTGTTCATCAGTTGGGCTGAAAAAAATCTTGTTTATGAATGTAGTGAAATATTATTGTGCTATAAAAAACAATGAATATGAAGAATTAAGAGAACCATGGGAAGACCTATATAAACTGATGCAAGAAATAAGCAGTATGCATGATGATGACAATAATGTGGATGAAAGTAACACTGAAAGGTATTCAAACTCTGACTATTTGAAATGACCAGTCTTTTTTGAAGCCAAAGAATGTGTGATGAGATGCATTTTTCTCCTTTTCTTTTTTTTATTTCAGTAGAGATTTGGAGGATTACAGATGTGTAGTGCTGCACACTCAGTCACTTTGTTGGTTTGTTTTCCTTAGCAATTTTCTCCTCTAAGTGTAAAAGTGTATAGCAACTGGAGATAATTAATAACAGGCAAACCAGCTATTTCCTCTTTAGCTAGTCCCTGTCTTCAGAATGTGGGCAGCACCACTCTTTTCCAACTCTTCCCTTAGCCCATGAAGAATAACATTTCCTTAGTCAACAGGCCTACTCTGCCCCACACTCCAGAGAGGAGAGAATTCTTTGAAGTGAGTGACTAAAAGATAATGGTGAGGGTAGGAGGATTGCCCTAAACTAATCACTTCAAGAGGAAGTTTTTTTCCTTTTTACCAAGTCTCTGACCACCTAACCATGCTTATTCATTACTCAGTCATTATCTAGGTTAATGTTCCAGATTTATGTACTTTCATTTTTTTTTTGTTGCTGCTCAGAAAAATTCTGAATGAATCAAAATTCTTTGAGATTTTCTCAAGCCTCCAGCGAGGATAGAAGCCTAATACAGTACCTAGGATGGAGGTTCACATTTTAACCTTCTTTGTATTTCTTTGCCAATCCTGGACATTTATTTGCAATTTTTTTTGCAGTTCTCAGTTGCAAATGAAGTAGAGTGAGGCAAAGTGTATAAGAGAGAGAAAGTGGATCTTCATTTGAAAATAAAATAGAATAAAATTCAATTTTAAAAAGATGGATTTTATCTACCTGATAATTCGGTTATCTTGAACAGAAATCAGAAAAGTAACTTTATAGAACAGAATAAGCCTTGCAATTAGCTTTATATCACTTGGCAAAGAGGAAGAGAGGAAAGGTAGACTGTATTTCACAGTCTGATAACGAATTTTCTGGGTAGGAAGTTGTTTATCACCAGTAGCTTGGACAACATGTAAACAAATATATACAAAACAAGTTATATACAGGATAAATAGGAAGTAATTAACAGATGGAAGGCACTAGAATTAAGAGGGGTTGAAGAAGACTTTTAGTGAAAGAGGGGATTTTCATTGGGACTTAAAAGCCAGAGAGGTCAGTAGATGGAGAAGAGGAGGGAAGCATTCCCAGCAAGGGGGGCAGGTAGAGAAAATGCCCAGAGCAGAGAGATTGTGTGTTTTGTTTGTGAGATAGCCAGGAGGCCAGAATCACTGGTTGGAAAGAGTATGGGTAAAGTCTAAGATTGGAAAACTAGGAGGGGTTCTGAAGGGCTTTGAATGCCAAATGGAGCATTTTGTATTTGATCTTGGAGGCAATAGAGAGCCCCTGGAGTTTTTTGAGTAGGTGGTGTGACATGATCAGACTAGTGTTTTTGGAAAAATCACTTTAGTGGCTGACTGGACAATGGACTCTAGTGGGGAGAAACTTGAGACAAATGATCACCATCAAGCTACTGCAATAGCCCAAGCGTGAGGTGATGAGGGGTGGGCTGCTGAAGAAGTCAGAGAATCTCAAAGCTCAGCTTCCCAATGTCTATATATTGGGAATATATTCCCAAAATACTTCCCTGCTATAGCTGGGAGTAATAGGGAAGGATATCAGGAAAATTTATTTTTACTTTTATTTTTTGTCATATAATTTAATTTTTTTTCAATTACATGCAAATGAAATATCTTTTTTTTGCAAATGAAATATCTTAACATTTATTTTCTTAAAATTTTGAGTTCTGAATTCTCTCCCTCCCTTATTTCCATGCTTTATTTTTATACCTAATTTTACAAATTACATGTAATAATAAATTTTCACATAAGTTAATATGATCTAAATTGTCTCCCTTCCTCCCTCCCTTTCCTGAGCTAGCAAGCAATTTAATATGAGTTATACATGTATTATCTTGCAGAACATATAGGAAAAGAAAGTTTTGTAAAAACAGAAGGCATCAATAAAATGTAAAACACTTTCCCACAGTTTTTCTCAAAGTTTTTCTCACAGGTTTGCGTTTGTTACCCCCCCCCCCCCACCCCGCCACTTAATAAATTCAAGTGGCTTCTTATTTCAAATCAAATATAAAATCCTGTAGTAGATGTTCAAATCCTTCATAATCCATTCTCATCCTCCCAAACTCCTTACCCTTTACCCTCTCTCACATACTCCAAGATCCAGTGACACTGGCCTTTTTGGGTTTTGAACATACATCACTCCATTTCCTGAATGTCTTTTCATTGACCTCTGTGCCTGGGAAAGCTCTTACTCCTTAATTCTGTTTCTTTCAGGACTTAGCTTGACTTAGCATTCTGTAGGGGGGACCTTCACACATACCTACTGCTAATGCCTTCTGCCTGAGATTACTTTCCATTTTCATGGCTTGCATATATATATATATATATATATATATATATATGTAAGTTTTTTGCATGTTATCTCTGCTTTTAAAATGTAAACTTATGCATAGGAATCATATTTTTGTCTTTATATCTCAAGTAGTTGGTACAATGCCTGACCACAGAGTAAGTGCTTAATAAGTGATTGTTGATTGTTTGCCTTTTGTTTTTTGTTTTTTGTTGAAATTATGCTCCCAAAGGTTAGTACTAATCCTTAGGGCTTTAATGTCCAGGGTGCAAAGTCAGTGAAATGGCTTAGTAAGAAAATAATGGCATTAAGATAAACTACATGCAGAAATACCTGCAATTGCAGTCAATCATGATTTTGATGTTAATAAATTGATAATTTTATTTATATATGTGTGTATGTATGTATTTCTGGTGCTAGAGATTTTCATGTGTTATGAAAAGTAAATATTAGAATTTGCTCCCCAGGACTCTAAATTCCAGGTTCCCATGTTCCTTCTCACACTACATCCTTATAGTAGGGAGGATATATTTTGATGTGGCCCTGCCTTTCACTCTTTTTCCCTAATCTCGGTTTGTGGAGGTGGGGTGAGTGCCATGCAGGAGAATTTTTCTAACGTGGTTTTACTTAGGCTTTTACTTTTGTTCTTTTATTTCTTCTACTTCAAGTGATTATTAATAAGCTTTATAAAATATAATACTTGGAGTTATTGGATATTAATTTAAATCTTACAATCATTTTTCAAAATTGAGATGTTACATGTATAACCCAGTGCAACTGCTTGTTAACATCAGGATAGGGGAGGCAAGAGGGGAGGGAGATAATCATGATAAATAATCATGTAACTGTGGAAAAATATTTTAAAATAAAATTATTAAAAACAAAAACAAAACAAACAAACAAAATTGAGATATTAGTACAAAAGGTCACAGGGGAATTCCTAATGAGAAAAAATGTTTTGCATGTTGCCAATTTTACTTCATATGCTTCAGTTTTAAAAGTTATTTCATGGTTACTGTATAAGGAAAAGTATAGGGTACTAGAATTGATGTTTTGTTATAAAAATGCATGCAGAAAAAGTGTATTTTCAGCAACCTCTGGTGAAAATTACAGTTTTTTGTAGTCATGGGAAACTAACCTCCTGTTTCCCATAGGTTCAATGTATCAACATTCATTGTTTTGACTTATACACTGTTTTCTGGGAATGTTACTTTTGCAAAAGCTGAGGATTGACTGTATCTGACATATCCCACCCAGAGATTTTTGCAAAGATTTCTACTGTGCCGGGCAATATAATATCTGAAGAAAAAGAGAAATATAAAATGTGATCCTTCTTCTTTAACTTGTCTGCTGAGGAGGCATCATTCTGTATTTTACAACAGAAGGGCCACCAGGGAGTTGAATTCTTTGGAATACCAACTGTAACTGTCTTTTCCATCAAAATCGCAAATAAACTCCAAAGCCTACAACTGGGTTGCACCTTCATGAAAGAATCAATTCTCCAAACTACATGCAGGATGACATTTTTCTTCATGTCAACTTCTAATTGCTTCTTTACTCTTCAGGTTTTCATGCATATGCATATACATCATAGCAATTTACTTCACTGCTATATGCTGGTCAATGAAGTTACTGTTTGAAAAGGATGTTTTTCTATGTGGCCACCTGCAAAGAATGCCTGCTGTGTTCTAACAATGTGTTTCTTTTATAGCCATCCATCACCTACCTCCAGCCTGAGGGATGGTCACAGAGGAGATGCAGGAGACATTTTGCCAGTGATGGTGGTCCAGGACTAAGGTGATTGATGCCATTGAAATCTAGGGGATCTACTCAAATTAGCTTAATGCTTTAATAGTCTAAAAAAGGAAATATGGAAGATTCCAAACCTAATACAGACCTACCATAATCACTCATATTAACTATTTTCATAGTCTTCTAACCTTCCTATTTCTACTTTTATTTTTCAATCCATTTTTTCTCACAGTTGCTAGAGCAAGCTATGTTGTAGGAAGCGTGAATTTATCTATCTGTTCATAGGACTCCTCTGCTCCAGACTTTTTCTTTTAAAAAAAAACCCTTAACTTCTGCTTTAGAATTGATACTAAGTACCAGTTCCAAATAGTAAGGGCTAGGCAATGGGAGTTAAGTGACTTGCCAAGGGTCATACAGCTGGGAAGTGTCTGAGGTCAGATTTGAACCCAGGACCTCCTATTTCTAGACCTGATTCTTAATCCACTGAGACACCCAGCTGCCCTTGCTCCAGACTCTGCAGTGGCCCCCTATTACCTACCAAAGTTATGGGAAAATACTTAGCTTGGAATTCAAAGTACTCTACAATTGGCTGCCACTTAATCTTTCTAGTTTTATCTTAGACTTCTCCTTTCCAAAGATTAAGTTCTTGTCAACCTGACCATACATGCCATGGCTTACTTCCTCTCTCTTTGCTTATCCTCTTCCTATTGACTAAAATGCTTTTCCCATTCCTCTGTTATTGAAACTTTACTTTATCCTTTAAAATCTAACTAGAAAGAGACTTCCTCCTTAAGGGATTTACTAAATTCCCCAGTCAAAAATTACCTTTCTCTGTATCTTGGGCTTCATAAAACACTTTGATTCCATTTCATGCATCTATCACATTTTATTATGTATTATAATTATTTTATATTGTGTCACAAATGTACCTCATAAGCTCAATGAACTGTCATTTAATTGTTGTACCTTCCCTATTGCCTAGAATATTATAATATTTTCATCACCACTTTCCTCTCTTTGTCCCTCTTTCTGTTCCCCTCCTCAAATCTCTTCTGTAGGATAAACATATATAATTCTTTCACCTACTCCTTTCACATCACAGCCACCAGTGCTCTTACCATTTTACTCAATTCTAGAAACTTCTCTGCTTCTAAGCCTTTTCTAAAACATGGTGTCCAAAAAAGAACATAGTTCTCCAGATATACTCTGGTCACAGTGTAGTATAATTTCATGATATGCCTCTCTTAATGCACTTTAACGTTATTTTATCATTTATAGATGTTATGTGATACTGTTGACTTTAGCTTTAGCAAATACTCTTTTTTTCATTTTCCTTGGCATTCATTGCAAGACCCAACTCATTGGGCATCAACACTCTTAAAAAATTATTGTAGAACTCTGCCCTACTTTTTTTTGTCATTCTTAATCAATTTGCCCTTTCTTCAGTCTTCTGTGTATATTAATCTCAGTCAATTGATGTATTCCCTACATAACCATATTTGACTTTTTAGACAGTTTCCCTTGTGCTTTCTCACAAGAATTATTTGTTTGTGTCATCAGAATTTTGTTCTTGAAAGTATCCCATCCTTTTTTTAAAAATCCTAACCTTCCATCTTAGAATCAATACTATGTTTATTGGTTTCAAGACAG
This sequence comes from Gracilinanus agilis, assembly GCF_016433145.1. Lineage (NCBI taxonomy): Eukaryota > Metazoa > Chordata > Mammalia > Didelphimorphia > Didelphidae > Gracilinanus > Gracilinanus agilis. The sequence continues at coordinate 153,066,810 of NC_058130.1, forward strand.
AAGAGTGGTAAGGGGTAGGCAATGAGTGTTAAGTGACTTACTCAGGGTCACACAGGTAGGAAACATCTGAGGCCAGTTTTGAACGAAAGACCTCCCATCTCTAGGCCTGACTCTCAATCCACTGAGCCACCTACTAGCCCTCCATCCCATCCTTTTTGAGCTGATTTTCCCTCTAGTGTGTCATACCAGAGAATCTACCTATTCTTTCTCCAAACTCTTTGAATTCTGTTTCCTACAAAATTTTAGAGTATATGACTGACTAACCCTTATCTTCCTCCTTTCCTTCTCTCTCACAAATTCTAATCTGAAGTGGAACTTTCCAAGGTTGCAACTATTTTGAAATTTTGTTCTTTTTTATTATAAATTTAACAGATATGCATTTGATAAACAAAAACAGATAAAATAGTTGTATATGAAACTATGAACTTCTATCACATAGTTTGTAAGAGTGTATTAAATTGAACTGATATTAACAAAATCACTTAGTTTATATTTAAACTCCTGACCTTTCTCATATTCTCTTCTGTGAATTTTTAGTATGTTTAATTAATACTCTTTTCTATTTTTTTCATCCTTATTGCTTATTGCTACCCACCCATTCCCATCTAACACCAACCTCCCACCCCAGTGTGGGAACTAACTAAAACTATAAACTTGGATCTAGTTCCAAATTGCTTTACAGAATAGTTAGAACAATTTATAGCTCTACCAACAGGGTTTGATTATGCCTGTTCTCCCACAATCCTTCCAAAAATAGTCACTCTTTTTTTTTTGTCATCTTTACCCATCTGATGGGTGTGAGGTAGAAACTCAAAATTACTTTAATTTGCATTTCTCTTATTACTACTCATTTGAGGGAGTTTTATATGATTGTGGATAGCTTTTATTTCTCTAATACTTCCTGTTTATGTCAATAGACCATTTGTCTGGGGGAAGCTTTAGTTTTTATATATTTACATCAATTTTCTAAATATTTAGGATATCAGACATTTATCAGAAAAGTGTTTGTAAATAGTTTCCCATTAAGTACTTTCCTTCTAATTCTAACTGCAATGATTTGTATGCACGCAAAAAAGATTTTTAAACATTATATAATTAAAATTGTCATTTTAGTTTTTATGATCATCTCTCTTTTTTTGTCAAGAATTTTCCCCTTTCTATAATTTTGAAATATCTCCTCTATTCTTCAAATTTGTTTATATGTAAGTAATGTATCTATTGAAAGTTTATTGTATATGGTATGAGATGTTGGTCTTTTCTAAATTTAATTTCTGCCAGATTGTTTTTCAGTTTTCCCAGTAGCTTCTGTGAAATGAGTAATCCTTTCCTCATTATTTTGCATCCTTGCTCTTATCAAACACTTCGCTACTATGTTTGATTGCCCCTGGGACTTATGTACCTAATCAGTTCCATTAACTATATTTTCTGTTTTTTAACTAGGATCATATGGTTTTGTTGGTCATTGCTTGCTAACATAGTTTAAGATCTGACACTGCTAGGCCTCTTTCCTGTTAACTTTGGAGATTCTTGACCTTTTCTTTCTATAGATGATTTTTTAAATTGATAATTTTATCTAACTCTATAAAGTAAATCATTGGAATTTTAATTATCATGGCACTAAGTTTATAAGTTATTTTATGTAGTATTAACATTTTTATTATATGAGAACACATATATATTATACATTCCCCCAAACATGAAAAGTTATTATTTATGTCTATTTTTACTTTTTTAAAAAAACAGTAGTTCGTATTTTAAAGTCTATTTTTGCAAAAATAAACAATAGTTTGTAGTTGTGTTTATATAATTCCCAAATAACTTAAAATGCTTTTATTTTATAGAATTTCCCTTACTCCCCTTTTTCAGTGAAGTTTCTTGTTATTGCTTTTCTATTTTTTTAATTGCATACTCAATTCATTGATCTCTTTTTCTCATTTTTGTTTACCAAAGTATTTAAAGATACATTTCCCCCTAAGAACTTTGACTGAATTTCAAAAATTTTGGTATTTTGTCTCATTGTTTTAATTTTATTGGATGAAATATCTCTTTGTTATGATTTATTTTTTGACCCATATATTCCTCAGGATATTAAGTTGATTCCTATCATTTTCACTTTTCCAGTAAGTTCCTCCCTATCAGTCTAAGCAGGCATGGGATAACAACAAGAAATAGTAAGTAAGAAAAGGAATAGTGGTCTCCCTCACTCTTTCAACTTCTCAAGAATATCCTTACTCAGTAGGAAGAATTCTTCAGAGGCTCTAAGTTTAAAAAAAAAGAAATAAAGACAATTATCTAAACAGCAAGTGTTTGGATAGTGGAAGTCTTCCATCATCATTACATCCAATGTCCAGGCAGCTTTTTGATCTGCCTTCAGAACTGGTCAACCAGACCCTCCCTCTGGCTGGGTCATCTTGACTTCTATCACAATATTCCTTTTGTTTTTAGACTTCTTTGATCCTCACCCATATGCTCTCCATCATGCTTCCCACTTCCACTTCATTAATTTCCACTTAAAGTATAGAAGTATACCTTCTTAATATATAATATTACCTAATACAATGCTTTAATCTAACTTAAAAAATAAGGTATATACTCTTCCATTGCAATACACTAGTCATGAGTCATATCCACCCCATTTTAGTCATACTTAGGAAGCCATACTTACATCCTTACACATAAGTTCATTAGTTTGCTTTCTTTATTACCCACACTCTGCGTGTTTATGTGTAAACATCTGAGGCCACTCTCCTGCTTGGGATCAAAATTTGTCAGCATTCCTCGACACTGAACACTCCTTTCCAGATTAACTACAGTTTTTAATCCCTGGTAGACTTGTAGAAGACACTTCAAACTATGAAAGTTACATACGAATAGAAAGTCAGTAAATATGGGAACCTATACACATAGGGAACCATGTATGGCTGAGCACAACAAACTTTCTCATAAACAGACTCTTAAAGAATCCCCTTTCTCTTCATCCAAGGGACTTATGAGTTAAAATTCATTCTCAGAGCAGTTTCACCCAGTCTTCCGTTGATCTATATATATTGTACCCAAAAAATCTAGATTTGCTCTTGTGCCTCTTAAATCTTTATCTACTCCTAGTAATGGATAGGGATTACACATTGAATGAATTTTAGAAGTACAAAGAAACTTCTAGTTAACTTATTCCATTTAGCAAGGATATGATCTTGAGGAAAGATTATGTTCCATTATCTTATGGGTAACATTATTTACCCATCTTCCATTATATTTTAAGCTCCATGAAGGGAAGGATGATATTTGCCTTTCTACCACCAGCATTTAGCACATATTTAGCACATAGTGTTCAATAAATGCTTGTGGGTTGATTTTGAGATGATATGATACCATATGGAGTAGCACACCAATTTCACATCCTCAAATTGATACAAGTTTAATATGTGCCAACCCACCAAGTCTGGGTTCCAGTTCCTTGAGTGGATGAACTGTACCTACCATTGTATTTTTTCCCTCTATTTTCTAGAGAGAAAACACCAATAGTGGTGAGGAACTTTTCCATTTTTAGAAGCTCCTCTGGAGGATCAAGCAGGGCAGGTCTAGCCTAACACAACTGGGTTTAAAAAGGCATATACACACTCACCAACTGAATATGATAAGTTGTATATGAATTTCTTATTCAAACTTATTGAATGCCAGATTATCTTTTAATGCTAGCTTGTTGTCAAAATCTGTTTCTTGTTTATCCTTTAGATCTTGATGATTATGCATTACTCATAATTCTTATAAGCTTCCTACATGCCTCCAATTATAAGTCTCACCCTGTTTTGTATTTAGTGCTCAACATTCAAATTTAATGAATTTTCTATTTCCTATGGCAGTCCTCTTACTTTTGACTCCATATGTACAGAAACTTTACAGATTTGGATTTTCCTGGGGTCAAGCTGATTCATCACATAGACAGTGTTGAGTTTTTTAGTGTTCTTTTCATTTATATTATTATAGCAATTGTCCCATCCTCTCCACTTGCAGAAGCCTTATCTCTTCCTCCCCAAGATCCCTCCTTCCCTCTGATTGGAAATGGAAATGTGGAGAATGGAAAGCTCCTCCCAGATCCTCCATTTAAGAATGAAAGGAGGGTGCCCAGATCTCCTCATTTTCTACACTGACTTGGACTTTGTCTTGTCCCATCACTGGTACTCTCCGCCTCTCCTTTTCAGTTTCTTTTTATTTAACTTTGCAAATTAGACAGTGAGCTCCTTAAGGTCTGGCACATAGTAAGAACTAATAAATGTTTACTGACTGAGTGAATATTTTAATAGTCTTGTATTTAACTGCCTTGCCTCAAATCTTTCCCAATTTCAATCTCTCCTACACCTTCTAAAAGTACATATCAGAGCATGTTTTTAACCTTCTCAATAAATCTCAGTGAAATCCCTATTAGATTCAAGATAATGCATAAACTGTACTATTTGGTGCCTAAAGATGTGCCAACATCTTGGCCCCAATCTTTCTTTTCAGCCTTATTTTATATCCTTTCATGCATACATTCATCCGTCCAGTCAAATTGGCCAAACTGGCCTTCTTGCCATTCCTCTTACCTAGGCTATTATCTTTCTTTTTTTCTTTTTAAAAACTCTCACTTTCTATCTTAGAATTGATACTAAGAATCTTATTATTGCCTAGCATTAAGGGCTAGGCACTTGGGGTTAAGGGACTTGCAGAGGGTTACAAAACTAGGAAATTTCAAGCCATATCTGAACCCAGGACTTCACATCTCCAGTCTTGGCTCTTTATCCACTGAGCCACCTAGCTGCCCCATGGTCCTCCATCTTTCATCTCTATGCTTTTGTACTAGCTTTCTCCCATGCCTGGAATGAACTTCCTTTTCACCTCTGCCCCATAGAATCCCTAGTTTCCTTTGAGGAATCTTTGAAGGAATTCTTCACAATACCCTTGAGGATAGTATTATCAAGATAGATGATAATAAAGTTAAGTGGATTCCAAACTTACTAGACCAAATAAGAGAATATAAATAAAATTCTTTGCAAATCTTAAAGTGATGGAGAGAAGAATGAGGTAATCAGGGTCCTACTCCACTCTGGTTTATTTTCTCCCAGAATATGCATGAACCTCATGAGTTTCCCTGGTCATTTTTTGGGAGGGAGGTAGCCTATGTTCAGTACTGAAGAAGTTTGGAATAACCCATCTAGTCCCAGGATGGGGAGGAGAGGCCACATCAAAGAAGATGGTCTGCTCATCTAGGAAGAGCAATCCACTCGGAAGACCTTAAAAGGAATGTTGTCCCCTGGAATTCTCTTTCTTCTCCTCTGCTGAGAGTGTAGGCTGTACGTATGTGCAAGGTCTCTCAGTCATGGGAAGCCCAAGGGAGAGCTTCCGTAGGAGAGCAACCTGTGGCCTGAAGCTCTATGTCTAGACTGTAATTTGTGTAAGTGCTAGGTACCTGCCATATTTGAATTTTATATTTCTCCCTCAGCTTAACCAGTACAGAAAACATTTATTTAATGCTTGTTGAATGAAGGAACTGTAGCAAAAACTGTATAGAGACTCAAGAGGAAGGAAAGACACTTCTTAGTTATTTTTTGAAAGCTCACCCAAAGCTGATGCAGTTAATATGTTGTTATGTTATTAAAAGAGAGCAGCTCCAGGTAATTAAAAGGTCAGCTTATGAGGCCGTTAGATGTTAGAAAATCAAACCACAGCCAGCAAATAGCAAATCCTTTTCCTGTGATCCACATATTACCCAGCAGTTTCTGGTTTCCTGGAATTTCTCTTAAAATTTATAAATAACTTTCTAACACCATGACTTTTGCTAACACAAATTTTCACATTTACCCAGCACGGAGAGGACTGTTGGTCCTAATTGGCTCTTTCAGCTCACATCCATGCACACGCAGATCAAAATCTATCCCAGATCTGTCTTTTTCTATCTTTTGCCACTGGCACCACTCTAGAGCAAACCCTCATTACCACACCCTTTGGATTGTAGCAATAGTTTCCTAAGCACAGCTTCCTTTCTCCATGCTCCCTACCAAACCCTCCTTTATACCACTGCCAAAGTGATCTTTTTAATGCATTTAATTGGTCACTTCAACTTTCTTCTCCCAAAATATTTAGGAGCATCCCATTGAGCACATAACAATTATTTTACCTGGCATTCAATGCCTTTTATAATGCATCACCCTACCTTGTAAATTTTATGTAACATTAATATTTTGTATACCCCAGCCAAACCAGACTGCTCTCTATGGCCTAAAAACACCTTATGCTATCCTATTTTCTTACCTTTATTTGTGCTTCTTCCCTAGTCCTTGAATGTCTTCTCTTTCCCCTTCATCTATTAAATGCCTATCTATTTTAACAACTAACTCAAATATCACCTCCTTCATGGCACCTTCCCCCATATCCTAGGTCAGAATGATATTTCCTCCCCAGAGCTTATACATACTTATATATACTTATGAGTTTTATCTCTCTCTAATATTGGGTATCTAGGTGGCATTGTGGATAAAGTCCTGGGCTTGAAGTTAGGAAGATGTTTCCTGAGTTCAAATCTGGCATTGAACACTTACTAGCTATGTGACACTGGACAAGTCTCTTAACTCTGTTTGCCTCAGTTTCCTCATTTGTAAAATGAGTTGGAGAAGGGAATGGGAAACTACTCTAGTATTTTTTCCAAGAGACTCCAAAAGGGGTCACAAATGACTAAAACCATCAAAAAATGCCAATACAATATCATGTATTATTTTAAATTATAGTTCACTGTGTTTGCATCTTATCTCATCTTCACCCACCCACCTCATTGCTACAGATGGTAAATTTCTTGGGAACAAGGACCATCTATTTATCTAGCTGTTATATTTCTCTCATCACTTTGCATGGTGTTATACCCAGAGCATTATGTACTTAATAAGTGTTTGTTTCATTGGAGCAAATGGTCTCAAAGCTGTATCTTCATAAAGAAAGAATGTTTTGACTTCCAGGCAAAGCCTTGCCCTTTCCTTCTGGTTTTCTATTGCAGACAGAGCAGCTTAGCCCCATCTCCCAGCACTCAAAATTTCCCTTCCCTCCTTCCCTCATTGTTTTTGATGAAAGGAAACCCCAAAGAAAAGAACTATGTAAACAGATGCAGAGTGAAGAGAGCAGAGCCAGAAGAATCAAATACACAATAATCATATGAACATAAACAAGACAACACTGAAAGATAGCTGAACTCAGATTTAAATGTAGTGACCATTTGTAGTCCCAGAGACTAGGTAATAAAAAATACTTTATTTTCTGGAAAGAAGTAGAAGGGACTATAGACATGGAATATTTCTTATAAATAACCTATAGTAGGATTCTGGTTTCTAATCCACTGTTCTCCATTTCTGTTTTATGGGTGAGTTCATCCCATTTACGTTCACAATTATGATTATGTCCTCCATCTTATTATTTTCTTCCTTTGACTCTTAGGCATGCAGTGTTATACACATAATCAAACATAGTCATGATAATATTTGATTTGAGGGTAATTATTTTTCTTAGTTTTGTGGGAATTAAAATTAATACACATATACTCCAAGAATTATATTTATAAAACTTATTAAGACTAACTTGAAGCAAAGGAAAATAAAGACTAGAGAGCTTACCCATTTGCATGCTGGAAAAGAGAGAGAGGCAGAAACTATATACAAAATGTGACCATACAACATGGTGGAGAGATTAAGAGGAATTCTGGGAAATACTAAAGGAATTCTGAGGAATGTAGTTCAAAGGTACAAAATTTTCACTTATACATTTTCAAAGAATGATTTCATAAATGGGAAGGGGAAGGGTGGCATAAAGGAAGATGACTATAATGTAAAAAAGCAAAAAGCATGAATTAAAAACAATTTTTTCTTAAAAGTTCTTATCTTCCATCTTAGAATTAATGCTATGTATTGGTTCTAAGGCAAAAAAGTGGTAAGGACTAGGCAGTTGGGATTAAGAGACTTGTTTCGGGTCACCTATCTAAGAAGTGTCTGAGCCTAGAGTTGAACCCAGGATCTCCTATCTCTAAGCCTGGTATCCACTGAACCACCTACCTGCCCCTAATTTTTTTAATGAATATAGGAAAAGAAGAGAAAAATAGGGGGGAAATCCATAATGGCATATTCATTCAGGAACATTCTCATCTAATAAGGATTAAGTTTATTCTAGCTCCCACTCAAACATTTATCCCTCTAATATAGTGATTCCCAAAGTGGGCGCCACCGCCCCCTGGTGGGTGCTTGCAGTGATCCAGGGGGAGAGGTGATGGCCACAGATGCATTTATCTTTCCTATTAATTGCTATTAAATTTTTTAAAAAATTAATTTCCAGGGGGCGCTAAGTCATATTTTTTCTGGAAAGGGGGGCAGTAGGCCAAAAAAGTTTGGGAACCATTGCTCTAATACAGTATTAGGCATCTGATAGAAGCTGTTTGATGCTGGTGACCTATAGATTTCCCAAGCATACACATTAGCATCACCATCACTAAGACTAATAGCAGCTTACCATAATGATGCTTGAAAACATACAAAGCACCTTACATATGTGATCTTGTTTGATCCTCGAAACAACCCTGTGAGATAGGTAGATGCTGTTTTCATCTCCGTTTTATAGATGAGGAAAGTGAGGTTCGGACAGATTAAGTGACTTGCCCAGGGTCATATAGCCTGGAAGTATGGGGCAGTATTTGAACCAAATCTTCCTGACTACAAGTCCAGAATTCTATCCATCACAATATAGAGACTTTGTTCTTTCTTTCTCAACGCTTTTGAACATAGTTTGAGGATGTGATCCCTTCCAAACCTAAGATTCTATAATTCTAAATTTAAACACATTTACACAGTGGTTTATTCATACACATAGAATAAATCATTCTTTATAACCAAATTTTAAAACAGTCACTGTATTCCTGGCCCTCTCCACCCACTAGGCCCCAGTTTGAATATACTCACAGAATCATTACTGAAAAGGACCTCAGAGCCCATCTGGCCCAATTCCCCACTCAGTATGGGAATCTTTTCCATTATATCCTTAGCAAAAGGATATATTTCTAGTGAAGGTAAGCTGACTATCTTCCAGAAGAAGCTAGCTCTAATTATTTATTTCTTTAGCTTCTTGAGAGTAGAGAAGTATTTTTAGTTTGTATTTTTATGCTCAGGGATTGGCATAGAGTAGGTGCTTCATAAATGTTTGCTGTTTGATTGGTTTTTCCTTATATTGAGGGAAAATTGATCCTTGTTTTGCTTTCTAGAATAACTTGACTAGTCTCCTCCTTCTGCCACTTGATGCCCTTTTGAATATTTGGAAAAAAAGATTATGCCTCAGTTTTCAGACAGAGTGAATGTGGGAATTTGTTTTGCTTGATTTGAATATTTGTTATGAAGGTTTTTTTTTCTCTCTCAGTCTGAATGGAGAGAGAAAAGGAAGGGAGACATATGGTGGAAGGGAAGGGAACAGAAGACTAAGAAAAGGTAGGGAAAGGAAGAGAGTTATTGAAATGTGGCATTAAAATGCACAGAACAAAAAGACGGGTGCCTGAAGGAATGATAAACAAGCAGGACAGGACAGCTTTGAAAATTATATATCAAATTTATTAAATACTTTAGAGATGATTGGTTTTATGGGCTACCCTTTCTCTGTTCTACATGTTCGTGGAGGTGCTCATTTTAGCCCATCTTTGTTAGATTCAAAATTTTTTGTGAGGAAATAAAAAGAACAAAATGAAAAAAATGATCATGTCTTTCTGTTGTTTGCTCTTTAACAATTTCTCAAACAACATGGTTTCCAGCCCATATTATTTGATCAGACTTTTCTCAGCCTCTGAAGTCACCCTCTTACATATAGACTATAGAGGTTTGAGTGTCTCTCTCATAATGTGGTACCCATAACAGAACAAAGAACTCTAGATTCATTTCAAAAAATATTTATTATGTACTTGTTGTGTACCAGACATAGACCAAACACTGGGAGAAATACAAGGTTTAGATCAGACACCAATCCAACCAACCAAGCCTATTTTGGATCTCAGTTCTTCCATCCATCATCCTAAATCCTACTGTCGTCTGCAGGATGATGAACATGATTTGTCTTTATCCAAGTTACTGATAGAAGATGGTAACCTAGGAAGGGCTCTAAGGCACTCTAAAATGCACATCCCTCCAGGGTGACATTCATCCAATATTTAACCTGCTTTGGGCTTGATATTTTGAGGAACTGTATTATCATTCAGCCCATAATGATTGGTTTAACTCCCTGCTCTTGTCTCACTTCAGGCTCCATATTTGAAACTATATACTTAAGACTAACCTAGCCCTTAGGTAAAAGAAAAATAAGGCTCCAAGGTTTCAATCTTTGAATGCTTAGCATCTTCAGCTTGCTCTTATATTAATACTCAAATAATTGGGGGCTTGCCTTGTTTGCTGAACCCAGCTTCTTCCTGGATACCCTTCTGAATAATCCATTTTCTCTACAGCCAGAACCAGGCTTTCCTCTTACCCCTCCTTTGAGAAACTAGGGCCCTGTCCCAGAATCTAAGAACCCAAGGTGAGGTTCCTGCTATCAGCTGCCAACTCTGTATTAACCTTGACTTCCAACTAATGCTTTTCCCCAGATTCTCTGCAGGCGCTTCCTCCAGACACTCATTGGTAGCAACTCCAAGACCTCCACTGTAGGGTCCTACTTCTGGTAGTAGAAGGAAATTTAGACGTGATAGTCAGGGTCAGAAGACTGGCAAAAAATAGCAGGTATACATCTAGAAACCTACTACCAGAAGTAGGACCCTACTGGAGCCCTGGCCCCATTGGGTGGATCTTTTTACACTCTCCTCTTGGTCATTCCCAGTCTGGTTAGCCACTGACTAACCAAGTATTGACTACACAGACCACATTTCAGCAAATATATCAGGAGTCAATTTTTGTTATTCTTCTAATTTTTAAAGGATGAAAATAAAATGATGTCACTTAAGTATAAGTATATATACATGTATATATATATATATATGTACATATATATATATATATTTCGCTAAGTAAACCCATATTGATTCCTTATGAAATCAAAGTTCTTTTACAATGTTTACAAATCTTCCATTCAGTAGTCATCTTTTGTTAATAATGATAAAAGCTAATATACATGTACATATATTTAAGAGTTTAAGATCCACAAAGTGATATAAGTATATTATTTAATTTAATCCTCACAATAAATTTAAGAAGAGGAGGTGCTATTATTAATTCTCATTTTACAGATGAGGAAACTGAAGTGGAAGGAATTTAAGTGAATGGTCCAGCATCAATCATATAACTAGTGTCTTTTGTAGTGGAATTTCAAAAAATAACACAATCTTAACTTCTCTTTTAGAACTGATACTAAGTACCAGCTCCAAGGCAGGAATATAAGGGATAGGCAACTGGGGTTAAATGACTTGCCCAGGGTCACACAGCTAGAAAGCTTCTGAGGCCAGATTTTAACTCAGTTCCCCCTGACTCCAGGCTTGTTGATCTATCTAATGAGCCATCTAGCTGCCCCTGTAGTGGGATTTGAATCTAAGTCTTCCTGACTCTAAGTCCAAGAGTTCGAATATCTATCATACCACCTAGCTACTTTGTTAAGATTAATTGAATCTATTCTAGAAGTTGATCAGCCTACAGTGAATGGAATATATTTGAAAATTCATACAAATGTGCCTGTCTCCATGTTCTGGCATTCTTCTCCCTGTTCTTCTGATTTTATATACATATTGTGTTTTTAATTCTGTGAGGTAGATACTTACAATTTGTTTCTATATGAGGAAACTGAGATATAGATGGATAAAACTGAATATTCAAGATCATGAATTTAGCTTCAGAACCAAGATTGAACCCACATTTCCTGTCACTGAAATCAACATATTTTACAGGACTTTTTTTGTGCTCTCTTATGATTTACTGGGCAGCTGGGTGGTACAGTAGATATAAATATTGGTCCTGGAGTCAGAAAGACCAGAGTTAAAATTTGACCTCAGACACTAGCTGGACAAGTCACTGAACCTGTTTGCCTCAGTTTTCTCACCTGTAAAATGAACTAGAGAAGGAAATGGAAAATTACTTCCACATCTTTGCCAAAAGAAATGCAGATGGGGACACGAAGAGTCAGATATGACTGACGTGACTAAACAACAACATGACTTCCTAAATATTTATTTACCAAGCTCCCCAGTGAGGAAATCCTCTCTAGTGATGCAGATTTACAACTCCTCTGCCTCTTACCTTATCATCTTAGAGAGTTGTCTATGGGCAACAAGAGGTTAAATGGTTTGTCCAGAGTCACACAGCCAGTATGGGTGACAGGCTAGACTTGAACCCAGATTTTCCTGACTCTGGGACTGACTCTCTATCCACCATGCCACACTACTTTTTTCTACGATGTCATACATATTTCTTATGATATTTCACAAGAGATGAAAGAATTTGGAGATGAAATTTGTTTGGGACTAGAGAATTGACTGAACTAGATATTCTTTTAACATGTTCTCACTATTGTTATATTCATAATCTGGGAAGTGATGGATGCCACCTTGACTGACAGGGATGGCAGCTGGAAGACTCAGAATGTTCCCAGGTGCCGTGAGCCAGGGGCAAACATCAGTTGGCCCCATGGTATAAATACCCCTGACAGCCACTTTGATGGAGCCCCACCCCCAGGTTGGGTCTGAAAAGTTACCCATCTATCTAAACTCTCAAGGGTCCTTACTTGGGCAACTGTTAGAGAAAGGGATAACTTACAGCAGCAGTAAGGGTGATTGGAGTAGGTGTTCCTCCTATCAACTGCAGCTGAGGAGAGTACAGATAGAGATATCAACATCATTGTATATCTCCATTGTATATCTTTATAGTCATGGCACTACCTTGGACTCTATTTTCCAAAAAAATTGCTTTTTCTATCCTTTTCCAGATAAGATCCTAATCTCCTCACTGGAGGAGATGAAACCAAATTGGGGTTAAGTGACTTTAGTTCTTCTATGATCCATTAACATTACATAATTTTTCATAAACAGTAGGTCCATTTTTGCTTATTCTTTCTCTAAACATGTCTTTGAGCTCTTAAAAAATGTTTTTAGATTTTAAAATAAACTTCTGCTTAATTTACTCAGTTGACAGAATGGGATATATAGACCTTTAAGAATGTTGTTTAAATTAGCACCTAATAAATTGTTAATAGGTTGTTGCTATTAATGTTTCATTTCTATGAATAGACTAAATTTGGGTTAGGTAGTCCTGACCACCAGTGACAAAATTGCTCTTGTGAAAGGAGGTTCCTAGTAGATATAATCTAGCATGGGGTAAGGTCAAGATGATGGCTCATTGTTGCCATTTTTCAGTCGTGACCCCATTTGGGGTTTTCTTGGCAAAACACTGGAGTGGTTTGCCATTCCTTCTCCAGCTCATTTTACAGATGATGAACTGAAACAAAAAGGGTTAGATGATTTGCTCAGTCACAAAGCTTGTAAGTGTCTGAGGCCAGATTTCAACTTCCTGAATCCAAATCCAGTGGCACCAGCTGCCCCAAGATAATGGCTATTCAGGGAAAATGAAGATACAGGGATAGATGTGCCCTGAGGCAGCATAAACGGGGTTTATATACAATAGTTCGTAAAACAAAAACCACAGCAGAATTTTTGACTGAAAAGCTATTGATCAGAGTATCAGGAACTTCAAGACACTGGGAAAGGAGAAATGATGCATGTTCCAGGATCCAGACCAGAGTAGCCTGTCAGAGGCAAGAGACAGAAGCTTTGATTGGTTGAATTGTGGGAAGGTGTGATATCAACTAAAAAACATCCCTAAACTGCCCTCTTTGAATGGAATGACTTTTAGCTATGTGGATTTACTGCAGAACTGAGAAATACATGGATAATAAAACCCAAAGGAAATTCTATATGTTTAATATAGAAGCCTTAGGGTTTCAAAGTAACATAAGGGTACAATTAAATTCTTAAAGGGGCTAGCATTAAGAAAGTTGTATCCATGATCTGCACAAGAAATGAGCAGTTCAATGTTTAACCAACTATCGTTAATATTATCTAGTAATTATTACAGCAGACTTTCTTGATATCCTATTCAATTCTTGGCAATTTACTTTTAGTTCAATATTAAAAGGAAAAAAAAACTTTTTACTACATTTTCCAATTTTCGTCAACTTTTTGTTTTATATTGTGGAAGATTCCTACTATGCTATCTTATCAGCCATCCTTTAGTACTATGGTAAGAATCAGAACATGGAGTGATTAGGTCAAGGGGCTCCACAATGATATAAATTCTGATGTATGGTAGATGTTTGATGTGTATCTCTCAGCCTTAATCAGCAATAGGTGAATTGATTGTTTGAAGCAATAAGGTATAGATGCTAGAGTGCAGGTTTATAGGCCTACCCACCCTCACCACCCAGGACCTGATCGTTCTCAAGACTGAGACCCTGAAGGGTTCTGCCCCTGGGTTTTTATAGTGGTGGTAGCAACTGTTTTTTGCCCTTGGCTTATGACATCTGGGTAGATTCTAAATTCTATAACTGATGATCTGTCACTCAAGTGGGTCTTCATCTTCTTCCCAGAAGTTGCCTCTTACACTGGCTATTTTGAAATAAATATCCATGATTTAGAAAAATAGAATGATAGAGTTGGAACTCTGTTAGCAGTCAATCTTTCCTAGCTCTTCATCTTATAGATGAGGAAAGTGAGATAAAGAGTGATAGAGACCTGTCCAAAGATACACAGGAAGGTAATGGCAGAATCAAAGCCCCAACTGAAGTGTCCTTGATTTCTTATCTAGTACTTTTTCCCCTTCACTTGGATATACTTTTCTGGACTTCTTCATCATGACCCAGAAACCTCTTAAACCTACAAGATCAGTTCAGCACTGGAACTCATACCCCATAAGTACTTTTGGCCCATGACACCCCTCATTTTCACTGGCAGGGTGGAAAGCTCCTCCCAGAACCTTTATTCAATGAAGGAGCCCAGGTCATCTACATCTTCATTTCCTCCCTGGATTCACACCTCATAATTCTCTACCAGGCACCTGCCATGGGTACCTTTCCTCCTTCAACCCCTTTCAGGTTCTTTTTGTGTTGTCTTTGCCCATTAGATTGTAAGCTCCTTGAGGGTGAAGACCATCTTTCTTTTTAATATCTGTATTCCCACTGCTTAACATAGCACCTGGCATAGAGTAGGTGCTATATAAGTGCCTCCCTTCTCTGAAGATGTAGATTCTGCTAACTATATTATTCTGGCTCAACAAAAATTAGGTGTTGTGCCCAACTTTTTGGCTATGATGGTGGTTCTTTGCCTAGGTATAGTGGTGAAGATGATCTCTAAAGGACATATCTATCTTTCAGTCAGTAGCAACTTTTTTTGAAGGTAAAGAAATTAAGTTAATCATTGTAATGGTTCAATTAGCAGTTCATTCATTTCTTCATTCCATCATCCAACAAGTATATTAAACACATATAGAACTCCTTGGTTTTCTGCTGGACATTATTCCAGTTTTCCACACTGGTATATATAATTCCTCCTTGATCCTCAAATGATTAACAACATTGGGCAGAGATGGGTGCAGGGGGTTGGGGTGGGGACTCTAAATTCTTTGCCTCCAATAGTGACTCAATGCCTAATGTTGGAAAATATGACATTGGAACCAACACCAAAGATTTTGTTTTTCTACCAATTCAAAAAGGCCAAAAATAACGTACTAAAGAACATGTACTTGTAGACAAGCATCGCTGATTAATGTTCTCTCAAAAGTTACATTAGCATATTATTTTAAGGGGTTTCCAATGATTGGGAGTCAGAAAACCTGGGTTCAAGTCCCAGCTTTACACACTAACTGTGAGCTCAGACAAAACATTTTCTAACTCTGGGTCTCTATCTCCCCATAAAAGGGATGAACTAGATAGCCTCTAAGGTCCAGATCTGACATTCTATGATTCTAAAACACCCTCATTATATTGATCTAATAAAGAAAGTTCCAATAACCAAGGAATTATTGAAAATGGATATGTCTAAGCAACTTTTTAAAATGAGGGAAATTTTATTTGCTTTTTTCCATTTAATCCTAATCAAGAGACAAAAGCCTCTGGAATCTTTTGCTATGTCAGTGGCAGCAAATAGGTCCCTAAATTCTTTATCCTTCATCTGGCTGTACTACAGAGTTCTATTGGCTTTCTGTAAAATTTATAGTTAATTATCTGCTGCTTCTGATATGAATAAATTACACAAGACAGAGCCAAAACCAGAGTGGAATGACAAGTGTTGAAAGAGGGTATGGCACAGTGGATAGGGCATTGAACTTGGAATAAGGAAAACAGATTCAAGTTCTATCTCAGACACTTGCTATCAGAGTGACGGACAAAGTCAGTTAGCATCTTTGTGCCTCAGTTTCCTCATCTGTTAAATGACTAGGTTGGAATTAATGGTTTCTAAGAACCATTCCAAATTTAAGCCTCTCATTCTTTGTTCCTATACTAAGCCTTTTCAAAGATCACAAAATTTTAGAGGTTTCAAAATTTTATACCAGGTCAGCCCATTCTGTTATTCCTTGGGGAACCCTCACACCCATTCCCCAACCCCCTTCTATCTCACAAAATCTCAGGGTCTCTCCACTCAAGGCAGGTTCTTCTCTTTCCCTTCCCCTTCACCATTCTTGATTTGAAGACATAATTAGCTCTGCTTGCCCTGAACGGTAAGATTGCTAGGTATGGCTCTGCTGAAAGATAATTTCAGTCATAGCCTCAGATTGGAGTGGGCTGGAGATACTAATATTTAAAACTCAATCAAAATAAATAGCTACAATTCAAACAAAATGAGTGCCAAGCACAAGCTTCTGTCTCTGCGTGTCTATCTCTGTGTGCATGTATGTGTATAGTATTCTAAATCTATGTTAACGTTTTATAGAATTCCCTTTCTATTTATGGAACAAAGACTCTTTGAATCTGTGTTGAGCCATTTGAAATCCTAAGAATTACATCAACAGAAATGAGTCACGACACCCACAACTGTTCCAAGTTCCATTTCTGGAAGCATTTAAGTAAAAAACTGACTCTTGGAAAATCAGCACTACGGAGGGAGGGCTCGTCAGGTGCTTGTGAGGGTAGCCCCGGAAGGTTTTTGCATTTTATGCTCTTTGGGATTTCACACCCTCCTAAACTAGGTCAATCATGTTGATAATGATTTCAAGCCAGCCAGTGTGATATTTAAGACACTGGTGATATTAAGGATATTAATCTTGGGGAATGAATGCTTAAGAATTGAGATTTTTATGCTCCTTTCCCATGTGGGTTTTAGTGTTCTTCACCCACATGTGAAGCATTTCTGAGCATTTCTCTTTTCTAATTTGCTAGCTGTCATTATGAACAAGACACTTTCCTCTTTGTGCCTCAGTTTCCCCAGCTATAAAACGATGGCCTCTCTGGTCTTCTTCCAGCTCTAAACCTTTGGGTCTATAAACTTTACTCCATTCCACTATGCCAATGAAATCTTTTCCCTAAATAAAGACTAAGATATCATCTCTTCTTACATAGTGTTAGTGTTGGCCTTCTTAACTCCAATTCCTGCGCTTTACCCTACAGTTTACCACCTCTCAGAATTACTTTCAAATAATTATAATGTTGGACCTCACCATGCAAATATATACATAAATAATGTGCAGGTGTGAGTTTTTGGCTCTCTTTGCTCACTTTACTGAAAGGATCCTTTTCCTTTTCTTTCTCTTCTCTTTTTTTTATTATTAAATTATATATAGTTTTTAAAACACCAGGAGTATTTATTCATTTTTACTCCTACAATTTTTTGGCAACCACAAAGGAATAGAATTTCTCCTCCTGCCATGTTCTCCCCTCTCTCCTCTCCCTTCTCTCTTCTCCCTTCTCCATCTGGGAAACCCTTCAGAGATTTCCCAGACATATTGCCTACACCTGCACAATATCATATATACACACATACAATATATATAGATAGATATATACATATATGTACACATAAATAACATGCACAGATCTATAAATGTAGATAGATATATAGACATCCTCTTACTTTTTGTCTTGGTATCAACTCTAGGGCTAAGCAAACAAGGTCAAGTGACTTGCTCAGGGTCACACAACCAACAAGTGTCTGAGGCCATATTTGAACCCAGCTCCTGCTGACTACAACAGGCCTGGCTCTCTATCTCCTAAATGCCACTACCATACAAACTTCAGGAGGAGAAAGAGAAGGCAGGTAAGAGAGAGTTTCAGCAGAATCAAGAGCAGTTAATTAGGGACTCACCGTAGAATTATAAAGAGGATCTGAAGATATAGAATGAGAAAGAGCCTTAGAGATGATCTAGTTTTTATTTTTCACATAAAGAAACTGAAGTCCAGAAAGTAGCATGATTTGTCCAACTCACAAAGGGAGTAAGCAGTAGAGCTTGGATCTCAAACCAGGCTCTCTGTCTCCAGATCTAATACTTTCTCTCTTTTATACCGTGTTGCTTCATGCATTGAAAATGCTCCACAAATGTGTTTGGTCAAACTGAACGTCATTGGCAATTGTAGCAGAGGAAGTGGTCAGTGGGAGAGAAGGGAATAGAATACCAGGGGTTTTTAGTTTGTTGTGGTGGGAAAGGGTGGGGAGCAGACATAGCTAGAGAAGGAAGTTGGACAAGGAAAGAAAAGAGGGACACTTCTTTTGGTTGAAAATGAAGAACTGGGCTTTTATCCAAACGAGCTTGAAACTTCGAAGAGGGCCCTGCCACAGCCCCACGTGGCTGGTAATGTGGCTGGGATTTTTGCCACTGACCCTTTTACGAAAAAGAATTACATCTACAGTCCAGGGAATTAGGAAAAAAAGTTTTTTTTTTCTTTTTTCTCAATGATAGGCAGACAGAGGTTTATGTTTATTCATTCGTTATTTAAGACTGGGACTCCCTCTTTTGCCCAGTTTGGATGTACAGTGGATACTGAAGGTTGATACCTCTGTTGATCAAAACAGATTTAACTTGTTTTATTCCAACATGGACTGGTCTGCCTCTCTTTAGGAGACTTACTGACATCCAGGGCTCACAGTACCTGTATTAGATTTATTGCAAACCCTGATTTGCTTTAGCCCTACCATAACTCAGAACTCCTGAACTCAAGCAATCCACCAGCCTTAGCCTCCCTAGCAACAGGGATTAAAGGCACAGCCACCATGCCTGACACTCTATTCATTTTTAAGGACAAGTTGTACTTTATTCTTGCTTTTTTTCCTCAATTGCCTCAAGGCTAGGATTCAGAAATTGATATGGGTCTAGGTAGGATCTCCTGGCTTTTTGAAAATTAGTTTCTTGCTTTTCTGCTGGAATAGAGATTCAGTGATGTTCACCTGCCTGCAATTTTTTAAAGTGTGAGATTCCAAATCTGAGGCTCTTTTGACAGACTTCCAAAGGGACTTGAGAAGCTTTTATCTTTTGTGCACAGGCTTCAGAAAGGTTTCACATGGATATTGTGAAAAGAGGAGAAGATGAAAGAGCACCTAGCTGCCTCTGAAGAGATGAAGTCCTCTAACCCAAATGAACTACATCCATCCTCAGGTACTGACGAATTGTTGGATGGAATGTCTATGCTACTGTTCAGTGAACAGGTGAGGTACCACAGGACTGGAGATGGACAAATACTGCCCTAGTTTCAAAACAAAGGAAAAAGAATGGAATCTGCTCTGTCTGCCTTAGAGAATTTTCCTGAAGATCATAAGAGATAATATACATGGAATCACTTTGTAAAACCTTCTATGAGTATGTGCTTTTTATTTATTACTCAATCCAGGGGAAATTATATCCAATTATCCCTGCCTTTTTATTGTCTACCCTGACTACTGGGCTGAGGTGGGAGGAAATTGTTCTTTGCCCTCTGGTGAGCTAATTTTCCAAGATGCATCAAGTTTTCATAATACTATGATTATAATGGAGGTTTTATCTATAGCTATCTATGCCTATATCTATCTATATCTTCACTTTAAAAAAATCTAGCTAGCCCCAGACTGCTTCAAGTCCATTTACACTGACTGGGCATCTTTCCTTTGGTTCCCTCTCCCCTCCCAGAAAGAACAGTACTCTTGAGGTCAGCTCTCCAGAGATCATGTCTCCCTCCCTAGGGAAGATAATCCCAGGCGTCTTTGGAACTTTATCCTAAGGGCAAGCTGTGAAAATTCACCTAATTCACTAAATGTTACTTTGTACCCTGAGGACCTGGATTCAAATCCTGCCTCTAATGATTACCAACTGTGTAATTTTCGGCAAATCACTTAACCTCCCTAAGCCTCAGTATCCTCATTTGTAAAACAAAGGGGATTTTATACTAGATAGTTTCTAGAGTCCTTTTTAGAAATAGATCTCTGATTCTAGATGGCCACAGAACATTCTTCACATCTGTCCACCCTAGACAGCTTACCATCTGTTAAGTGCACTCTTTCCCCATCTTCACCTCTTACTCTGGGAATCAGATCAGTAATACAATTGTTTCTGGAAAGGATTCATCAATCAATCAGCCTTCTTTTGACTCCACTCTATTTTTGTTATTCTTCAAAACAAAACTCCCTCTCTGGTGACCATTCCCCTATATGTTTTCTGTCTGCCTACATAGGTTCTCTCCTAACTTTTTCTAAGGGAGGAACTGTCATGTCTGTAGTTGTATCTCCAATGTCTAGGACAGTGCCTGGTATGTAATAGAATTTAGTAAATACTTTTTCATAATTCATTCATTCGTCCATTCATTAATTTGTTACAGTCCAATCAGTCAATCAAGAAGCATTCATTAAATTAAGCATTGCTTAATTAATTAAACATTCATTAAACATTCATTAACTATATCTTGGCATTCTACTAAAAAGTATAAATACAAAGAAAAAAAGTCAAATATTCTCTTCCTTAAGTTATTAGCCAGTGAATTTCATTTTAATCCCCATCAAAATTCTAGACAATTTAATTAGAATTAGTGAACTTTTAGTAGAGAAACAGTGATCCCAAAGAGCTAGTGTGATTTTATTAAGAGCTAGTCTTAGCAAATGAACCTTATTTTCTTTTTTCGTAGGTTGATGAAACAATATATCAAGGAGATGAATCACTCTACTTCATCTAAATTTTAGCAAGACATTTGATAAAGTACCTTACACTGTTGTAGAAAAGATGGAGAAACATGGACAATGAAATTAGGTGTCTTTAGAGATGGCTGAATTGTTGGATCCATAGAATAATTAATTAGTAATGGCTCAGTATCAACTTGGAAGATCTCTAGGACAGTGCCCCAGAGATCTGTGCCTCCCCTGGTAGTATTTAACAGTTTTACCAATACATTGGATAAAGGCATAAATGGTATCCTAATCAAATTTTCAAGTGATACAAAGCTGGAAAGGATAGTTGATATATTGGATTTCAAATATAGAATCCAAAGAAAACTAGAACAGGTTAGAAATATTGAGCTGAATAGAATAAGATGAAGTTTAATAGGAAAAATATGGTGTTAAATGTGGCATTAAAATTTTTAAGTACAAGATGGGAGGAAAGACATAGTAAGATAAAATAATTTCATTTGAAAAAGAACTGGAGGATCTAGTGCTTTGCCAGTACAACATGACTCAATGATATGATATGGCAGCCAAGAAAACCCCAAGATTCTATCTTGTGCTACACTATTCTAGGAGCCTAGATTCTAGATTCTAAAGCCAATTGTCTCTAGTCTGCAACTGCCAAAAGACATATGGAATATTGTGTTCATTTCTGTAAAAATATTGATAATTTAAGAATCATTTAAAGTAAGGGACCTGGTATTGGTATGATTACATGCTCATATAATGAAGATCAGTTGAATGAACAGGGAATATTTCATTGGGATGAGAGAAGACTAAGTGGGGCCAAGGAGAGACAAGAGAGCTGACTTCATGTATTTGAAGAGATGCCATGTAGAAGAGAGATTAAGACTTTTTCTGATTTTCCTCAGAGGGAGGAACTAGGAGCAATGGGTGGAAATTGCAAAGAGGCAATTTTGGACTTAATATAAAGAAAAGTTTCCTAACAATTAGGGCTAACCAAAATTTGAATGGGCTGCATTGGGAGGTAGTGATTTCCCACTCTTTGAAGGTCTTTAAGTAAAGACTGGATACTATTTGTCAGGGATATTGTAAGGACCCAATGACAAGATATATTGGAAAAAAGGAGGATCAAAGAACAAATTGGGAGTAAATGAGATGATTATAATGGATGACAGAGAGAATGTAAAGTTGCTCAATTCACATTTTGCTTCTGTTTTTTCTGCCAAGGAAAAAGACCTCTGGACTAGAAAAAGTTGAACCAAAAAAAAAGATTGATTACAAGGAAATTGAAACCTAAAACAAGCAGAAATAGAAAAAAAAAGAATCTAGCTACTCTTCATGAGTTCAAGTCATTAGGTCAAAATGAACTATGGTCTAGGATTATGAAAGAATAAAAAATGATGACTATGGAGAAGCTATCAGTAATCTTTGGGAGATCATCAAGAATGAGCATTTCAACAGTAATGGACAAAGACCAAAGACCAAAAAAAAAAAAATTAAATGTCTTGATTTCTAAAAGGGAAAGAATGAAGGGCCTATAGACTGAGAGTCGTTGAGTTTAACTTTGATACCTGGACAAATTCTAGAATGTTTTATTATTAAAGGGATGTCTAAAGCACATCTAGAAGATGAAACAGTAATCACTAAGAGGAATGATGGTTTTATTAAGAACAAGTTATGACTGATTAACCCTATTTCTTCTTTTTTTTATAGTGACTAGGATAATAATCCAGGGAATACGAAAGATGTATTTACCTACAACTCAGATTTTATTTCACACCAATCAAACTAAAAAATATTATTTTTTAAACTATCTTAAAAAAGGAAAAATCTAAGTAGACAAAGATAGATATAAAAAGAGATCTAGACATAAAGTTAGGCAACATATCATATCCTAGCTTTGATACATTTTCTTCCTGAATAACCCTGAACAAATATTGAACTTCCCTAGAGTCCAGTTTCCTCATTTGCAAAAGGAAAGAGTTCAACTAAATGGCTTCTAAAGTTATTTCCTATTCTTTATCCCTAAAGTTTTAATTAGAAGTCACTTTTCTGAACCTCATTTTCTTCTTCTGCCTCCTTTCCCCCACCATGTACTTTACAATAGTGACGCTGGCCTCCTTGATATTTTTCATACAAGGCATTCCATCTCTCAACTCCAAGTGCTCTTGGTGGCTAACCCACATGCCTGGAATTCTCTCCCTCCTTGGCTCTATTTCCTGG
Source organism: Gracilinanus agilis (assembly GCF_016433145.1). Classification (NCBI taxonomy): domain Eukaryota; kingdom Metazoa; phylum Chordata; class Mammalia; order Didelphimorphia; family Didelphidae; genus Gracilinanus; species Gracilinanus agilis. Next base: position 153,090,115 of record NC_058130.1, read on the forward strand.
CCAACCTGTCTGTCTTCAAATCCTAACTAAAATTCCACCTTTTATAAAAGCTTTTCTTGATTCTCTAGAATATTGTGCTTGCTTTCTTTCAATAATCACCAATTTATCCTCTATTTACTAGATATACATATATATTATTATGTATCCTGTATAGATACACAAAGGTGTAACTATAATATGTGTATCATATATATTTACTTATATATTGTTTGTACATAGTTATTTGCATATTGTCTCCTTCATTAGACTGTAAGTTCCTTGAAAGCCTTTAGTTGTCTTGTTTTATATCCTCAGCATTCAGATTTGTACCTATCACACACTTTATAGATGTATGGTGCCTATGGGAAAACAGGTTTTGAACAGATCCAAACATTATGGAAATAAATTTGAAATTACTCAAGAAAACACTCCAAAGTATTTGTATCTTTTGCTATAGTGGTTGTGCTAGTGGATATTCATCCTCCAAAAAATCAAATATGGAGGGGGGGAAGTCCCAACATATACCAAAATATTCAGAGAAACTCTTTTATTTGTAGCAAAAAAATAAAAACAAAATGAGTGCCCTTTGATTAAAGAATGGCCAAGCAAATTGTGGTACATAAATAAAATGTAATACTATTGTGCCATCAGAAATTATATGTCATTTTTGCTTTCTTTTCCCATGGCAAAGTTGGGTTTTTTTTTGTTTTTTTGTTTTTTTAGATACAGATAATTTTGGTTCAGTTCCTGATTTATAATGAAATTAATCTTCCAGTGAGTATTCTGGGAAAGTTATATATATTCCAAATTTTTAAAAAATTAGCAGAGGTGTATCTATAAGTATTTTCAGACAAGCTTGGTCTTGGATAACCTATCTGCTGGTCACATGAAACTAGTGTTATGCATTATGTCTCTTGATGCATTTCACTTATTTATTATTTGTTATACCTGTTGTATATGTTGTATGTTGGTACATGCTGTATGTTGGTACATGAAAATATGATTGGCACTGTTTTCATGATTTTAATTCATTCATGTTATTTTGATATTGCATTATTTCTTTACAATATAATTGGATAGAACTTTGTAATAATAATAATAGATAGTATTAATATAGTTCTTTAAGGTTTGCAAAGTGCTTTACAAATCTTCAAGTGCTAATAAAATCTAGCTTTATTTGCTATAATATTATAAGGCTATATTGATTGAATGATTATTTAGAGCAGTGATGGGTAAACTTTTTAAAGAGGGTGTCAAAGGAAAGGAAATGCTCATCTGTCAGTCTATTTCTAAGGCAACTCCTTCCAAGTTTCATTGTATTGTGTCCTACTCATTATATTTTGTCAGATTAGGAATAATGTCTCATGCCGGATAGAACATTTCAGGGGACTGCATCTGGCCCGTGGGTTGTAGTTTGACCATCACTGATTTAGAGCATTGATGATGTTATGTAGCATAATCTTTTAAAAATATGGAAATTGAAGCAATTGTGTTATGCCCTATTTGTGGCTGAAAACCATAAAGATTCCCAGTGCAATGGATAGAGCAATGGGCTTGGAATAAAAAATCTGTATGAGTTCAAATCTGGCCTCAGGCACTTATTAGCTGTATGCCCTGGAAAAGTCACTTAACCCTATTTGCCTTAGTTTCCTCTTTTGTAAAAAGATTTGGAGAAGGAAATGGAAAACCACTTCAGTATCTTTACCAGGAAAACCCCAAATGGGGTCCCAAAGAGTCAGACACAACTAAAGTGACTGAATAACAACGAAATATTTCAGCATTAGTCCAGATTTTTCAGAATAAAGGTATTTTAGGAATATTGCATAAGCTCAAAGGGCTTTAAAAGACTATCTGCCTTTTGATCCAGCCATAGCACTGCTTGGATTATACCCCAAAGAGATAATAAGGAAAAAGACTTGTACAAAAATATTTATAGCCGCGTTCTTTGTGGTGGCAAAAAATTGGAAAATGAGAGAATGTCCTTCGATTGGGGAATGGCTGAACAAATTGTGGTATCTGCTGGTGATGGAATACTATTGTGCTCAAAGGAATAAAGAACTGGAAGAATTCCATGTGAACTGGAACAACCTCCAGGAATTGATGCAGAGTGAAAGGAGCAGAGCCAAAAGAACATTGTACACAGAGACTGATACACTGTGGTAAAATAGAATGTAATGGACTTCTCTACTAGCAGCAATGCTAGATCCAGGGCAAGGCTGAGGGACTTATGAGAAAGAAAACTAGCCATATTCTGAGCAAGAACTGTGGGAGGAGAAACAGAAGAAAAACAACTGCCTGAACACATGAGCTGATGGGGATATGATTGGGGATGTAGACACTAAACGATAACTCTAGTCCAACTATCAATAATAAGGAATTAGGTCTTAATCAACGACACATGTAAAACCCGGTGGAACTGTGCGTTGGCTAAGGGGGATTAGTGGGGCTTGGGGGAGAGGGAAAGAACATGAAATATGTATCTAGGGGAAAATATTCAAAATAAAAATTAAAAATTAACTAAGCAGATAGGTTTTTATGCAAAAAAAGAATATTGTATAAGTATGTGAAAGGTTTAGAAGGTTTTATAGCTAAAGAGATTGTCATGAAGAGCAGTGCAATAATTTAAGAAGTTTTTTCTGGTATTACCTGAAGCTTTCCAGCAGAAATGTTTAGCTGAGGAATTGACAGAAGGAATTTCTAGCTGTGGGTTGTTCATCAGTCCACTCTCTGAGGGAGAAGAGCTCCTTAAAGTCTGCATACTTTACTAAGCAAAGAAAGCTTTCTCATAGAGAAATTGAACATCCTCCGTAAGTCCCAAAGTGTCCCTGCACTTTTAGAAAGGGCTGAGACCCAACCCCCCATGATAGATGGCTACTGCAGGTGCAAATTTAGCAACTTTTCTGGACAGGAACTCTGCTCCTCAGAAGAATAGCAGTGGGTGGCCTGGACTGGACAGGCCACTGTGACACTATGCCTGTGGAATGCAACCAAGTCAGAAAAATGGTAAGACTCATGGTCTCAGAGGGACAGCTTTATCCTTAGTTCGAGGCTTCATTTGCCTTCTGGACAAGAAAGTACGGAGTCATCTGGTGGTATTGTTTGCAAAAAATAACAACTCAATAAAATGGGTACAAAACCTTAGAGGAGATGTTTTATCTTTCCTGTGAATATTGCCCAATATAAAGAAGAAAAGTCCTTCCGATTTCATCCTCAGAGTGGAGTAGCACCTAGAGAGAGTGCAGCAGAAGCACAGCGGTTCCTGAGAAAGGATACAAGCAAGCAAAAGCTTGTCACATCATCCTGATCTGGTCAAGATTTCCCCGACTTCTGCTGTCACAGAAATCATTGGCAATATTCCCTGAGTTAGAGATGTTCTCCTATACATGGAACATTATCAGGCTGATGGGAAATCTTTGCCTGCCTAGGACCCTCTTCTCCAATCTGGACCACAGAAGCAAAGTTTGGGCATCACACCATGTGCGTGTATGTCCAAATACAATAAGAGAAGAGGGACCAGCCTGGAATCCAAGGTCCAGAAAATGGCAAAAAGAGTTTAGTGCTGATGGATCTGTCATTGACTGATGAGGCTGGTTTGACCTTCTGGACCATTCCTTTTCCATAGGCTGTGCTTGAATCAGGATTTCATAAGTTCCTGACACTGAGTCAATTCTGGACATTGGCCACATAGAAAGTTGTCTGCACAATATGGTCTGAGTAACACAAAAAAAGAATCCACTCTGGCCATAGCACTGCTTTCCCTTCTATCAGATACACAGTTCTCATCAGTATGCTCCCTTCTCTGGGTATAGTTAGAATTAGAAAAATTGAGCTCTAAGAGACTTCAGAGGCCATCTGGTGTGCCCTAAACCTCACCAAGCATCCCTTTTGCATCATCCCCAGCAAGATGTCATCTAGCCTTTCTTTACTCAATACCTCTAACGGACGACCCACTACAATCCTTCCTTTTTACTTTTGCATTGCCTCAATTAAGAAAGTTTCCCTTCTATCAAGCTTCCATCTACTTTTCCATTGTTCCTAGTTCTGCCCTCTGAAACAAGGAAGAAAAAAAATCTCATCCCTCTTCTACCTGGCAGGTCATCATATACTTGAAGCCAGCAAACACATCTCAAATAAATCTTCTCTTATCCAAGCTAATCACCTCCATTCCTTCAACTAGTCTTCAAATACCTTTCAATCATCCTGGATGCCCTTCTCTGGATGCTTTCTAGCTTTTCAATATCTTTCCTAAAATGTGAGGAGTGAACACATTTCAAGATGCGTTCCATCCTTCATTAAGATACTATGCCTCTCACCTCATAGAATTGCTTTTTTGGGCTGACACATCAGACAACAGGAAAGACACCGTCTCCATAAGACCGTTGTTAGAATATTCATCAGTTATGTGGGAGATGAGAAAGATCACAGTGTCACAGACTTAGAGTTGGAAGGGACCATCCGCAAATGTCACCTGGTCCAGGCTTCTCATTTTACAGATAAGGAAACCAAAGTTAAGTGATTTGCCCAGATTACATAAGTCATAAATGATGAAGCCATGATTCAACCAGATTTTCTGACTCCTAATCCATTGTTCTTTATTTTTTACTGCTTTTTCTGCTTTTCTCCTGTTCTATTCATACATTACTTGTTAATAGAATGCTGGATTTGGCATCAGGAAAAGAAGTTGGTTCAAATCTTGACTCTGACTTTTAATAGCTGGGTAACCCCAGGAAAGATCTTAACCATTGCCTGCCTCAGTTTCCCCATCTGTAAAATAGCACCTACATCACACAGTTGTGAATATCAAATGTGATAACACATGTGAAGAGCTCTGTAAACTTTACAGGCTTTATAAATGCTAGCTGTTATCATAATCATGAACAGGTTTATCAGGTTAACTAATTGTCAACATGGAAAATATAGGGAGCTCTATCCCAAGAAAATCGACAGAGAGCTATCATTGGGGAATGGGGGAGGCACTCTGTGGAGGGAAAGAAATGAATTTAGTTGGGGATAATAGAATTGTCAAACCTTGAGTAAAGGTGGGGGAGATATGGCAGGGTATTGATTAGGGAGAACAAGTCTAGTTAGGTTACCTCCAGTGTAGATGACTGGGTTGGGGACCCCATGTGTAGATGGGGAGATATGCAGCCAGGTAGAAAGATAAAAAGGAAGTGGAATAGAAACCCCAAAAAGAGCAAGGTACCAGGAGGCAACCAGGTAGAACAGTGGATAGAGTATATTAGGCCTGGAGTAAGGAAGACCTGAGTTCAGACACGGCCTCAGACACTTATAGCTGTATGACTTTGGGCAAGTCACTTAGCTTCTATTTATCCTGCTTTTTTTCTGTAGAATGGTGATAATAACAGCACCCACTTTGCACAGTTGTTGTGAAGATCAAATGAGTGAATATTTGTAAAGTGCTTATCACAGTGCCTGGTACATAGTAAGGGCTATAGAAATGCTAGGTATATATGGCAGCTAGTTGGTGAAATGGATAGAGCACTGGACTATGAGTCAGGAAGACTCATCTTCATGAATTCAAAACTGGCCTTAGACACTAGCTGTGTAGCCCTAAGCAAGTCACTTCTGTTTGCCTCAGTTCTTCATTTGTAAAATGAGCTAGAAAAGGAAATAGCAAACTCCTCCAATATCTTTGTCAAGAAAACCCCAAATGGGATAGTAAAGAATTGGAAGTGCCTGGAAAACAATAACAACGAAGTATAAAGCTAGGCATTTTTTATCATCATCATCATCCTTATTTTTACCACAAACCTATAACATCTCAGAGAACAGAGAGTCATAGAGGATCATATAGATAGTGTTAGAAGGGACCTCAGAATTCACCTAGTCCATCCTCCTCATTTTATAGATGAGGAAACTGAGTACCAGAAAGGATAGATGACTTCACCAGTGACCTACCCCGTGACAGAAACAGGATTTGAACACAGTTCCACTGACTTCAGATCCAGTATTCTTCTTTATTACAGTGTCTTGCTTTACAATTTTTCTACTTTGCATTTTTGCTCTGGGATGTTACTATCTACACAATCTAAAATATCTTACATGTTCAAGGAGAGTCTGAGGACAGAGCAGCTACCTCTTTTTATTGTTGGCATCATCAAGAGTCCACAGCTATCATTGATAATTCTGTATGATGTTTCTATACATGGAAAGCAGGCTGTCCTAAAGAGAAGGAATAATATTTAAAGACTCAGACTGGCTTTCAAAGTGATCTAGGGATTAGGGTCAAGAAGATTCCTCTGGTCCATTTTGTGTGGTGCTTATACCCTTATCAAAAGACTAGGTCCCAAGGTAACATAGCTGGAGAGTACATTGTTGGAGATACATTTTTTTAAATTAAAAAGAATTTATTAAATGTGTAGTATATGGCAAGTACAGTGATAAGTTCTAGGAAGAAAATAGAAAAATAAGATGTCCCTTTCCAAGATGGCACAGTGGAGAGAACACGGCCTGGAATCAGGAAGGCTCAAGTTCAAATCTGGTTAAAAGTTGCTTAATCTCTGTTTTCCTCATTTCCCCCAGATTGAAGAGGAGGATAGTAATTGACCTACTTCCTAGGGTTGTTGGGAACTTAAAATATAAAGGACTAAGAACAGTGCCTTGCATATGTTAAACGCTATATAAATGTTACCTTTTCTTCTTTTTTATACCCCTTACCTTTTGTCATAGAATCAATACTAATTCTTAGTTCAAGGCAGAAGAGTGAAAAGGGCTGGGCATTTGGGGTTAAGTGACTTGCCCAGGGTCACACAGCTAGGAAGTATCTGAGGTCATATTTGAACCCAGAACACTTTGGAATCAGTTGTAGCTACATTCTTGGTTGACTGCATTGCCAATCAAACTGCATTGCTAATTTCCAACAACATTCACTCAAAATTGTATAGTTCTTGAAGCTTTATGGAACACTTTCCCACAATACCCTGGTGATACAAGTACTACAGGCATACCCATTATGTCAGTGAGGAGACTGAGAATGGGAGAATTAAACTGACTTAAAATCATAGAACCATGGATATAGAGGAAGAAAGAATCCTGATGATTATTTAATTGAACTCCAACTTTGCAAATAAAGAGAGTTTCAGTTCAATAGATTTAGCCCTCCAGTTCAATGAAGTTCAATGACTTGCTTAAGATAACACAGAAAAGAAGTGTATCAGAGATAAGATATAATCTTATATCGCACCTCCAAGCCTAGACCTCTTTCCATTGCATTCCTTGACTGTCCTTATCTGTTTAATTATTTTTTTTTATGAAATTTCTGCCCCAAGCTACTTTACTTAGTCTGGTTAGAGGCTGTGTTCTCTGATGCTTTACATTCCTACTACATCCTCTATCCTCACCACTCTGACAATGCCCCCCATTAATATCACCTTGGGGAAGGAGGCAGCATGCCCTGCATTCCATACTGGGAGAAAACCGAGCTTCAGCAAGGAAAGGAAATGGCCTGTGCTAAATGGAATCACTGTCAGAGGCAGCTGTAGATTTCAGAAATTCCTGGCTCCCGCTCCTAAACTCAGACCGCATGGTGACAAGAATCCCTGCTTTCCTAGAAGCCCAGTGTTTATCCAAAGCAAATGGAGCCTGTGGGCAGTGGAGAGCCCCAGGGTGGGAGCTCGGCAGCTGTGCATCGAGTGTGCAGGGTGACCCACTGCTCTAAGAGAGAGCCCCAAACAGCTCAAGAGACCACAACCTACACGTCGCACTTGAGATACTAAAGCTGGAAATGTGGGTTTGTTGATCCCTTCAGCAGCCAAACTCCTTGAGAACCAGGCAGTGAGTGGCCGGACGCCGCCTCTGTCTCCAGTCCACCTGTCGCCCCATGGTAGTGCCAAATTGTAGAAAGATGGGAGAAGTCTACCAGCCTCAGACACTGAGACGTGCGTGTCATGAATGGAAACATCTCCCAGATCCAACAGCAGGCATACATCTGGCCGAGACCGGCAGGTGGTCACAGGCCGTGCCTGGGAACTGGAAATCTCATTTTTCCCCTTATATTAATCTGATTTTGCATATAGTATAGTCCATAATAACAACAATAGTTTACATTTATAATAATAATAACAGCACATATTACTTCTTTTTCATGATTGTTAAAAGGAATGTGTTTGGTGAACTTAAAAAGCTTAGGTAAATGTGAGTTTTTAAATAATTTTTATTTAATTAATAGTTAATTAAATCAACTAAATTAATAATAATTTTAAAAGTTTTTTAAAATGGTGCCTTACCACATAATAATTGTGGTTCAAGTCATTTTTTTTCAATCATGCCCAATTCTTCATGACTTCATTTGGGGTTTTCTTGGCAAAGATATGGGTGTGGTTTGCCATTTCCTTCTCCAGCTCTTTTTACAGATGAGGAGTTGAGGCAAATAGGCTTAAGGGACTTTCCCAGGGTCTGAGGCCAGACTTGAACTCAAACAGGTGATTCCAAGCCCATGCTGCCTTGCACGTGATAGCTCTTAAATAAATACTGAGGTACACTGTTGATATAATAACTATCATTATTATAAATAAGAGCTAATAATAACAACTAACAATTATATAGTGCTTACTTTGTGCCAGGCACTATGCTAAGCACTTTATGTTACCTCCCTTGATCCTTCCAACAGCTGTGGGAAGTCGGTGCTATTTCTTATTACCATTTTTATAGATGAAGAAACTGAAGTAAACAGAGGTTAAGTCATTGACTAGCCCTTATCACTCTTCTGCCTTGGAACCAATATAGTGTATTGATTCTAAGAGAGAAAGTAAGGGTTAAAAAAAAAGAGGTGATGCCAGGGCAAGGGCATCATCTACTTTGCAACCAGCTTCCTCTTGGGGCAGCTTGCACTCAGCATGAGGGGAGTCCAGGAACTGGCTGGGTGGAAAGTATTACATCATTTGAGCTGTCAGATGTACAATCTGGTGATTCCACCTTGCCCCAGCCATGGTTGAGTCCCAGGCACTCCCTGCTCCACTTGGACTTGGATCCTGGAAAAATATGGGCTGTGTAGTGCTGCCGCCACATTACAGGATTGTCCATGAGTGTGGTTAAGAACTGTAATTCTTTCCCATCCATGCTAAGCCAGTAGGAGACTATGAGAGTCTGTTTATGTTGTTCTCATGCCACTATCACCCCCATACCAAGACAAGGGAAGAATGGACCTGAAAATATTTATCCCATGCAGGTCTTTATTGTCCTAAGAATAGTCAAAGCAAACCAGAATGGAGTTGTATGTCCCTCAAAAGAAGATCCTAGATTTATTACGAACATTAGTCTATCTATTATAAGTCCACTTCTCCCACATAGAAATTCTCTTTGCAGGATGCCTAAAAGAGATCACCCAGTTTGTGTTTGAATATTTCCAGGGACAAAGGACTCATTACTATATAAGGATAGCTATGGTTATTAGAAACTCCTTCCTTATTTTGAGTCAAAATTTGTTACCTTCTTTAAATGTCCACCCACTGGTCCTAGTTCTTATAGCTGAAATAATATATAGGTCTAATCTTTTTTTAAATGAGAATCCTACAAATATTTGAAGACAGTTATCCTATCTCTCTTAAGTCTTCTATTCTTTGGGCTAAACTTCCCTATTTCCTTCCTAAAATATACTGATACTTCCTCTATCATCCTGGTCCCCTTCCTTTAGAAGTCAATCTCACCTTCATGCCATAAATTGGGTCAGGGGAGAACTAAATTTGTAGAGTCAGAATCTTTTGGCTTTCCTATCTATGCTGGCTGAGTTTACAGAACAGTTGCTCAATTTTCTGTTTTATAAACCAATCCTAAGGGATCCCCATTACATGCATATAATAACTCTCCTCAGTAAGGTCCTTCTCACTATTCCCTTTCTCATTTCTGACTATATCTCTAAACCCCACAATCCCACATTCTACTAAAGCTTTAGGAAAACTATCCTGAGGGGCAGCTGGGTGGCCCAGTAGATTGAGAGCCAGGATCAGAGAGAGGAAGTTTTGGGTTCAAATCTGACCTCAGACACTTCCTAGCTGTGTGACTCTGGGCAAGTCATTTAACCCGCATTGCTTAGCCTTTACTGCTCTTCTGCCTTGGAGCTAATACACAATCTTGATTCTAAGATGGAAGGTAAGGGTTTAACAAAATAAGAAAGGAAAAGAAAAATACCATGCTCTCTCCTTCCTTGACCTGTCTTAAGGTATATTGGAAATAGCAGTAGTCTTAAGTCCTTACCCCTTACCAGGGTGACCTTGGGCAAGTCACTTAACCATTAGGGAGCCTCAGTCTTCTTATCACCTCAATGAGGTCCTCTGTCCTCTCTTCCAGTGTGGGTCTGCTAACTCTAAAGTGCTATAATAAAATGTTAGGCAATGTTACTCTGTGTGACACGACCTAAATTCAGCTTCTCTTCATTACTAATGAGGGGATTTGAGGTTATGCCATGAAATTAAATCCTGGGTCCCCAAACAAAAGTTTGAAAAATATTTTCCTTCTAAACTTTTGACTCTGGGAATGCGGTTGCATTCTACCTTGTTTGGGGATAAAGTGGGATATGGAACTGAGACATTTTATATTTTTATTATATTTATATATATTATATATATTTAATATTTAATAATATAAATGTGAGATATTTATATTATATATATAGTTTATATTATCTGGGGGACAACAAGGGAAGGAGCTAATATTTCTCATTTTCCTCCTTATAGTTGCACCTCCATCTAAACAAAGATATAGCATAATGAAATGGAAAGAACACTGGTCCAGAAGTCAGGGGGACTGAGTTCAAATCCCATCTCTCAAAACTACTTTTGTAACCTTGAGCAAACCACTTAGCCTCCATGGACCTCAGTTCCTTCTTCTGTAAAATAAGGTCCGTGATACAGATGGCCTCCGGTGTGATTCAAATCTAGACTTATGACTCTATAGTAATAATAATAAATTCTCTTGCCATTGAGGACAAAGATTATCTTTTGTATCACTTAGCGCCATCGTGTAAAGGCTCAACAAATTCTTGCTGATGAGAATTTCTATTTTATTCCCTGTTATTTCAGTTGTAGTAATTGCCCAAGCAGCCTTTGCACTGCTTAAAAATAATAAAAGAGAAGTTTCCTTCTCCTCTTCTCCCCTAGAGTTCCCACCCACCCTGGCCCCCATCCCCATACGAGGTAGAATGCAATGGCATTCCCATGGTCAACAGTTGGTGAGGGGAATCCTTTTCAAACTTCTGTTTGGGGATCCAGAATTTAATTTCATGGCATTGCCTGTTACATTATCCCCAAATCCCCTCATCAGCAATGAAAAGGAGCTGAGCTTAGATCAGGAATGTGATGTGAAAGTGGCCATTCTGGCAACTGAAAGGGACATACTTTTCCCAAATCTCTTATAATTTGGCAGGTATGTCCAGAACAAATCTTGTGAATGAGCCTCAAGACATCCAAACAGATGTGGCTGTGTCAGGCCGCCAAGACACAAGATAGACAGAAAAGTGTGAAATGAGGTCATGCGATTTCAGCTTGCAAGATGCTGAGGGAAATTTTGTTCTTCACAAAAGCTAGCAACAGCCGCCACTTATGCATGTGAGTATGACAAATTTTGAGGGACAAAAGACTAGCCTATAAATTAAGTCATTTAGCAAATATGTTGTTTGCTGCAGTCAAAAATTATTATTTATGCATAGTGACTTAAATAAAGCTGGCTAGAAACAAAGACTTCAGAAATTTGTTCTACACCTGTTACCAAATATTTCCAACTCAATGGTGTCAAAGCAAATTGGGTCTGTTCTGTATTCTGAATGCAGCCTAACAGCTAGGACATCAGAATAGACTTGATGGTAACAGCGTCTGCAGCTGCTAACACCCCGAAGCCATGTTTTGAAATATGCTATCACTTGTTTAATTTAGAATGAAGTGCAATTTGAAAATATACAAATATTCCTTTCGGGAAGGGACTATAGGCACCAAGGCTAACTGTAAGAGATAATTGGATTTTTCAGAGCATGCCTCTGACAGTATTGACCATGCTTTCCACATAGTTGAATTCAGTCTGAGAATTTTTTTTAAAAAAGCTAACTGTTCTTCCTATTTCCATCCATCTGGGAGGCACCATAGTGTGATGGGTTGGTTAAGTGCTGAACCTGGAGTCAGAAGCCCTGGGTTCAAGTCTTGACTCCCACACCATGGCAAAGTCATTTAATCTCTTTGTGCCTCAGTTCTTTCATCTCTAAAATGGGGATAAGCCATGTACTGACTACTTAACCATATTTTGAGATAAGGCTTTTGCAAATTTTAAAAATTATATGAATCATAGAGTGTATAAATGTGGATTGGCTCACGTGGTTACTGCTGAATAATAAATAGAACTACATTTCCTATTCCTCCTGAGAAGAGGTGATTAAGAGGGGAAAAAAACAAAACAAAATGTTCCTTTCCACAATGGGTAAGAAATATATACAACTCATTCCAAGAAACTGCTTGGCTCTTGAGAACAAAGCTTCACCCAAAGGGATGGAACCAGAACTAGCTTTCATTCCTTCCCCTAGTCCTAAGCACTCTTTCCCTATTGAAATTCTTTTGCATTATGTGACACTGACTTTGGATTTCCTTGCTTCCCTACATGTTCATCCTACCTTTGGTAGTAGAGCATAAGCTTCATGAGGTCAGGGATTATTTCATTATGGTTTTTGTATTCCAGCTAACCAGAAGAGTATCTTATATGGAATATGTACTTGATAAGTATTTGTGGACTTGCATCTTTGTTGAATTGAAAGTACGTTGGTAAAGGACAAAAATTCTACTAAAGAGAGCTGGTTAGTGTAGTGTTTCGGGTTCTCTCCTTGGACCTTTTCCACATTTTATCAATGATTTGGGCAAAGTCATTGCAGACTTTATCATATTTGCAGAGAATATGAAACTGGAAGAGAGTGCTGCTACATGAGATGAGAGAATTATGATCCAATATGATCTTGACAGCTAGGTCAAAGCTAATGAGATAAAATTTAATCAAGATAAATATAAAGTTCTCCACTTGGACTAAAAACAAAAAGAATACAAATGATTTTACTAGTTTAGAACAGAGTTCAGTTCAGACAATTTCAGTTGTGTCCAGGTCTCTGCGGTCTCATTTGGGGACTTCTTAGCAAAGATACTGGAATGGTGGAGAGCAGCTACCGGGCTCAGTGGATTGAGAGCCAGACCTAAAGATGGAAGGTCCTAGGTTCAATTCTGGCCTCAGACACTACCTAGCTGTGTGACCCTGGGCAAGTCACTTAAACCCTATTGCCTAATTCTTACCTCTCTTCTGCCTTGTAACCAATACACGGTGTATTGATTCTAAGATGGAGTGGTTTGCCCCATTTCCTTTTCTAGATCATTTACAGAGGAAACTGAGGCACATAGGGTTAAGTGACTTGCCCAAGGTCGCACAGCTAGTGTCTGAGGCTGAATTTAAACTCAGGAAAAATGAGTTTTCCTGACTCTAGACTCAGTGCTCTATCCACCTTGCCCCCTAGCTACCCACTAGGACAGGGTAGATATGGCTAGAAAGAAATTCATATGAACAAATATCTAGGGGATTCAATGAACTAAAAGCTCAATATAAGCTAGAAGTATAATGTGGGCAGCCAAATCAGTTGATTCAGTCTTAGTTTCAATAATAGAAGGAAGTGTCCAGAGGGAGTGAGGAAGGTAATAGTCTCCTTGTACTCTACCATAGTCAATCCATACTAAAGCATAATTTCCATTACCATGGAGTCACATTTTGACCTCTCAAAGATAAATATTATCCTCCTAATTATCAAATAATTGACATCTCTGTTCTACCCCTCTTCTGTGGCATTTGATTGTACAGACCTCAAAACTTTCTCTTGCCTTGGCCATTCCATTACTTTTGCTCTTCTCTGACAACTTTCTCAATCTCCATTATTTATTTTATTTTTTAAACCTTTACCCTCTGTCTTAGAATCAATACTGTGTATTGGTTCCAAGACAGAAGAGTGGTAAGGGTAGGCAATGAGGGTCAAGTGACTTGCCCAGGGTCACACAGCTACGAAGTGTCTGAAGTCAGATTTGAACCTAGGATCTTCCATCTCTAGGCCTGGCTCTCAATCCACTGAGCTACCCAGCTGACCCCTAACTTCATTATTTTAGTCTGTTTCCTATACATAGCCATCCCCTATAGAGAGCTGAGGCTCTAGCCTCAATCTTTTTTTTCCTACACTTTCTGCCTCAATGACATCTTCTATATCTCTGTCTTCAATTATCTATATAGCTCTATATAGATGACTTCAAAATCTATTTCTCCAGCATCACTTCTGTCCAGAGTTTCTAGACCACATTCCCAACTCCTTTATGTACACCATCTGAATCCTTTGCAGATGTCATTGTGTTAATTATATTATGTCCTGGAATACAATGAATCTTCTTCAGTGGACCAGAGCTGTGCATTTCCACAATAAAGGGGAAAGGGCCAGTCTCACTATGTACTCCATAAAAATAAAATGGATGAAAATGCATATTGCACAGATTATAAATTTATATCACATTTCTTCCTCTCATATGCTATGTTCCAATCAAACTGCCCTATACTTGCCATTCCATGAAAAAAGAATTCTGTTTTGCCTATTTGCCTTTTTGACCATGGTTAAAATGACTCCCTCCACTTCTAGGCTTCATATAGTTCCTTGATTCCTTCAAGACTTAGCTCAGGTGACATCTCCCATAGAAGTCTTTCCCTATCTCCACATCACCAGTACTCTCTGTTTTTCTCAAATGATCACAAATATGCTTTCCTTAGTATACAATCCTCTCAGTAGTTTATAAGCTATTTAAGAACAGAGCCACCTAGCTGTGTGATCCTGAGCAAGTCCCTTAATCCCCATTGCCTAGCTCTTACCACTCTTCTGCCTTGGAATCAATATATAGTATTGATTCTCAAATGGAAGATAAGGATTTTATTAAAAAGAAGGAGGAGGAGGAGGGGAGGAAGGTTGGGGGGCAAGGAGGAGAAAGGGGAGGAGGAGGAAGAGGAAAAGGAGAAAAAGGAGGAGGAGAAGGAGAAGGAGAAGGAGAAGGAGAAGGAGGAGGAGGAGGAGAGAGAAGGAGAAGGAGAAGGAGAAGGAGAAGGAAGAAGAAGGAGAGGGAGAAGGAGAGGGAGAGAGGGAGAGTTAGGAGACTCATCTGCATAGAAATAGTAGTTCAAACAGCAGGAGCTTATGAGATCATTGGATGAGATAGTGTAAAGCAGTGATTCCCAAACTTTTGTGGCCTAC
>NC_058130.1:153105537-153121392 GCF_016433145.1 Gracilinanus agilis
GGAGGAGGAGGAAGAGGAGGAGGAGGAGGAGGAGGAGGAGGAGGAGGAGGAGGAAGGAGGAGGAAGAAGAAAAAATCATGTATGACTATAAAGGGATTGGGTGGCCAAGCAGTGAGAATAAGGTGGTAGGAGGACATTTGGAGTAGAGAAAAAGAAAGGAAGACAGGCATTTATTAAGCGCCTACTATGTGTCAGGTACTATACTAAGTGCCTTATAAATATTATCTCATTTGATCCTCTCAAAAACCCTAGGAGGTCAGTGCTCTTGTTATCCTTGAGTCCACTGGGATATCATGAAATTCTGTGTAAATATAAAAATGTTCCTAACTGTTGTTTGGTAAAATTTAGCAACAAATAACAACCACTTGATTGGGATAGGGGTGAGGGAACCCTTTCTAACAATAAGAGCTACCCTACAGTAGAAGGAATTGCCTCAAAAGGTAGTAAGTGAGTGGGTTCCCCTTATTGGGAGTCTCTAAAGTTTGGATAACCACTTGTTAGAAATGTTATCGAGGGAATCCTTGGTCAACTTTAGACATCTGCGAGATTCCTTCCAAATTTGTGATTCTAGGTTCCTGTAATGATTCATAAACTGGATGGAGAGTTAGAACTAGATGACTTCTGATATCACTTCCAACCTTAAATTCTGTTATTCTTCTGTTTGTTAGGCATATGTCATTCCCCTTCTTTCCAAACATTCATTCCTTCAACAAACACTTTCCAAACACTCATTCATTCATCAAACAGAATTCTATGCACCAATACAGTACTTTTACACTGGTAGAAATTCAAAGACTAGATATTATTACATTGAAAGCAGCGTGAAGTAATAGAGAATTCACTTCAGATAATGACTTGTGTCCAAGTCTTGCCTAAATACAATCTGGCTATGGGTCCCTGGACAAGTCAGGCAACCTCTGGGTTTCCTGTGCAACTCTCTTAAGACTATAAGTTGATGAATAGTTGCTGGTCTTTAAAAGGTAGAGAGAATTTGCTCAGTGGGGAGTTCCCTATAGTACATCCTTAAATGGTAGGATCCAGATAAGAAAAAAGCTCATATGTTGTTTCTATTCACTCTCAGTGGGGCAGGAGGGGAACAAAACAGGGATCTATATCCAACATTAGATGATAAATACATTAGAAAGTTGTAAAATAAAGAGCGATATGATGTTTGGGGGTGGGAGATCATGCTTAGAAATTGCATTACTTGTCATTTAAGTGAATTTTCAATGACGAAAGATGAACACAGAAATCCTTTTTCAACTAATAAGAAGCCACAGGCATCAGGCTAACCAAAGGAAGAGCTATGACAGAGAACATTGCCCAAGAGGTTTATCCTGCCTAGAAGCCAGCAACTTCAGTCATATAACTCAGACTTTAAGTCTTCTCTGGCATCAGACTCTTTTGTCATTAATGTTTGAATTCATTTATAAAAATCAAAGAAAACAGCAACTGCTCACTTGGGGACTTGTGCCTTGGGCACACTTATTACTGAAAATCACAGCTCTCCTACAATATTTGTTTTGTGGTTATCCCAATGGAGCACATGGGAAAGAGCATTCTAAAATACCCATGGAGCTTCTAACAACATTGAAGCAATGAGCATACTCTGAAAGATGCGGTCAGATGGCCCCAATAGAATGTCACTCTATAAATGAATTGGAAAGTAAAATGGTCTCTTTGGCTTCAATTAAACATAGATCGAGTGCCTGAAGAATCAGAGATATTAAGAGCTATAAGGGACACAAGAGACCATTTGGTTCATCCAATAGCTGTCCAAGATTCCCATTTACAATACCAACAAGTGGTCATCTCGCCTTTACTTGAAGTTCTTTAATGACGTAAAGCTCATACTTTCCAAGGCATCTCATTCCTCTTTTGAACAATGGAATTGTCAGGAAGTATTTCCTAACATTAGGCATTTACTTCTAATTCTCCCTTGTGAGACCAGCAAGTCTGAACTCTTCTCCACATAACTGTCCTTCCAGAATTTCTTGAACAGAATTATCAGTTCCCTTTCTCCAACTCTCTCCAGGGCAAACAGCTCCAGTTTTTTCATGGCTTTTCTTTAGTGGCAAGTGCTTTTACTGTCCCAGTGGGACATAACTCTCTCCTGGATTCAATCTAATTTTATCTAGCTCTTTCCAAAATCAAAAGTTAGGACATAGTGGAATAATTACATCTTTCATTTCTAGATATTATGCCTCTCCTATTACATTTTAGAATAGTATTACCTTTTTTTGATGGCTGTGCCATTATGTTGATTCATACTAAGCTAGTAGGCCTCTAAGACCCTCAGGTTACTAAACTTATGAAGTTAATTTTAGGAACCCAGACATAGAATTTTACATTTGTTTTTGTTAAATTTCATTTTAGTTTGATTCAAATCATTATTCTAGTATAGGAAAATTTTTTTGGATCCAGGCTCTGTGATCCAAAATTACATCTTCTTCCTTCTTCTCTTCCTACTCCTCCTCATCATCACCATCATAACTAGCATTTATATAGCACTTACTATAGTTCAGGCACCATCCTAAGTGCTTTATGAATATTATCTCAGAAAATTATTTGGAAGGTATTTGCAGTTATTATGTCAAGAAAGCTGAGACAAAGGTTAAATGACTTGCCCAGGGTTGCACACCTAGTATCTGCAGTTAAATTAGAATTCAAGTCTTCTGACTCCAAACCAAGTGCTCTGTCCACTGCATCCCCTAGCTACCTAAATCGGTATGTTAGAAATCCCTCCAAATTTTACCATCAACAAATTGGGCAACCTATATCATCTATGACTTAACCACATCATTGAAAAAATGTTGAAAATCATAGATTCTTGGGGAACTCCATTTGAAGACATCCTTCCAAGTTGACATTGGACCATTAATGATTACTATTTTTTAGATTTAGACATTCAAACATCCATTCATTTAGCAAGCAATTATTAGACACCTACTATGCACCAGGCACTGTGCTATGCACTATAGACTCAAAGACAAAAATGGAACAACCTTTGCTCTCATAGAGCTTCCATCCTATTGAAGAAGAAACACTGCAATGCATATAAGTAAATTCAAATCTATTCAAAAACAGTACAAAAATGCTAGTTAACCTCTCCAAATGTATCTAGGGAATGCTTTAAAGTTTGAAGAGTGCTTTCTGCTAATTATCTCCTCTGAACCTCACAAAAGCTCCATATGATACAATAGTTAGCATAGGTATTATTAACCCCATTTTACATATGAGGCAAATGAGGCTCAGACTTTCACAGAGGAAGAGATTTTAACTTCAGAGGTGAAGAAAGTAGCAAAATTAAAGAGGTGATTAGAATCTAATTCTTCCTGAAACAGATCCAACAGAATCATGACATGTCTACCACCATATCATGCTGTTTCTTTTAGCTAGACTGGTCTTCAGACAACTTATCAACAGGTCATTGCCAAGCTCCTACTTAAAAGTCTTTTCAGTTTTGTAGGACCTACTATAGTCCTTCACAGGCCACTGGAACAGTCTCAAAGAATTCTTAATCATCTCTATAACATAAGAAAGCATCACAGTAGGGCTTTTGTGGCAGAAACAAAAGTAAATTAGCTAAAAACCATAACAAAAGCAATCAATACAACTTGTTCAAAGCAATCCTCAATTGTGGCTTCTAAGATTTTTTAAAAGTTCCACACAAGACAGAGAAAAAGAGGAGTTTAATTATCATTAAATGCCAACGTACAATTGGAAACCTCAGATGAATCAAAATAATTTGGCTTCTCAAACCAGTAGCTCACATCCTGATGGATGGGGAAAATTAAACATGAAAGAGAGCCACCCACTCGAGGCATTTAAACCTGAAATTAAATTTAAAAGTGTGTGTCATATGAAAAAGCTGCACTGAGAGAGGCTTTTTGAATGGAATATTAACTAGTTCATCATGTTTATTTGAGAAGGGAAAAGCACAGTCACTATCTCTGTTGTGTAACAAAGACCAAACATTTGTCAATCACCATTTGGTGTCATAACTGAGAGTTGGTGCCATATAGTTGTGAGCAAATTGAGTGCAGGGTTTGAGACATGAGTCTTGGGGATGGATGCCAAGTTGGAGCAGTGTCTCCCAAAAGCTGCTTAGCCCCAGTAGGTGATCTCAGTTTCCCAGGAGCTATTGGTCCTTCAACTCCTTATGGTCTCAGCTGTCCCATTCAACCAGTTTGCTCATCTATTACACCTTACTTCTGTACAGTTTTAGCCACTTCTGGGATCTTTTCTATCCCTTTCATCCAAATTTCATGGAATCTCTTAAAGGAATGCACAATGAAGGAGTGAAGGAAATCCATGTTAGGGTCAGCTGGTTAATAGTAATGTTTCTGAAAGATTTAAATAATCTCCCTAATTGTTTACATGGGCAGTTAGATTGCATAGTGGATAAAGCACTAGGTTTATACCACTGCTGGGTTTGTGCACCAAAAAGATGATAGAGAAAAAGATTTGTACAAAAATATTTATAGCCACGCTCTTTGTGGTGGCAAAAAACTTGGAAAATGAGGGGGTGTACCTCTATTGGGGAATGGCTGAAAAAATGGTGGTATCTGTTGGTGATGGAATACTGTTGTGCTCAAAGGAATAAAGAACTGGAGGAATTCCATGTGAACTGGAATGACCTCCAGGAATCGATGCAGAGTGAAAGGAGCAGAACCAGGAGAACCTTATACACAGAGACTGATACACTGTGGTAAAATAGAAAGTAATGGACTTCTGAACCAGCAGCAATGCAATGATCCAGGACAATTCTGAGGGACTTATGAGAAAGAATGCTATCCTCATTCAGAGGAAGAACCGTGGGAGTAGAAACACAGAAGAAAAACATGACTGATTACATGATTTGATGAGAATATGGTTAAGGTTTTGATGTTAAAGAATCACTCTACTGCCAATATGAATAACATGGAAGTAGATTTTAAACAATGATTCATGTATAACCCAGTGGAATTGCTTGTCAGCTCTAGGAGGGGGAATGGAAAAGGGGGGGGGGAGAAATCATGAGTCATGTAACCATGGAAAAATGTTCTAAAAAAATAAAATAAAATAAAGCCCTGGGCTTGGGAATCAGGAACACTCATCTTCATGAGTCCAAATCTGGCATCACTTATTAGTTGTGTGACCCTAGGCAAGTCACTTAACTTTGTCTGAGTTCTTCATCTTTAAATGAGGTGGAGAAGGAAATGGCAAACCACTCCAGCGTCTTTGCCAAGAAACACCCAAATGTGATCACAAAGAGCTGGACACAACTGAAAATGCCTGAATGACAACAACATTGTCTACAGGAAATTCTTCATTATTTTTTAATTTTAATTTTTTAGAAATTTTTTCCATGGTTACATAATTCATGTTCTTATTCTCCCTTCCACCCTCCCTAACTCCCCCCCCCCATAGCTGACACGCATTTCCACTGGTTTCTTCATGTGTCATTGATCAAGACCTATTTCTATATTATTGATAGTTGCGCTGAGATGGTCGTTTAGAGTCTGCATCAACTCATGTGTTCAAGCAGTTGTTTTTCTTCTGTGTTTCCTCTCCTGCAGTTCTTCCTCTGAATGTGGATAGCGTTCTTTACCATAAATCCCTCAGGATTGTCCTGGATCATTGCATTGCTGCTAGTACAGAAGTCCATTACATTCCATTTTACAACAATGTATCAGTCTCTGTGTATAAGGTTCTCCTGGTTCTGCTCCTTTCACTCTGCATCAATTCCTGGAAGTCTTTACAGTTCACATGGAATTCCTCCAGTTTATTATTCCTTTGAGCATAGTAGTATTCCATCACCAGCAGATACCACAATTTGTTCATAAAGGTAACTAGCTTCAGAGAAACATGGGAAGATTTAAATGAACTGATTCACAATGAGGCAGACTAGGAAAACAATATACACATATAATAACTACAAGAAGTAGAAAAGTCAATAAAATGAAACTGAACACTACATAATTATAATGACCAAACTTGGGCCTGGGGAAGAAAGAAGAAAAGGTACTTCCTTCTTTTCCTTAGGGAAATGTATAATTATAACTATGGAATGTTGAAGACACTGTCGACACTGTCACTGAATGGATTTATTGCTTGTTTTTGCTTAACTTTTGTTTTTCTTTTAAATATCTGTTAAAAGGAAAGTGTAGATATAGGGATAAAGGTAAATGGAGGGGCATATCTGGAAATTTATATTTTGTAAAAGCAAAAGGGTGTCAATGATATAAAAAAACTTCTTACCTTTTGTTTTATACTTGATACTAAGCAACAGTTCCAAGACAGAAGAGTGTTAAGGGTAAGGCAATTAGAGTTAAATGACTTGCTCAAGGTCACCCAGTTAGGAAATGTCTGGAGCCAAATTTGAATCTAGGACCTCCTATCTCTAGGCTTGGCTATCTATCCACTGAGCTGGCTATCCTAGCTTCCCCACAATACTTTTTTAAAAAATATATAATTAGGGAGAAATTGGGGTGTTTTATCAGTTCCCAAATCAATAGAGTATACTTCCTTACTTATGGAGTGGTATCACATAATGATTTGTCAAGTTTATTTGAGTTAGGGCTAGGAATGAGAGAATTGAGAATTCCCCCAAAGTAACTGTAGGTCCTAGCTTTCTGGAGGCTCTTTGACTGTATTACACAAGTCCCAAATAAGAACTTTCAGGCATCTCATTTACTAATATCACAAATGTCAGAAAACTTTATATTACATAGGCTTATAGTCCAAGAGCATGGTTTATTCTCAGCCTGGAAAGAAGGCAAAGGTGCCATTTTAATGGACTTAAGGCTTATGTAGGTGTTCTTCACAAGGTTCTTTTTTATTTTAAGCATTAGGTCACAGGTGTGACACAAACTTACTTCTGAATCTATAAGTAGTATCTAAATGCAAAGATTTACACTTTTTAGTAGAACTCCATGACATGCACAACCTTCTTTTTTTCTGTTTTGGTGGCAAATATACATTTTCTGTTATACACAAATTTCAGTTGTGTCCTATGGAAAATATGCTTGACAGTCATGTCAACTATCTCAAGATTTCCCATCCATCATCAGAAACAGTCAGATGTATTTTTTATATTTTCCAACTTCAAGAAATATTTCCCAAGCATTTGCTATTCAAAAAGTATCATACTTATGCACAGGGAATAAAATCTATCAATTTTTCAACATGCATTTATTATGGGTCATGTACTGGTCCTTTGGAATACAAGTATGAAGAATGAAATAATTCCACACTCACAAAGGAACTTACACTATAAAATAACAAAATGGAGGAGACAATTATATGGAGCATAAATATGAGGTGGATAAACACAAACAAATTCAAAGAAGTTGATTTCAAAGTAGTTTGGGAGGGAGGACACTGGGAGTTAAGGGATTGGGAAAGTCTTCATACAAAAAGATGGTTCTTGATCTATGTCTTAAAGGAAGATAAAAGAGATGACCCTGAATCTGATCTCAAGGAACACATAATTTAGCAGGGAAGAAAGGACAATATTAGTACAAAAAAGAGAGAGCTGTGTTAAGGAGCTGTCCAAGAAAAGTGTTATGAGAAACTGGGTTATGGAGAAACCACTTTCATCTAGGATGGCCAGGGAAGGCTTCAGAAAGAATGTATCACTTGAGTTGGGCATTTAACAACAAGAGGGATTTTAAAGGGATTGAGGAAAGTTGATTTTGGATATTGAGGTCAGAAGCAAGGAGGCAGGAACAGGGAAAGAAATAACAGAGTAGGGAGAAGAATCTAGGGTAGGGTTTTTATTTTTTTTGATGCTAGTAGAATGACTTTATTTGAAAACTGGGCTTAGTAGTAGGCACACATAGGCATATATATATACAATATAGCTTAGAAAAGAATGAAAAAATGTTGTGAAGGACTTCAGAAGTCCATAATTTACAAGAAATCACTGAGTTTTAAGGAGACGAGTAATATATTTGTTAGTGGGACCATAAGATCATAGCTTCAAGCTGGAAGCGATCTCAAAAATCATTAAATTCAACCCATTTATTTTGTAGATGAGAAAAGTAACCTCAGAAATATTAGCCAACTTGCCTAAGATCACATAGTAGTAAATAGTAGAATTAAGAGTCAAACTCAACTACTCTGATTCCTGATCCTGTTTTTTTTCCCCACTGAACCATTGAACTAGGAAATGATACGAAAGATGGATTAGAAAACTGATAAACTAAAGACTGGACAACCAAATAAGGGGTTACAATAATAACCTCATGAAGAAAAAATTAAGGCCTGAACTAAGGGCAATTGTAACAGGAGTGGAAAAATGGAGACCAAGTTGAGACTTATTGGTAAGGCTGAACTGAGGAGATGTGGCTACAGATTGGAAGCGGTGTGTGTGTATGAGAGAGAAAGAGACAGAGACAAAAAGAGGCAGAGAAGAGACAGAGACTGGGGTGGGGGTGGAGAAAGAGAGAGGTCAAAAATTACTGAGGGTTTGGAGCTCCCATCATCAGGAGCAGAGAAGTTGAGGGACTGTCAAGTTTTGAAGGAAGATTTGGACATATCAAGTTTATGGTGCTATCTGGCACTTGAAATCCAGGAGGAAATAATGAATAAGCAATAAGAACTAATCTGTACTTCAAAGGAGAGATGGGTAGAGATATAGTTTTGGAAGTTGTCTGTATAGGTGATAACTGAAGCCTTGGGAAGGAATGAAATAACCAAGGGGAAAAGTATAGAGAAGGGGAGAAGAGAGAAGATAAAGGCAAGGAAGGAAAAGAGGGGAGAGGAAAAGAGAGAAAATGAAAGAAGGGGAAGGGAAAGGAGAAGAGGAGAAAGTTGAGGAGGGAAGGGAAATTCATGTTTAAGGGGAAGGAGGAAAATGAGAAACCAGCAAAGAAAACAAGCTGGATCAGATAGAGAATCATGGGAGTAGCATCATGTAAACAAGAGGAAAGATTATTAAGAAGGATAAGGTCCTCAACAAGGTCAAATGCTACAGAGACATCTAGAATGAAGAGATTAACAATAATAGCTCACATTTTAATATTGCTACATGATTTAGAAGACACTTTGTGTACATTCTCTTAATTGAGTCCAAAGAAATTGACTCAGGAGTATTTAATGATTTACCCAAATGAGCATGGCTACTGAGTGACAGAACTAGGATTTAAACCCACAGCATCTGATTATGAGTTAACTGTCCTTTCTGCTATATCAATCTATTTCCCATCCAAAGGAATTTTTTTAAAAACAGTCATTTGTGTTTAGCAATAAAAGGAACATTGTTGTGTTTGAAGAGAGCGATATATTTTTTACAATGGTTAAGAAAGAAATCAAATTGCAACAGGTAGAGGAACAAGGTAGTAGAGGCAGTAAGTTTGAATTGTTTATTCTAGAAGTTTGGCAGGAAAGAAGAAGACGGATATAGGACAATAGCTTTAGGAAGTAGAGAGGTTAATGGTCATTTTTTTTAGAACAGAGGAAACACTACTATTTGTAGTCTGGATTAAAGGAAGACATGAGGGAAGAAAGGAGAAGAGGCAGTCTTCTGAAGAGAGAGGGAAAGAGGGATAGAGGAAGAGAGAGAGGGAAGGAGGGAGGGAGGAAAGGAAGGAAAGAAGGAGGGAGAGAGAGGAAGAGAAAAGGAGAGAATGAGAAAGACACAGGGGGAGAGAAGTGGAACTGAGAGTACAGAGGAGCTAGCCTTGGAAAATATGCAGGTCCCCTCTTCCTCAGAGACTATAGGAAATGAGAATGGGTGAAGATAAGGGAAGGTTTAGAGGAAGTGAAGAAGCTAATATGGGAGGGCATCAATTTTCTTAGAAAAATAAGAGATGAGGTGATCTGTCAGGCAAAGGAAGATAGAATAGAGACTTGAGGAGAGAACATTTTAAATACCTGTCAGGCATATTCAAATGTCAAGAGAAGAAAAAAATTTAACGACTGCTCAGAGACACAATTGTCTCTAAGGAGAAAGCAAGAAATTGAGGATTGAGGTTATGTGCATGCTCTCCCTTCTGAATACTACTTTGGAGATATGAGCATGGGCCCTCAATGTGAGGGAGATTGGCTACCTGCCATGGGTTGAAGGTGTCAATCCTGGCTTGAGCATGAGGGGATCATTGGGCCACTCAGTGTCCCTGCTTTGTTGTCCCTCCCTCTCACTTCCTTAAGTATCTATATTAAGCAATGTGATCTCCCATTTTTGAACCTTCTCCTAAAAATGAAATGTAAAAGGCCTATTTCCTTCAATATTGACTGTTTGATATAGACAATTTGTCTATGAAAACTCTTTAGTTCATCAAAGAACACTGAAGAAAGGTCACAATAAAGATAAAAAATAAACTAGTACAGAAGAAGTGAATGGATGGTGGTTAGTGAAGGATATTTCAGGTCTTGGAGAAGAAATATAGATATTTGAAGTAAAATAGAGTTTGAAATCACAGAAACTGATGAATTCAAGAAACTTTGAGGAACAATTTCCTAGAAAGATAATTCATACAGATACTGAAGTCTTCACAGGTAATTTCAAAGGAAGAGGTAGAAAGACTGAGCTAGCATCTTAGAAGGGATTCAAGAGATTGGTAAGGTAACACCAACTTCCAAGGATGTAAGTTGCTAGGTAATAATGACAGAGCCTGGATCTGGAATTGGCAATGACCAATGATGAACAAAGCAAAATGTTAGTAGCATCTCCAGGCTGTGTGAGGGAGAGAGAGAGAACTGATGTAGCTTCTAGAGATCTGAAATTCTTAAAAGTTAGAAGTTTCAGAAGCAGCTAAGTTAGACTTACTGGATTGAGAGCCAGACTTAGGGAAAGGAGGTTCTGAGTTCAAATTTGGCCTCAGACACTTCCTAGCTTTGTGATGCCAGGCAGATCACTTAACCACCATCGCCTAACCCTAATTTCCTCTCTTCTGCCTTGGAACCAATACATAGTAATGATTCTAAGATGAAAGTTAAGGTTTATCTTTTTAAAGTTAATTTCCAAGTTTAAGGAGAAGACAAGGATATCATAAAGACCCTATATAAGAAAAGGGTATTAGACCTGAAATATTTGAGAAAAGGACAACAAATTCAAGGATTTAGAGTTTTTACAAAAAAGTCATGTGTCTTAGCTAGCCTTATAGTTATTTTACTGGCAGGGGAGTTTCCTCATTTGATAGTTCTCCGTTATCAACAAAATCATGCCATCTCTATCTGTATTTCCTGGAAAGTAGGTATCATGTCTTTCACTGGGCTAAGAATAGTAAATATATGCTAAATGGATAAATGAATGAATGAGTCTTGATTTGGGTGAACAGATTCATGGGCATGTTAAATTGCATGAAATTGGTGCAGCTAGAGTATTAAGCCTGAAATAGGGAGGATTTGGGTTTAAATCTGACTTCAGCTATTACCCAGCAGTGTGATCCTGGTCAAGTCCCTTAACCCCAATTGCCTAACCCTTGACACTCTTCTTTCTTAGACAGAAAGTAAGAGTTTAAAATAAATAAATAAAATAATGAATTACATGAATTTTTTAAAAATAAAAACTCCAAATGCCTGGATATTTTAGCCTTTTCTTATTTTTAAAAGGAAGAAACAATTGCTTAGGGAGTTTTGGTTATCCCTCCAGGTTCATGCAGTGTCGAGAAGTGGGATTTGAACCTAGGTCCTTTCACTCTCATGTACTTTTCACTATACCAATCTGCCTTCAGGATAGAACAATTCTACATTCTATTCACAAATGAATTATTAGAGAAAATGTCCTCACACTATCCAAAATGGAATGGACTGTCATTATAAATACCTTCTTTACAATAATAGATCCATGCACAAGAATCTCCCTTCCCCATTACCACTTTGGTACCTTCTTCCAGGGGAGTTATTCTCTTATATACTCTCTTCCCAAACCCTGGATTAGTTGTATCTTATCTTTCCTGGCCTTCTGGAGCCCCCAGAGATACTTATTCCATTGTAAGAGCAGCTGATGATGCCCCAAACTTAAAACCTACCATTTCCTATTGAATCTGCTATCCATTCTAGAGAGAAAATTACTTTAGGGAAGTCTGAAATGAGTTTATATTGTAGAAGCCTGTCTGAACTCCTCTGATAAATACTATAGTTCGACCTACTCATTGGCAAAAAATTTTGAAAGGTCCTCCATCAGAAGTAATCTTGTCCAGACCCTGCCTGAGCTATGAATTCCCTCTACCATATCCCTAACAGAGGGCTTCCCCTTCCTTAGCCAGTGACAGGTACCTCCAGAGGAAGCTTCTTCCATTTTAGGACACAGCCAAATGTTTTAAAGGTTCTCCTAACGATTATTCAGAGAATAGAGCATCAGAATCATCCCCCCCCACCCTTGAATTGAAACGGGCTGCTTCTTGGAGATGTGTCCATAGGTAAGGCATGTCTAAACAGTAAATCTTAAAGTGTGGGCATTATAAAAAGGGAAACATTTCACATGGGAAAGGAAAGTTTTTCTGTACAAATTTATTTTAGTTTTAGGTCTTTCCATTTCATTCACTGAGATCATCTAAAGGCATTCAGTAGTCATACTCATTTGGAACATACATCTATATATACCCCACCCAATTCTACTGCAACATTCCAAGCATCACATCTTCATCAGTCCTTAGGGCTCCCCCCCCCCTTCCTCCTTCTCTTCATTGATGTATTCTGTAAGCCTCAACATACATCAAGAGTTGAAAGTACACTTCTAGGTTACACTGGAATGTGCCAGTGAATAACTTCATAACAAGCTCTCTTATGTAGAAAGGTCACTTTCTCCCTCTCCATTTATGTTCAGGAATGAAGAACAGTTACAGCCCAGAACTTTGAGCAAATTCCTTAAGGAACAACAGTTAGCAAGTACAGTGAGATTCTCTACAATCACCATCCTGCTGTTGGGGACTTCATTTATTCCCCTTGATTTTATCTGAAAAGGACTGGGGGCTAGATGCAGAGTGGGGTAAGGTTTCTTACCTTCCGTGATCTGAGCGAGGATGATAGCAGACAGCAGCGCCGGCCAGAGCAGGACCGACAAACACCAGGACCCCCAGTTCTGCCTAAAAGAGTTTGTCAAGGAACAGGAATAAGTTAAGATGGAAAGTATGTGACAAGCTGCTGCAGGAGAAAGAATAAAAATAGAACGTGTACCTTGAAAGCATTTTTGAAAAGTTTGCTCCAAGAGTCTAAGTGACCAAACTTTGGGGTTGCATGAGCTTGCACTCAGGGAAGAGAGAGACAGGAAAAAAAGTCGCTACAAGTTGAAATCCGCTGTCTCTCAGGCTGCATCCAGAAGAGAATGAAACAAAGGCAGCTCTCAGGGTCTCGGGCTCTTTAGTGACTCATTGCAATCAGGGCTGCAACTCTGAAATCTGATTCCTTCCAGCGTTGCCTTTCGGACCACCGCCCTGAACTCCTTAACTGTCGCTCCCACCTTATTTATTTAAATGTACTTTCTTCCTACCTTTTTCCCACGTTCTCGCTACAGTCAGGAGATGGTCTGTCCGTTACATATACAGGCTCTCCACACCCCCTTTTCCTCCGTTGACATCTTCACTCCCATTTCCAATAAAATATGACCTTTGACATCCTTCTTGTATATAGACGGGATTATGTCAGAACGCTGTGTTAGAATGCCAAAGTTTTACGGTCAGGTTTTAAAAATGACTTTTGCCTAGTTATAACTTGGGTAAACTTCAGTCTGTATGAGATACATAAAGATCAAAGGCACTGGCAAAATATTCTAAGTCTGAAGAAGGAGTGGAACACGGACTGGAACTCTGACTTCGCTGGTATAGGTGAGAGGCAGCAAGGTGTGATTGGTAGAGCCAGGAAGATCTGGGTTCGAGAGCCTGCCTGGGACAAATACTGGCTCTGCCGTGCAGGGCAAGTCACATAACTTCTCAGTGCCCAGTCAACTTTCTAAGACTAAAAGTTGCAGAGGTGCCAAACTGAAATGATAGAGGGAGTTTCTTCATCTAGGAAGTCTCCATAAATTATTGGTTTTTAGGATATGGGTAGTATGAACCAATGGGAATACATGTTGGTCACTAGACTTGCCTCATTAGGAAATGATGATGACTCTGCAAAATATTCTTATTTTAGAAAGCTAGGTTTTATTTAAAAATTTGAAGCTTTCTGGTACAGATACAGCAGGTTATTTTGTACTATCTGGCTGTTGTCAAATCATTTAACTGTTCTTTTAGAACCTCAAGTTCTTTAGTCAATCAATTAGAATTTGCTTTTTTTTTTTTTTCCTATCAAGCTCTACATTAGGTTGTGGAGATGCAAACAGACCCTGTCATTTATGACCTATTTGGGAGAAACAATAATAATAGATAACAATGATCCAGGATAACTTTGAGGGACTTATGGGAAAAAAACCACTATCCATATTCAGAGGAAGAACTGTGGGAGCAGAAACACAAAAGAAAAACAACTGCCTGATGACATGGGAGGATGGGGATATAATTAGGGATATTGACTCAAAATGAACACCCTAGCACAAATATCAATAATACGGAAATAGGTCTTGATCAATGACACATGTAAAACCCAATGGAATTGCTCATTAGCTATGGGAGGGGGTGGAGGGAGGGGAGGGATAGAACATGAATCCTATAACCATGGGAAAATGCCCTAAAATAATTAATTAAATAAAAATACAAAATTTGAAAATAATAATAGTTAACATTCATATGGAATTTTAAGGTTTACAAAGATATATATTTATATATGTTATATATATATATATATAAATCAAATGAGGATCAAAAGAAATTATATAGAAATCATATTAGATTTATATATAAAATAGATGTGTATATATGTATAAATATATAAACTTTCATTTGATTTTATATAAGGTATATATGTATATAGTGCTATATAATATGTTCTATAAACACATACATGTATATAATGATTTTCAAATGTTTATACACATGTATATACACATTGTGCAAATGTATGATACATTATACATAAAATGAGATTAATGTACATATATACATAAGTATATGTGTGTGTATAGATAATCTGTTATATACTTTAAAATATATTTTTGAGCATATATGTGTGTTTAATTTCTTTTGAGAAAGTATAATCTCTTTTGATCCTCATCACAACTCTGGTAGATAGGTCTTATTATTGTCCACATTTTACACTTGTGAAAACTGCAGCAAGGGGCAGCTAGATAATTCAGTGGATAGAGAGCCAGATCAGGAGACAGGAGGTCCCGAGTTCAATCTGACCTTAGATACTTCCTGGCTGAGTGATCCTGGGCAAGTCACTTAATCCCAATTACACTGCCCTTACTGTTCTTCTGCCTTGCAACTGATACTTAGTACTGATTCTAAGACGGAAGTGAGGGTTTAAGGGGAAAAAATGTGGCAAACAGAAGCTAAATGAATAATTTACTTAGAGTCTCATAGCTAGTGAGGCAGGAGTTAAACAAGTTTTCTGACTCCAGGCTCACCTACAGCAGCACCTAACTGACAAAATAAGCTTTTCTTTTTTCTTTCTTTCTTTCTTTCTTTCCTTCCTTCCTTCCTTCCTTCCTTCCTTCCTTCCTTCCTTCCTTCCTTCCTTCCTTATTTCCTTCCTTCCTTCCTTCCTTCCTTCCTTCCTTCCTTCCTTCCTTCCTTCCTTCCTTCCTTCCTTATTTCCTTCCTTCCTTCCTTCCTTCCTTCCTTCCTTCCTTCCTTCCTTCCTTCCTTCCTTCCTTCCTTATTTCCTTCCTTCCTTCCTTCCTTCCTTCCTTCCTTCCTTCCTTCCTTCCTTCCTTCCTTCCTTCCTTATTTCCTTCCTTCCTTCCTTCCTTCCTTCCTTCCTTCCTTCCTTCCTTCCTTCCTTCCTTCCTTCCTTATTTCCTTCCTTCCTTCCTTCCTTCCTTCCTTC
>NC_058130.1:153130906-153279183 GCF_016433145.1 Gracilinanus agilis
GCTCAACCATGACATACATAGGAGATACTCGCCAAGTTAGACCAGTGCTACACTGACAAGCTATTTGGCCTAGAGCTGCAATACTTGCTCACTGAAAATTCTGGCCACTCTACTTCTTAGTAGCTATGGGCTTTTATCCAATAGGTTTAGCCAGCTTTCGCCCTTTGATTTTGTACAGGATAGAACCTAATCTAAGTAGAGCTTGTATTTAGCTTCCCTATCTATCTATCTATCTATCTATCTATCTATCTATCTATCTATCTATCTATCTATCTATCATCTATCATCCATCTATCATTTCTCTATCATCTATCTACACCTATCGTCCATCATTTCTCTTTCATTTATCTATTTGTCATCTATCTTCTATCTATCATCTTTCTCTCTATCATCTAAATATCACCTATCATCTATCATTTCTTTCTTTCATCTATCATCTATCATTTATCATTCATCTATCATCTCTCTCTATAATCTATCACCTATCTATCATCTATCATTTCTCTCCTTCATCTATCTACCTATCTGTCATCTATCTTCTATCTATCTATCATCTTTCTCTCTATAATCTATCACCTATCATCTATCATTTCTTTCTTTCATCTATCATCTGTCTATCACTTATCTATCTATCTATTTATCTATCATCTATCTATCACTTGTCTATCATCTATCATTTCTCTCTTTCATCCATCTATCTATCATCTATCTTCTATCTATCATCTATTATCTATCCTCTATCATTTCTCTCTTTCATCTATCATCTGTCTTCTATCATCTCTCTATCATCTATCTATCTATCTAGTCTGTCTATCTGTTTTTCTATCTATCTATCCACATGCATTTATTTTGTATATTTTTGTATATGCTCTTATATGTTCATATTGTCTCCCTCATAAATTGTAAATTCCCTCAGAGATAAGACAATTTCATTGTTGTCTTTGCATCTCTAGCACCTAGCACAATGCCTAGAATATAGTAAATGCTTAATAAATGCCTTCAAAGATAACTCCTTTGGAAGTATTAAATATTTCATAAATGCCTTTTGCAAACTATTTAAGTAGTCTAGCATGAGGGCTTACCCTCAGCCTAGAGAGAGGGCAAAGGTACCATTCCAATGCATTCTTTATTTGTGTAGGGGACCACCAAGACTGCTTCCATTTCCCAAGTTATCTCTTTCTTATTTGAAGTCATAGTCATGAAGCATAAAAGAAGTCACAGATGGGGCCTTCATAAAGTATTTGTGGACTTTTAAATTTGAGATTTGGGGTTTACAAAGGAAGTGTCTCTATGTATGAAATAATATCTAAGAGCAAGTGTTTAAAGTTTATGCTAAAGTAAATGCTAAAGGGGACAAAAATAGCTATCATGAAAAAGACAAAGTGTATTATGGACATGATTGAAAAGCACTGGGCCTCAGTGTCCTCATCTGTTAAATAAGGTAGTTGGAACAGGTGGCCTTTGAGGTCTCTTCTAGCTCTAAAACTATGATAATATGATTTTTTTGATGTATATTTACTAAGAAACATATTTTTAGATTTTTTGAATCCAATTGTAAAACACTTAGGCATTGGAGATAAAAAAGAAGATGAGACATAAGCCCTGACAACAAAGAGAAAAAAATATTTCTCACCGCATTTTGATTTAAAAATCAGTTTGTTGTTCATCCTTCAGTTTGAAGAGGGCCAATGACAACAATGAGGCTTGATTTGTTTATGAATTGGATTTGAGTGAGGCAGAGTTGTTCACAGTTGTTTGGCTCACTTTCTCTTCCAGGGCCATCCAAGTCCAGTGACAAAAGTCAGGACAACTGATGGGATGTAGTGACTGACCATGGCATCTTTGATATCTGACCAAGCTCTAAGAACTTTACAGCACCCATTTCAGCCGCCTTCGTGGCTATTGGGACAAATTGCTCTCATCCACTGGGGGAAGTCTTCCAATGTTGGGGTAGACACCCCCCTAACTCACTAATGGGTTTGAGTTCTGTCAGTTACCCTCAATCTGGTTTAGTCTTTCATTTGAGATGTTTTTAGTGAGTTAAGGGATGAGAGGTATACAAGTAACTATCATTCAAAGGAAACTGAGATCCAGGCAAAGTGCTATGAGGTACGTGAGGGAGAACTGGAAAGGAGAAAGGAGGAGAGAAAGGAGAGTTTGGGAAAGGGCACAATGGAGTTAGATTTTTGAAAGAAGGGAGAAGGATTTCAGCAGGGAGAGTAAGAGAATTCCATTTCAGGCATGGGTGCTAGACAGAAAAACCAGAGAAAGAAGAGAATGGGGATAATGACTGGTCAAGCTTAAAAGAAACCTAAAATTTGTGAAGGGGAATCGTATGAGATAACACGTGGAAAATAAAGTAGAAACAAAGTATAGACAGCCTTAAGTCTAAGGATCAGGAATTCATACTTTATTCAGCAGAAAATAGTGATCTATTAAAGGTTTTTGAATAGAGGAGTGATGCAATGGAATGTGTTCAGAGTAGAGTATGAAGTTTACTCCAGCAAAAAAGAAGTTGTAACTGTTAGTTCTTTAGAAGACTTCCTGCCTTGACCACCCCCAATTATATAATCTAGGGAGAATGTACCCTTCCTGTTTTGTATGAATTTCAGCTGTTGGGGGTCTCTCTATTTTTCCTTTTTCTAGAATTCTAATCTTGTCTCAAATTCTGATATTTCTAGGACCCCTTCTCTCCACTCACGTACCTACCAACTTTGTTTCAGACCTTATTACTTTTCACTTGGATTTTTGTAAAAGCCTACTCATTGTCCTTTTTCTATCTCAAGTACCTTTCCATTCCAGTCTATCCTATCCATTAATGAACTAACCTACGCCTGTAGTTCATTGGCAGTTGGTGGGCATGGCTCAGTCCTTCTCCACTGGGGCTGCTCCCCTTGATAATGACTGTGGGGGAGCTGGGCTAGAAACTGAACCCACTGGTGACGGCTGTCAAACCAATTGCTTTAATTTTTTCAGTGTGAGCATTTACACTTCAGATATCAGCAAATGCTACAAAATCAGGGCTTGATTTATTGTTTTGTTGGTTGTCTAGACTTAAGGAAATGATAGACAAAATGTTATTAAGACAGATTAAATGTAAAAGGGTGTGGGCTTTTTGTTTTTCTTTTGATTTGTTTGTCCAGAGAGCTGGGCTGTTAAATATTCACCAGCACATCCCTGACTGGGGGGCACTGCTCTTCCATCTGTGCCTGTCAAAGACAGTGGGTACACTTTTGGTATTGGTGGGGGCAATGACAGGGGCTCTATTCTCACAGGAGTGTTCCCCTTAGAAGTGGAAACTGAGTCACAAATAAGTAATTTGCCTCAAGGTCTCCCAAACACTAAGTAGCAGAAGCAGGATTTGAATCAAGGTTCTTGGGCTTCAGAGTCACTACACTTTACACTGTATCACACAGTTCCTTGATTAGCTTGTAGAGTAGTGGAATGGAAAAAGTTGTCCCTGGAGTTATGATAAGACCTGGGTCTTCTGGATTCAAGTTCCAGGGGTCCCATTTACTAGTTCTATATCCCTCTATCTCTTTAAGCCTCAGTTTCCTCAACTGTAAAATGGGGATAATATTATACCTACCTCTTGAGAAGAAAAAAAACTTATAAGTATTATGTAAATATGAGCCATTTAAAATAGAAATATGTTTTCCATGACTTCACGTGTCTTATAGGAGGTAGAGAATTTGGAACTCAACATTTTTAAAATTAATTTAGGGGGAGCTAGGTGGCTCAATTGGCAGAAACATAGACCTGGAGATGGGAGATCCTATATTCGAATCTTACCTCAGACACTTCCTATCTATATGCCTTGGGCAAGTCACTTAACCAATTGCCTAGTTCTTACTGCTCTTCAATGTGAAATCATTAGGATTTATTCTAAGACAGAAGTTAAGAGGGTTTTTTTTTAAATGAATTTAAATTTTAATTAACTTAAATTAAAAGTTTAAAATGTTAATGTTAAAAATGTTGTGCCTGTAATTGGGAAATATTTAGTGATGTAATTATATTTTAAAATTAATTGAGCTATTATTAATATCTTAGCTGGTAAACTATCCAACTTGTCGGCCCTCTTTCACTACCAAAGAGATAGTGGGCTACTGCATAAGTACATGAGCCTCAATGTACTCCCCCCTTTCCTTCTCATCCTCCTAACAAAGGGTTCAAATTTTCTCTCTTGTGTTAAGAGAAATATTGAGCAGAATAATAATCCCATTCTGTATATCCTCCTCAATCAAGCTAATTGGGAGCTAATTTATTCTTTAGCTACATTTTCAGGTTAAAAGAGAGTTCATTGTCCAATTACATGCCAGTAAGACTGACAACTTAAATGAAATGGATGAATATTTACAAGTGCTCAGATTAGCAGAAATAGAGAATTCAAATGACCCATTCCCCGAAAAATAAATTGAACAGACCATAAATGAACTCCCAAAGGAAAACAAAAACAAAGCACAACCAGATGGATTCACAAATAAATTCTATCAAATATTCCAAGAACAATTAAATTCTGATATTACATTGACTATTTGCAAAAATAGCAGAAGGGATCCTGCCAAATTCCTTCTATGATATGAATGCGATCTTGATACCTAAACCTAGGAGATTCAAAGAAGAAAACAAAAACTATAGACCAATATGCCTAGTGGACACTGATTTTTAAAGTATGCAACAAATATTAGCAAAGAAGTTTTAGCAATATATAAAAAAATAACTATACATTATGATAAGGTTGGATTCTGGCAGTAGATTTGGTTTGATATTAGGAAACTATAAACATAATAGATCTTATTAATAAAAAAATCATATGATCATATTAATCAATACAGAAAAAGCTTTTGACAAAATACATACCCATTTCTGCTAAAATAATAATACACTATGGACAGCTAGATAGCACAATGAATAAGAGCACCAGGCCTGGAGTTGGGAGGATGTGGGTCTAAATCTGGACTCAGGTACTTCCTAGCTATGTGACCCTGGGGAAGTCACTTAATCCCCATTGCCTAGCCCTTACCTCTCTTCTGCCTTAGAATGGATACTTAGTGATTCTAAGACAAAAGGTAAGGGTTTAAAAAACCAACAATATACTAGAAAACATAGGAATAAGTGGGTTGTCTCTTTACTATGGCAAGGAGGTTCTATATGAAATGTAGAGCCAGCATTATATAGAATGGGATAAACTAGTGAACTTTCCAATAAGAACAGGCAAAGATGTCTATTATCACTACTACTAATATAGTGCTGGAAGTGCTCCCTCTAGCAATAAGACAAGAAAAAGAAATTGAGGGAATCATCCTAGGCAAAGAGAAAACTAAGTTATAATTTTAGAAGATGATATGATTTTTCCTTAGAGAACCCTAGATAACTAAAAATGGTTGAAAATAATTAATATCTTTAGCAAAGGCATAGGAAATGAAATATATCTACAGAAATCATCAGTTTTTCTGAGTATAGCAAAAAAAAAAAATCCAGCAGGAAGACAAAAGAGATAAAAATTTTGTTTAAATATAGGATGCATACAGAATATATAAAGTGTTTGGGATTCTACCTACCAACACATACAAACAGAAACTTTATAAATACAACTATAAAATATCTTTTAAAGAATTAATGACAGACCTAAACAATTTGAGAAGTATCAATCACATGAACGGGTCAAGGCAATATAATAAAAATGACAATACTACATAAGTTAATATATTTATTCAGTGACAAACAAAATTATCAAAGGATTATTTTATAGAGCTAGAAAAATTGTAATGCATATGGAGGGAACAAATTATATGTGATATGTAAATATTAGGTATACTATTGTAAAAGAGAATTATTTGTTCTCTCTGAGTTTATACTTATGAAAGGGAATCCTTTATTCCAATACTTTGTCTATTTTTGAGTTAACACTTTGGTTAATAATAACTTAAGTACCTCTACTTAGTACCTAACTAGATTGTGAAGATAGGATTAACTCTCCTTTATCTACTTTTGAATTGAATTAACAAAAACTTGAACCCCCTACTTAGCACTAGGTGGAGGAGCTCTCCACCCCTGAACTCAATCAGCCCAGAAATGAGAATTCACACCTCAATCAGCCAGGAATCTGTGAACTCTTTTGATGAATATTCACCTCTCCAGAAGGTGAGAATTGGTTCCTACAAACACTGCTCCCTGGGCAATGCTGGGCAGTTTGGAAGCTGTGGTTGGCCCTTGTGAAAAGGGGAAGGGACAAGAAGTCACTATAAAAGACCCTGAATTTCTGGAGCTAAGAAAGTCAACTCCAAGAAAGAAGCAGGCTTGAAGAAGGAGTTGGACTTCAAGAAGGAAGTCAGCTTCAAGAAGGTTGGCTCAAGGAAGAAAGTCGGCTTAGGGAATCACCTTCAGCTGGAGTCATCATCTTGACCTGCCTCTTGGAGAGAACTTGGGTGAGTGGATAGCTGGCTTTCCTTTCCTGTCTTCTGGAGAGTGTTTAATTCCAGTTGAAGATTAACAAGTCCTGGCTGAGTCAAGCACCAGAGCAATATTTAGTTAGATAGGCTAATGTCTTCTCTACCCTTTTGTATTTCTCTGCTTTCCCTCTTTCCACCTCTTTTGTAAATAAAAGCTATTAAAGTCTTTTAGGCTTTGAGCAATAATACTTTGAATCAGTGACCACCATTATTATTTATAATTTTCATATATTTTAATCAAATCATTAAAATGTAATTCTTATACTATCATACCATAAGAAATGATGAAAACAATAGTTTCAGAGAAATTTGGGAAGACTTGTATAAACTGATGAAGAGTGAAGTGACCAGAACCAGGAAAACAATTTATATAATAATTTTATAAAGAAAAGCAACTTAGAAAGACTTAAAAACTCTAATAAATGCAATTATCAAACAGAGTTCCAGAAGAATGATAATGGGTTGTGCTATCTACCTCTTGGGAGAGAAGCAATAGATTCAATATGCAGAATGGACCTACCTACATTTTTGGATGTGGATAATATGGGAACTTGTTTTGCTTGACCACACATTTGTTACAAGAGTTTAGCTTTTTTTTTTTTTTTGTAAAGAGAAAGATTTTAGAAGGGAAAGAAAATAAATACTTGTTCAAAGAAAAACAAAATAAAAGATCAGTTTTTCTTACTACTTGTCATAGAGGGTAGGGCAATGCTGTTTCAGGATTCATTCTTATTTGAATTAAGGATCTTTTAATCTCTAAGATTAAAAGACTTTATTTTGTCAATGTGGCTTTGATCTGCACTGCCAGAAGGCATAAGTACCAAAAGCTACCCTTTCCCCCTTCCAGCTCCACCCCATACTGCCTGGATTCTAGGAGTAAAGACCATACTCTCAAGCATAGTTTTTGCCTATAAGGGCGAAGTCAAATAAAAGACCCCCTTTACCCTAACCCCTCACCCCACTTCATCTCTTTTACAAAGCTCAGTTGTTCAGGCCCTCAGGCTTCTATATAGGTCATATCACATATCCCTAATTATAATTCCATTAACAAAGTCAGATCTGGAATACTGTTATAAGTTTTTGTAGCCAGAAATTTATGCTGACTTTGAGTTATTCTGTGTTTTACAATTTATCGGGGGTTTTATTGTATTTTGATATTAATGTTCTGGAAATTTTGTGATGGCCTTTGTCTAAACACATTAAAATACTTGACATACTAAGTCTGTTGCTGTTTTAACCTGATACTAATGCTTGAAAATAAATTAGAAAATATTTTAAAATATGTTTTAGTCTATTTGGAAAAATCCATTTTGTAATATTGGGGACATGTATTGCACAGAAAGCCTCCTTTCAGAATAAATGTCAGACATTCTTTTTAGATGAATAAACCCACAGAAGGCTACTAACCACAGCTCCACTAACGCCCTATTCAGTTAGAAAGATTTATAATGATTTTGTCCATTCTAGACAAGGCATTTTGGACCCGAGTTTCAAGAATCAAGCA
The DNA here is from genome assembly GCF_016433145.1 of Gracilinanus agilis. NCBI lineage: Eukaryota > Metazoa > Chordata > Mammalia > Didelphimorphia > Didelphidae > Gracilinanus > Gracilinanus agilis. The sequence continues at coordinate 153,138,863 of NC_058130.1, forward strand.
CATGTGGAGGTTTCATCAGAAAATTTTTTCCTAGCTTCCGAAACTCTGTGCCTGATTTTCCCTTTCTTCGCCTGAAGGAAGTATCTCTGGATCCCAGATCCTTCTATTCTTTTACTCTTATTTCCATATTGTCTATTACCGTTCCCTGGTAACCAGGAACTAATAAACAAAGTTCTAGTGGAACCCAAAGCTCCTGTGTTTTAACATTCTTGACACTATTCATACAGGACTATATCACTTTCAAATACATCCTCTCTTGCTCCTACTTCTATCTTCTGTTCATGCCTTTAAAAAAATAAGGTTTTATTAGACGTTTGTTTTTAAATAATCAAGATTAATCCCTGTAATATCTCCCTTTTTCTCTCTTAGAGAGCCAATATTATATCAGAGAATTTTTAAAGAAACAAGAGGAAGAAGAAAAATTCAACAAAAACCAATCAATATACAGTATTTTTAAAATCTCACATTAAATGCAATTTCCCAAATTCATTGACCTGCAAAGGATCTAGGCGAATTATCTTCATACGTCTCTTTTTTGGGGGGCCAAATTCATCTTTTCTAATTTTGCATCATTCATTTTCAGTTCTTTTGTGGTACTTGTTCTTTAATTTAAATGTTATAATAATTATATAAATTATTTTATTGGCTGTGCTTGCTTTACCTTTCATTAATCATGTAAGTCTTTACATGTTTCTCTGTGTTCATCATGTTTTTAATTTCTTATGGTACAGTAATATTCCATTATACTCATGTAAACTCAATCTGTTTAGTCATTCCCTGATAGTTAGATATCTAATTTGTTTCTATTTCCATTTCTTTCCTACCACAAAAATGTAGTTATAAAATGTTGATATGAATATTAAAGAAATGGAAAAATTACAATATTAGAAGGTCAGATACCTTGGACAATTATGAGTAAGAGATGAATTCTTAACCAAACAAAGATAAATCCAATTACAAAAGATAAAACAGATCATTTTGATTACACAAAATGGAAAAACTTCTAACAAAATTAATGCATCTGGGGCAAGAAAAGAAAACAGTCAACTGGGGGGAAAAATCTTTGTAGCATATATCTCTAATAAGGATTCCATATATGAGATATATGGACAACTGAAATAAATAAGACCAAAACCCATTTCTAATAGATATGTGGTCAAAGGATACAAACAAAGAGTTCTCAAGTAAAGATTTGCAAAATATTGACAACTATATTAAAGAATGTTCTAAAACACCAATTACAAAAATGTATATCAAAACAATCTTAAGGATTCACCTCATACCTATCAAATTAGCAAAGATGAAAAAAGATGGCAATAATCAATGATGGAAGGATAAAGATAGGTACACAAAGCACTGTTAATGGAACTGTAAATTAGTACAAACATTATAGAAAGCAATTTTGAATTATGCAAATAAAGTAGATAAAAATATCCAAACTTCCTGACCCACTGCTAGATATATTTTTCACTGGATTCCAAGGTCTTGTGAGAGGTATGATCTGATAAGTAGGGTAGGGTCATCTTGTGTAGGACTTTGAACAGTAGGGTGGAGTTTATAGTTGTCTATACTCCCCTATTCTATCACTGGAATTACTTTGTTATTTGTTTTGTACATATTCCACATTTATTTATTTCTGTTCCCATTGATTTCCTCCAGAAGACTGGAAACTCCTTGAAGGCAGAGACTATTTGATATTTGACTTTGAAGTCCTGGAGACAAACACAGCACTCAGAATATAACTGATACTTAATAAATGCTTAGTGAATTGAATCACATTTAGCTCAATAGATGAAATAAATTTCCTATAATTAAAGGAATTTCCTATAATGAAAATTATGTCCCCAAATATACTAAGAGTATTAAACTCTCCATCCTTGGAAATGTTCAAGTTGACCCAAATCATTGGCTGTCATTCCAGAGGGACATTCCAGAAGGGGTTCTTATCATTATATTGGAAGTGAGACAAGATGACTTCTAAGTTCTCTTCTAAGTCTGAATCTATGATTCTGAGCATATGATTGCATCCTGAAGGCAACAGGATTTTTTAGCAGGTTTCAAAACTACCCAATTCTAGTTTCAGAACCTTTTGATATTGATACTTTTTTTTGCCTCTTAGCATTTTGGGGATGCCATCAGCAACAGGCTGTGGTGTGTCACAGTCATTTGGTCTAAGGCGAAAGGCAGAAATTTTCCTTAAAAATCAAAAGGTTGGCTCACTGTTTGAGAACACCCTATTGATTTATATCTGAATTTCCAAAGTTGTATCCAAAGTACATCCCTTTATTAAAGGAAATGAACTTAAACTTCAAACAACCATCAGGTCAGACCATTTTTTTGAAGCAATCTTTCAAAGTAAATAAGCTCAAAGTTTGGCTGACTGATTCTTAACTGTCCCACCACTTTAGTAATTTTCCTTTTTTAAGCTGGTGCTTGAATTTAACAGGGTTAAAAAGCTGGCCACTTACTTCCCAGTTTTAGATTGGAGTTTTTGGCTTAGAAATCATCTTTGATTTCCTTTTTTCGGTCAGTTTCTAAGGTCATTTTGGGAGAGAATTTCAGTTTTACTCAGCTATTTCCTTTCTCATGTTCTTTTCTTGAAGGGAAAAAAAAGGAAAGAAGAGAAGGAGATGCTGTAGCCTCTGGGATGTCAATTCCATGGCTTCTCCTTCAGAGAGGACTTAGAAATTTGCTTTCCCCTTACTGGCTCTCCTCCAACTGGTCCAGGGGTCTCTTTTGCAAGTACCATATTATTAACTACTTTTCAAGAATCTGTCTTGCCAGGCCCTTCAGAGCCTATTTCAGAAGCAGGTAGACACTTCAGAAGTACAAGAAAGAAAAAAGCAGAAAAATACTGAGCAGGTTTTAACTAGTTTTTATCACAGCAGGAAAGTGACATGATGAAAACCATGTGTGTAGCTGGAGAAGGAAGATTAGCCTGTAAGGAATATGCAAGAGAGTTTGGAGAAAAGAACAAATGGCAGAAGGAATGGTTAGGAGGCTGTTGCAGGCATGAAATTGTGAGGGCTTGGACAAAAATAATAATGATAAGATGGGAAATAAACAAGAGAATGTGAGGTAATTTTTCAGTTTTATTGATGCCTTTGTTTTTATGTCATAGCCATTAATAGGTATGTTGTTGTTGCTGAGTCATTTTTCAGTTGTGTCCAACTCTTCGTGACCCTATTTGGGGTTTTCTTGGCAAAGATATTGGAGTCGTTTGCCATTTCCTTCTCCAGCTCATTTTACAGATGAGAAACTGAGGCAAAAAGGGTTAAATGGTTGCCTGTGGTTGTGTAACTATTGAGTGTCCGAGGCCAGATTTGAACTCAGAAAGATGAAAGTCTTCTTGACTTCAGTCACAGCACTATCTCCACTGTGCCACCTCGCTGCCCATTTAGAGGTATACACATTCCTCTTCTTTCTCTTTATTTGGATCTTCTCTTGTAAAATAGAAACACAAGCTAGAAAAATGGGAGACTAACTCATCTGAAGCATAGGCAGGAATCTGTTCTTGTAATCTCCCACTCTTCTACCAAGAATAAGGAAATATATCCTCCTCTGTTCTTTGGGGTGCAAGACTTATCATTACAATTCATCAGAGTTCAATGTTATTTACCCTTAACTCCATTGTAATTATCATGTCTATGATCCTCTTCATTGTGTTTACTTCTCTCTACTAAAGTCCAAACAGGCCCTTCATGGGCAGGAAGGAAGCATTTATTTAGCACATACTAGGTACTAGGTACTATCCTAAGAGCTTTACAAATATTATCTTATTTGATTCTCACAACAATTTTGGAAAGTAGGCGCTATTATTATCCCTACTTAAAATTTTTCAAAACTGAAGGATTAAGGGATTTGCCCAGAGTTACTTATTCCTTAGTACAATAGTGTCTGAGGCTGGATTTGAACTCATGTCTTCCTAGCGCCAGGCCAAGTATTCTATCTACTGAGTCACCTAGCTGCCTCAGGTGTTTTAGACTAGATGTTTAAAAAGTCACATGTACCAACGCAACCTGAACCAGATTAAGATGTAATTGGGGTGGATATGGCTAGGTGGCTCAGTGGATTAAGAGCCAGACCTAGAGACAGGATTTTGGTCCCGGGTTCAAATGTGACCTCAGATAATTCCTAGCTATGTGACCCTAGGTAGGTCACTCACCCTCAAATGCCTAGTCTTTACTACTCTTCTGCCTTGGAACCAAAACATAGTATTGATTTTAAGACAAAAGGTAAAGATTTTTTTTAAATGTAACTGGAGGGGCAGCTGGGTGGCTCAGTGGATTGAGAGTTAGGCCTAGAAACAGGAAGTCCTAGATTCAAATCTGGCCTCAGACCCTTCCTAGCTGTGTGACCCTGGGAAAGTCACTTGACCCCCCCATTGCCTAGCCCTTACCACTCTTCTGCCTTGGAGCCAATACGCATTATTGACTCCAAGATGGAAGGTAAGGGTTTAAAAAATAAATAAATAAAAATAAATAAAGTAAAATAAAAATGTAACTGGAAGATATTTAGAAAGAATAAAAAATACAATAAAACAGATAATATAACATTTTAAAACTTAGCCAATAATGTGGTCTTCAGAGATCCTTGTGTTTGTATTAGTGGCCCCCATTTCTATTTGAGTTTAATAACACTATTTTACACCTCTAAGGTATCTATACGGGCTTACTTTGTCTTGGAGTTAGCTATACTTTAGAAAATTTTGCTATTTTTCTGATAAATGACCTGGAAAGGAAAGTGCTTGCCACCAAAGTCCTTGACACTGTCAAAAGATTCAGCATTTGAAACTGATATAATTTTATCAGTGTAAATAACAAGAAAAAGGAGGCCTTCAATTAACATCAGCTTTGCTACTGCACCCTAAAGAACCCAGGACATTTTTCATCTGTCTTGTAGGAAAAACTTTCCACATCCACATGTATTGTCTCCCCCACTGGAATGTAAGCTCCTTGGGACAAAGGGGCTTTCTAATTTTTTTTTGTTTTTATCCGAAATGCTTAACATAGTGCTTTGCAGATAGTAAGCACTTAAGAAATGTTTCATTCAATCATTCATTCATTCATTCATAATAATATATCCCCTGTTATGTGCCCCATTACCACTGTCAATCAATCAACCAACATTTGTCAAACATTGCAAAGAACTTTATATGCTGTATGTCATTTTCCTTGATCTAGTCTGTTTCCTGAGTTCCCACCCTTAATCATCAGTTGCCTATTGGGCATTCCAGACTGGATGCCTTGCAGTTATTTTAAACCCATCTAAGAAAAAAATTCATTATCTCTGCTCCCCCACCCGCTTCCCTTTTTACCCTCATTCTTCTTGTACCACCATCTTCCCATGTTTTCACAACTCAGAGTCATTCTTGATTCTTCACACTCCCTTATCCCACATATCCAATCATCAACCAAGTCTTTCTGAGGACGCTTCTACAACTTCTCTCACGTTCATCGCCTTCATTCTACTTATACAGTCTGTACTCCTTTTCAAATCCTCCTCACCTCTTGCCTGAACTACAAAAATCGCCTGCTGATCAGTCTCCCTGACTCAGATTTCTTCCCTCTCCAATCCACCTGCTACACAGCTACCCAAATTATTTTCCTAAAGCACAGGTTTGACTTTCATTCCACTACCCAATAAATTCTAATCGATCCCTGCTGTCTCTAGAATATAACATAAACCCATCTGTTCATCACTTAAAGCCCTTCAAAGCTTGGCTTCAACCCATCATTCAACCAAAATTGCTTTTTGCAATGTCACTAATGATTTCTCTCTCTTTTTTAAACCCTTAACTTCTGTCCTACTTTCAATACTAAATATCAGTTCTAAGGCAGAAGAGCAATAAGGGATAGGCAACTGGGGTTAAGTGACTTGCCCAGGGTCACCTAGCTAGGAAGTTTCTGAGGTCTTCTTGACTCCAGGTCTGATTCTCTATCCACTTATCTGCCCTACTAATGATCTCTTAATCACCAAATCTAATAGCCTATTCTTAACCTTCATCCTTGACTTCTCTGAAGCCTTTGATACTTTTAATCACTTTCTTTTCCTGGATATTCTCTTTTCTCTTTTTTTTTTTTTTTTGAATTTTTTTGGCCTTCTTTTTAAAAATTTTTTTAAACCCTTAACTTCTGTGTATTGGTTCATAGGTGGACGAGTGGTAAGGGTGGGCAATGGGGGTCAAGTGACTTGCCCAGGGTCACACAGCTGGGAAGTGTCTGAGGCCGGATTTGAACCTAGGACCTCCCGTCTCTAGGACTGACTCTCAATGCACTGAGCTACCCAGCTGCCCCTTCTTTTCTATTTTTTTTAAACCCTTACTTTCCATCTTAGAATCAATACTGTGTATTGGTGCCAAGGCAGAAGAGTGATAAGGGCTAAACAATGGTGGGTAAGTGATTTTCCCGGGGTCACACAGCTGGGAAGTATCTGAGGCCAGATTTGAACCTAGAACCTCTCATCTCTAGGCCTGACTCTCAATCCACTGAGCCACCCAGATGCCCCCCGGATATTCTCTTTTCTAAATGTTTTTGTGATGCACTCTCCTGGTTCTTCTCCTACCTATCAGATTGTTCTTTCTCAGTCTTTTTTGCTGGATCTTCATCCAGGGGGCTCCTTGTCTTTCAGGACCCTGTCCTGGGCCCTCTTCTCTTTTTCCTTTATACTCTTCATTTGGTGATTTCATCAGTTCCCCTGAAACTCAACTACCATCTCTATGCAGACAATTCTCCAATCTACTTATCTTGCCCAAATCTCTGTTGACCTCTAGTCTCACATGTCTAACTGCCTATTGCACATCTTGGTCTTGATGTCTTATATACATCTTAAACTCAAAATATCCCACATTAGGGGGCAGTTGGGTGACTCAGTGGATTGAGAGTCAGACCCAGAAATGGGAGGTCCTGGGTTCAAATCTGACCTCAGACACTTCCTAGCTGTGTGACCCTGGGCAACTCACTTGACCCCCATTGCCTAGCCCTTGCTACTCTTCTACCTTAGAACCAATATCCAGTATTGATTCTAAGATGGAAGGTGAGGGTTTTAAAAAAATATACCACATTAAAGTCATCATCTCACCCCTACACTCTCACAAACCATCCCCTCTTCCTAATTTACCTATCACTCTCAAGGGCACAACAATCCTCTCAGTCACCCAGAACAACCTCAGTACGTACCATCCTTAACTCTTCACTCTTTCTTACCCACAATATATTGCTGAGGTCTCTCCATTTTTACCTTAGTGACATCTCTCATATATGCCTCCTCCTCTCCTCTGACAATGCCATGAGACCAGTGCATGCTTTCATCACTTCATGCCTAGATTATGCCTCATGGTTGATCTTCCTGCCACAAATCTCTTCCCATTCCAGGCAGTCCTCTAATCCATTATTAAACTAGTCTTCCTAAAAGGCAGGTCTGATCTTGTCATTCCTCTCCTCGATAAACTTCAGCGATCCCCTTTCTTCTCTCCAGCATCAAATAGAAAATCTTCTGTTTGGCTTTAAAGGCTAGGATCTTCCAGTTCAGAGCTCTTTCCAAAATGTCATGCTGCTTTCAGGAGGCTGGATCCCATCTAGAAACTAAGGTGTTTCCATGTTAAATAGAACCAATATCTACCTGGCTTCTCCCTTCTAGCCCCATATCCATGTGAGTTGGGCTCTAAAAGTTGACAAAGGCTCCAGCACTCTCCCTTGATTTAGCTTCTGCATGTTGATGGGACATTCTGGGTACTTGAGGCATAGAAGGTCCTACCCACATGGAAGCAGTGCCTGCCCCACTTGGGAGATGTCAGCAGTCCCCACACCCTGCCCTGCCCAACAAATGAATTTCCACATGAAGACTGGGGTGGAGGGAGGGGATAGCACACCCCATCAGTAAAAATGAAGCGCTTCTGTAGCTTTGTTGCATTTCCTTGCTATATTGTTAACTGCTCAATGACCATTAAGTGCCACATTTAATCCCAACATCGAGCCAGAACTAAGGGGAGGTGGGCATCAGGCACATGCCTGATATGATCTTATTTCTCTCTCTTAGTGAACCTTTCAGTGTCAGGGAACAGGGAAGTATTAAGTCTGTCATTGTTCATATCTGAAGATTGTGCTACTGACAGTGATTCATGTCTGCACCACGGAGAAAATGAAAAGCATGATAAATGACTGGTGGTCCTTTCCTTGACTCTCTGGTTTACAACATCAATTGCTGCTTTATAGAGACCAGAGTATTGTTGGCAACTCTAGCTATTTGACTCATCATTTTCCCAAAGCCTTTGGGGAAGGAAAAAAAAAATATATCAAAGTCTGGATGGCTGCCCACCATGCTGATCGGATGCTCCCAGCATTCTTCGGTCATGTCACATCGCTAGAGGTTATGATTCAATTTGCTGCCAAAGAATTTCTTCTGCCCTCTGCTTGTAATTACTTTCACAGCAGCTGGTGGACTATCCTGTCACCTGTTCCACACATACATTTGGCCCTGGAGGATCGAACAGCAATGAATGTGGATTTGGGATCTATCACACACTCAGTACCCTCTGCAAAGTCCCGTTCTTTGTTTAGTCATTTTAGTCATGCCTTTGGCTTCATGACCTCATTTGGGATTTTTTAGTTTTTTTGGCAAAGATACTGGAGTGGTTTTCCATGTTCTTCTCAAGTTCATTTTGCAAATGAGGAAATGGAAGCAAATAGAGTTGAGTGACTTGCCCAAGGTCACACAGTAAATACGTGTCTGGGATCACGTCTGAACTCATGAAGATGGGTCTTTCTGACTTCAAGTCCAGCGCTCTATTCACCCTGTCACTTAGCTGCCATCTTTATGGATAGAAATTTGAAAGCCAGGTCAGCCTTTCCACCTCACCCAGGCAGCTCCTACCTCAATCTGCCCAGTTTCCATAGGGTGATAGATGCACAATTAAGGAAGCTCTTGGATCATCTAGCCCAAATCCTTCATCTTCCAGATGAGAATACTGAGGGGCAGAGGAGGCTATATGGCTTGACCAAGGTTTCACAGGTAGTCAGGGTCAGAGGCAGAATTTGAACCCAATTGAATGGCTGAACAAATTGTGGTATCTGCTGTTGATGGAATACTATTGTGCTAAAAGGAATAATGAACTGGAGGAATTCCATGTGAACTGGAACAACCTCCAGGAATTGATGCAGAGTGAAAGGAGCAGAATCAGGAGAACCTTATACACAGAGATGGACACACTGTAGCACAATCAAAGGTAAAAGACTTCTCTACTAGCAGCAATGCAATGATCCAGGAAAATTCTGAGCGTCTTATGAGGAAGAACTCTATCCACATTCAGAGAAAGAACTGTGGGAGCAGACACACAGAAGAAAAACAACTGCTTGATGGGTTGATGGGGATATGATTGGGGATGTAGACTCTAAGCAATCATCCTAATGCAAATATCAATAATATGGAAATAGGTGTTGATCAATGACACATTAAAACCCAGTGGAATTGTGCATTGGCTATGAGGGGGTGGAAGGAGGGGAGGGAAAGAACATGAATCATAGAACCATGGAAAATTTTTCTTAATCAATTTAAAAAAGAATTTGAACCCAGTTCCTTTGATCCTTGAATCAGACCAAGAGCATTTTCTACTATACCATGTGCATTTTGTGTGTGGACTCAGGAGAAGCATCAGCCAAGACCAGACTATTCCATAGATATCCATAGGGCCCATAGATACCTGTATGATCCTTATGCCCAAAGATATCTACCTGGAGCACTTTCACTCTCCACAATGATGGCATAAGGAAATAAAGATATATACTACAGCACTAAACAGAGCCCATCCACACTGAGGCTGCACTGCTCCTCTCAATCTCAACAGGTCTCACCTCCTCCCCTTCTTATTCTCAGGGCAATGAGATGCTGACCCATCCCAAGATGCCTCTGATCCCTTCCCATGTTCAGGATCCTTTATATATCTTGCAAGGAGTACAGTCAGTCCTAACATGTTGCAGGTTTCTATTTTAGTCTGTATTTTTATCTCTGCCCCCCCAGGACCCCATTTTCCTCATTAAGCCAATCTCTGCATTAGATAGGACATGTTCTAGGATGACAAGAGGGGCTACTCTCTTAGTCAGAATTATGGGTGATGCAATTTAATAAACATTAAAAGTCTATTATGTAGTGGGTTTGAGGCTCAGCACTGGGGAAAATGGGTATAACATATATCCTAAAAGTGCTTACATTTTACTGGGGAGGGAAAAGAAAAATAAATACAAGATAATTTGAGGAGAGAGAAAACACTAACCCTTGTGATGGTGGTGAAGATCAGGAAAGACATCACAGAGGGGTTAATGTCTGAGATGAACCATGCAGAAAGCTGCAAATTGTATGAAGCAGAAGTGAGGACTGAGGGGGAGTCTCTGTTCGATGGTGTGGAGAAAAGAGATGAAATATGGTTTGGGAAGTCAGTAGGACAGTTTGGCTGGAAGGAAAGAGCGTATGAAGTGGGGAAATATGCAGGTAGGAGCCAGAAAGAAGAAAGCTTTAAATGCCAGAAGAGTCTGTGCTTTGTCTTAAAAGAAATAAGGAATTTTAATATGGAATGGAAAGCAAGTTCCTTGAGGTGAAGAGTAATTTTGTTTTTTGTCTTTGTGTCCTTAGCATTTGCTATCTCACCTCAGGCAGGTCACACAGTAATTAATCAATCTATCAACAAGTATTTTTAAATTAGAAAGATATTTTATTTTACCAATTACACACAATAACGAATCTCCACATGAGTTTTCTGAAGTTATATGATCTGAATTGTCTCCCTCCCTGTTTTCCCTCCCTCATCCCAGAGCTGGCAAGCAATTCGAGCTACATCATACATGTTTTATCATGCAAAATATATCTCCATATTATTCATATTTGTAAGAGATGATCATATAAAACCAAAACCACAACAAACAAGTGATAAATCATATGTTTTCATCTACATTCTAACGCAGACCGTTCTTTTTCTGGAGGTTGACAGCATTCTTTGTCCTAAGACCCTCAGAATTGTCCTGGATCATTGTATGGTTGAGAGTAGCTAAGCCTATCACAGATGATCATACCACAATATTGCTGTTATTTCAAAAAACATTTATTAAGCAATACTTAGAGTACTATGATGGAAAGAATGCTTGCTTTAGATTCAAAGTGTTGTTGAGTCATTTTTCTCAGTCATGTATGACTTTGTCACTCAATTTGGAGTTTTCTTGGCAAAGTTATTGAAGTAGGTTGCCATTTTCTTCTCTAGGTTATTTTACAGATTAGGAGACTGAGCCAAACAGGGATAAGTGACTTGCCCAGGGTCACATAGCTAGTAAATAAATGTCTGAAACCAGATTTGAATTGAGGAAGATGAATCTTCTTGACATCAGGCCCAACACTCTATCCACTGCACTACTTAGATGTTCCTTGGATTCATAAAACCAGTTACAAATCTTTATTCTAATAATTGCTACCTATGTGACCTTGGGCAAGTCCCTTAACCTCTCTGAGCCTCAGTGTTCTCATCTGTAAAATGAGAGAATTGGACCAGATAACCTCTATGTGCCAGGCAAAGACAAAAGCTCAACATTCCTTGCTTTCAAGGAATTTGCATATACATACATATACAATGCTAGAGAAGGAAATGACAAATCACTCTAGTATCTTTGTCAATAAAATTCCAAATGGGGTGAGAGTAGGACATTATTGAAAAAAAAAGACTGAACAATGACAAAAACATATAGCCATAGACATATGGATATATATCTGTGTGTTCGTGAAGATTAAAATATATTTGTACATATATGCATATATATATATATACCTATTTTTATATGTGAGTACATATGTAAACAAGGCAGCCAGGTGGTACAGTGGACAAAGTGCCAGGTCTGGAGATAGGAAGAATCATCTTCCCAAGTTCAAATCTGACCTCAGACAGTTACTACCTATGTGACCCTGGATAAGTCACTTCACAGTCTTGCCTCAGTTTCCTTATATGTAAAATGAGCTGGAGAATGGCATGATAAACCACTCTAGTATCTCTGCCAAGAAAACCCCAAGTGAGGTCATGAAGGGTCAAAAATGACTCAATAAACAACCATACATACACAGATATTTGTGAATATATGTGTATATGTATGTATGCATATAACTCATATATATATATATACATATATATATATACCCCTGTCTTGGTCCCCCACCATGAGATATATAAACTCCTTGAAACTAAGGACTGTTGAACTTTTGGCTCTGTGCCCTCAATGCCTGGCACATAGAATCAGTGATCTAGAGGTGAAAGAGACCTTCGAAGCCATCTGGTCCAATCCCTTCATTTTACAGTTGAGGACCCAAAGTCACACCAGTAATAACTGTGGTATGTTTATATATATAAATACATGTAAATATTTATATGTTTGTTTATATATATATTTACATCCATATACACACATACACACTCCCACATATATATTGATATATTATCATTCAGACAAATTTTAGTCTGTTACATTTACAAAATAAATGATCTGGCCAATTGACCAGTAGTTGGAGGGGGATCAGGAAAGTTTCACGCAAAGGATGACATTTTTGCTGAGTGCTGAAGGAAACTTGGGGTTCCGAGGAGCAGTAGTGTAGAATAAGTATAAACCAGGCACAGGGCATGAAAAAAAGCACCACAATGGAGAGTTGTGTGTGAAGCACACAAGAGACGAGGGAGGTTCAAAACCGATTTGGCTAGATTATAGTGCAGGAAAAGAAGTAACATATAATAAGGCTAGAAAGGTAGCTGGGAACCAGGTTTAAATGACCAACATTGGTGTTTGTGTATGATCCAAGAGGTCACATGGAATCACTAGTATTTATAGAGTAGGAGAAAGGTATCATCAGACTTGTACTTTCAGAAAATCTTCACTTTGGAGGATGGATTGGAGAGGGGTAGAACTCAGGGTAGAGAGACTGATTAGGAGGTACTTAATACATTTTTGTTGAATTAAATTGAATCAAATTAAAGAGAGGAGCAACTGTAAGCAGAGAAAGGAAAAAAAAATTATTGGGATAGTCCAGTGGAAGGGTGATGAGGTCCCAAACCAGAATAATAGGTGTGTGACTGGAAAGAAGAGTATGACGGCATGGTTAGTAAGATTTGGCTACTGAATGCATATGGGGAAGGAGGGAGAACAAAAATTGCAGGATAAATCTAAGATAGCAAATGTAGGTGAGTAAAAGTATGGTAGACTCTTAATAAAAATGTTAACACTATGAGTTCTGTATTAAACATATTGAATTTGAGATGTTGAGATGGGATATCTAAGTAACAACAAACATTTAGAAATGGTGTTTTAGAGTTCAGAAAAAAAGACTAGATCTAGATAAGACAGTTTTCAGATCCACTTGGAAAGAAATGCATTTAAATGAGAATAATTTATTCCCCAGAAGCTAATGAGATTACCAAGGCAGGGTTAATAGGGAAGAGTTACCAATGCCAGAATCTACAAAGAGGTCAAGTAGGATGAGAACTCAGAAAACGTCATCAAAATTATAGCCAAGTTATCTTGGCAACCTTGGCGGGAGCAATCTAAGTCAAGTGGGAGGGTCAGAATAAAGAAAGAAGTGGATGAAACTATCAATAATCATATGAAGAATGTTCTAAATACTTAATAATTAGAGAAATGCAAATGAAAACAACCCTAAAATTTCACTTTATGCCCATAAAATTGGTAAAGATACCAAAAAGGAAAAAGACAAATGTTGAAAGGACTGCAAGAAGACAGGCAGTGTTGGTGGAGCTGTGACATGTCTAACTAGTCCAAAAACCAATTTAGAACTATGTCCCCAAATCACTAAGCTATGAATACTCTTTAACACAGAATATGAGATAAAGCCTCAGTTTATTTAACTTGCATTTCACATACATTTTTAGCCCCCCTCACCACTAATTATTATTATTAAATAAATGCCAAAGTAGAGTAAAATAAAAAGATGATAACACTCCCAGTTGCAATTATGTCTCCCTCCAGGTTGATTTCTTCTTCGTTAAACATCTCAACCATTTCTCAAGACCTCTCATTTGGGTTTATCTCAATTTCATTTGTATTGTTGTTTGTCACTCCTACTAAATTATAGGCTCCTTAAGAATGGAGTCTGTATGAGAAATAGTTGAACAAGTTGTGGTATATGATTGTAATGGAGTACTACGGGGCCATAAGATAGGCAAATAGGAAAATCACAAACACAAAAAAAAAAAAAAACCTAGAAAGATTTATATGAAGTAATACAAAGTAAAATGAGCAGGACCAGGAGAACATTGTACACAACAATAGCAATAATGTACTATGATCAACTGTGAATGACTTAACAGCAATGAAAAGATCCAAGACAACTCCAAGGGACTCATGATGAAAAAGGCTATCTTCCAACATAAAAAAAAAACCTGATGGGAGTCTAAATGCATATCAAAGCATACTATTCTTTATTTCCTTCATGAATTTTTTTCTATACTGTGATGTGTCTTTTTTTCACATAATTAGCATGGAAATATGTATTATATAATGACACATGCACAACCTACGTCATATTACCTACCATTTTGGAGAGGGAAGAAGAGAACATTTGCAAAATTGCAGATTTTATTGCAAAATGCCAGATATTGCAAAATGTCAGAAATTATTAAAACTATGTACATGTTATCTGGTAGTAAAAAAATGAGCATCTTTATTCTATTTTTGAAAACCTCATACTTAGCATAGTGCATCAGGTGTATAACTAGGGTGGGATGATCAGGGCTTTGACCCAGGACACCAAAATTTAGAGAGCTTCAGAATCTAATATGTCCTCTTTCAGGAGTAAGGTCATTATAGTAGCTAATTCTTCTTACTCAACTGCTTGTGTTATTCAACTACCATCATCACATCATGAATTGCAAAAGTAATTTAAAGGAGAAATAATGTGCTTGCTCTGGTTTAGGGCACATTTCGCTACTTGCTCAATACACCATTTGGTGCTACTTGGCCAAGATGGGCATGTTTCATTTGCTCTGGTGGTCAAAAATGCTAGTTACAGTTCTGAAGTGCATTGCAATACTGACTTTAAAAATATTTATTGAATGAAGTTGAATTAAGGGCCTTCTCCAAGTAAATGTCAACTGCTATTCATTCTTCCTAATTTAATCTTGATTTTCTTTTACCAGGACTAAAGAATCAACAACCTTCAATAAACAATGAATCATTTCTTAGACTCTGAAGCCTTCTTAGACCATATTCATTCTGGCTTGTCTCCAGAAGCTCTTCAGAACTTGGTAAAAGCCTTTAAGTATTTACCTCACACAACTTATCAGAAAGGAAACACTACTTTTCCTTCTTAACATTTCTGATTAACTTTAGAATGCCTTTTCTGGCTAATAATCCCATCCTGCCTCATCTCTTTTTTTTGGTTACTGGTGCCAAAGAAAAAATTATCGGTTTTTACAATGGAGGAACTGGCCTTTGCTACCTCCCAGGAGCTTTCTTTCTCTGATGTGGTTTTAATTCCCAGCCAGAAAGCCAGAGCATGGTACCAACAATCACATTCTTTGTCAACTTTTTAATATCTCTCTAGATCCATTTATTCTCACTTTTCCCCTACCTTGCCCTCTTTCTGCATAGCTTTCAAATTTAGTATCCTTCAGATTGTTTAACATTTACTATCACTTTAGGGTAATCTTTAATTTTGATATTCATTTTTTGGATCACAACGCCACCCCACTCCTTTCATTTCTTCCTCATATCTTCACCATGGCCTCTGATGCATTCCTTTATACGTCTAACCCATCATCTCTCACTTTCCTCCTTTTATAGTCTTGATCATATCAGACACAGTGTTTATCATGTAGTAAACACTTAATAAAAGCATGTTTCCTTCCTTTCATCATTCACCAGTACAAATACACATTTCCTCTACCTTTGACTTCTTAATTTCTTTCTCCTGCCATCATTTTACTTATATTTCACAAAGTCCCAACCCCATGTGGCCTTGAAATTTTGGGTTCCTCTTGCATTTCCTCCTTCATTTAGTCTAATTTTTCTTCTGTTCCTTCTTATATTATCTAGGTGTTGAATTGAATATCACCCAACTGGTGCAAGGGCTTATCACTCAGTCCTGGATTAGGCAGTGCCCTATTCCCCAGTAGGACAATCTTAGCATCATGAAGAAATTAGGATTCCACAGAACTTTGCAGGATGCCAATTTATTTATTATCTGTAAAAATGGTTTGCATTTCCACACATTTTATATGCCTGAAAATTTATGCCAGGGGGAGATATCACAGGAAGGGCATATATATGATAAACCTGATAATGAATCAAGGGGCCAAATAATGAGAAAATAAAAAAAGAAGAGGAAAAACCTATATCCTCAGGTTGACATTTAAAAAAAAAAAAGCTTGAAGAAAGGAAGGGAATATCCTTTTGGAGAAAGACTTAGACTGCCAAGTTTTCCCATTTAATATGTTGACACAGATTGCCAATAACTGGATTACTGCCTAAGTATTTTGAAATTTGCTGACCTTTTACTGTATTCAAACATATCTTAATCATCAGTTTCTCCCTGGCTCTCAGTAGCCTCTATCTTCTGACATATTTTGATTATTCTTAATAATATATCTCTCCTTTCTTTAAACAATACTATAAGTTTATCTTTTAGAAAAATTGACTTAGTCTGAAGATTTGAATGTAAGCTCCTTGAGGACAGAGATTCTTTGTCTTTGATACCTAGTTAGAACAGTGACTAACAGAGTATTCACTTCATAAATACTTGTTAAAATGATCTTGAGCTCATTGAATTGTGGCATGGTGGTATAATATGGACTCGGGCTCAACCCTCACCTTCGATGCTTTTTATCTGTGTGTCCTTAGTCAAGATCACATAACTTCTCTGGGTCTCAGTTTCCTCATCTATAAAATGAAGAGGTTAGACTAGATGGTCTCTGAGGTCCCTTCCAGGTCTAGATCTGTGATAATCATGTTATTTATTAAACTAGAATATACTCTGCTGTGTATAGGTTTAGTTTTAAAACACTGGAGAAAGCTTTTGATTAATTAAACAGTTAAGAACCACCAACTATCCAGAGAGAAGAATTGGAGCCCCACAAAGTAAAAGTTTAAGTGGTGATAATGGGCTCGAGGACTGATGACAATGTACAATGCTCACCTTCTGCCAGAGAGGTGATGGATTCAAGATGCGGGATGAATCATTCATTTTTCTACATGGAATATGTGGAAATTTGTTTTGTTTGAATAAACATATTTGTTACAATAGTTTTATTTTTTCTTTTAATTTGTGTTGGGAGAGGGAAAGAAAAATAAATACTTATTAATTGTAAAAGAAAAGAAAAAGAAAATTAATTAGAAAGAAGAGAAACTTTATTTGACAATCCAGCAATTTCACAATAGCACACAGCTGGAAGCCAGTTTGGAATTAAGTATTCTAATAGCAAGCCAGAACTGGGATGGAGCAGCTTTCACCAAGCATCTGAGAGGGAAATTTTTTGTGAGTGTAAGAAGTGTCTCTGTGTCCTCACCACTTTCCTTGATCAGAGGATGACCTTGCAAACTTTAAAAAGTCAGAAGATTTGGACTTCCCATTGGAGTACTAGCAGTGTCCCCCCCAAAAACCCAACAGTAACAAGGGTACGCATCAAAAATCAATGACAAGGGGGCAGCTGGGAAGCTCAGTGGATTGAGAGTCAGGCCTAGAGATGGAAGGTCCTAGGTTCAAATCTGGCCTCAGACACTTCCCAGCTATGTGACTCTGGGCAAGTCACTTGACCCCCATTGCCCACCCTTACCACTCTTCCACCTATGAGACAATACACCGAAGTACAAGGGTTTAAAAAAAAATCAATGACAAATTAGTCACACTGAGGACACAAAGCTTCAGGACTCTACAAGGATCCCAGAAGAAAGAAAGGTCTACCTACTACACTGAGAAATCTGAGAAACTGGAGAAGGGTTTTTAGTACTATTATTCATAAGCTCCCACTGATGTGCTCCTTAACGTCTGAGTTCTTTCAAAAATGATTATTTGTTGTCCTTTAATCAAATAATTATGTCTCGTTGTGACCCCATTTGGGATTTTTATTGGCAAAATACTGGAATGATCTGCCATTTCCTTCTCCAGCTCATTTTACGAATGAAGAAACTGAGACAGAGTTAAGTGACTTACCTAAGGTTACACAGCTAGTAAGTGTCTAAAGCTGGATTTGAACTAAAGTTCTCCTCACTTCAGAGCTGGCCTCCTAACTGCCTGATTACTTACCAAAGTGATAGATATAGTGAGAACAGAGAGTTCTGAGTATTTCCCCAAAAATGAAAGCAGACTCTCACAAGAGCAAAGCAAAATGGGTTTGAGTGTAGAAAACTTGTGTGACAAAAGAGTAAACTCACAACACCTGATTCCTGGAAGTGTCATTCTTCCTTCTCGAAATCTTCATGAAATTCCCTTTAGATATAGCTGTTGATGAGAGAAAAAAATAGTAGCTTGGGTGGTAGAAATGGCAACAGGAGAACTGAACAGTGCCCAGAAGACTGGAACCATCATGTATATAGATCCCTGAATTTCTATCGAAGAAATAAATGCTTCCATCACAATAGAAAATTAATGTTAGGTGCTTCAATCACAATAGAAAAATAAATTTCAATTAGAGCTATAACCAGGATACACTGATAAGGTATTCACCTTAGGGTGCTGAAATTTACAGGATTAAAAAAAATAATTGTAAAGAAACCTGCAATTTTTTTTATTTCTGTTACATTTACATTTTGATAGACACTGATATAGAAACCTAGTCAGGAAGAAAATTAAACTAGGAAAGTACCACTTGGCTATCTTCCTCTCTTAGTTGGCAGCACATAAACTGAGCTCCCCTAACCTGTTTCTGCCATTTTACTCCCATAGTGGCAGCAACTCTTCCAGAAATCTTTCAGTGTTTTGGACTCTCCTTCACAATACTTCCACCCACAGTTGATTTGAAGGTACTTTTTAATGTTTTTCGCAGGTGCCAAAATGACTCGGGTTGAACTCTCTTAGTGGTAAAAGATAATTACAAACACAGTAAGAGCTCAACTAGCATGCAAGAGCCAAAAGGATAATGGCGAGAATCTTGGACAGAATGAAAGAGAATAATCATTAAACTAAGGGAAGAGATAGCTCATATGTGGTCGAATTGTTCAGAGGATAGTTCCATCTAATTACAAGTTTTTGGTACTGGGAGCCAGAAAGCACATCTAAAATGCAACCATCTTGGGAAGAGAAGTCTTTCCCAGGAGTCTCCCCAGGGAAGACATCTAATGATTTTCTAGCTCAATTTCACAGATGTTGGAATTCTACTGTAGCTTTAGAAAAGTTTATTGGTGCAACAGTTCTGCAGAAACTGAGTTCATTTCTCCAAGAGACAATACCATCCAGTGGAAAAGGAATAATGTGGCATTCTAGCTGGCACTTCAGATGTACAGAGATTATAGAACTCATGTGCATCAAATTATAGTAGGATATAAATTATATTGAAATCTAAAAAGGCATATTCTATTTTATGTTTGGGAATGTTATAGAATATCAGTTCCTTGAGGGCAAGGATGGTTTCATTCTTGCTTTTGTATTTCTAGCACCTAGCAAAGGACTGGGCAATGTAGTAGGTCTTTGACAAATGTTTGTTGTTGAGCTGATTTATATTTCCTGGAGAAAATTATTTATCTATCCTATATTTGACCCTAGTTTATAGAATTTAGAATCACTGAGCAACTCTTGTTTTTAGAGAAGTTTTTCTCTCTGTCCCCTAGGGACCAGGAAGAACAACTCCAATCCCTCTTTATCATGTCAGCCCTTCCAGTGCTTGAAGGCCACATTCCTGTGGTCCTCCTCCCCATCTCTGCCTCTTAGAATACCAAGCTTCCTTTACGTCTCAGCTCAACACCATCTCCCCCACAAATCCTTTCCTAACCCTCCACCCTCCAGAGTTAGTGCATCATCTCCAACTGAAGTTACCTCGTATTTGCTTTTTTTGTTACCACTTATTTATATTTTTAAATATATAACAATGTAACATAACAACAATATAATACATATGATTTGTTGTAAATATGTAATAAATTATAGTAAATATGTTTTTCCAAGAGAAACAAATTCTCACATTAGCTATGTCCAAAAATCTAAGACTCATTCTTTTTTCCCTCTCCCTCCCCTTCTTCCCAAGAAGACATGTAATATGGTATAGATATGATATAGGTCAGTAATGGGCAAACTACGGCCCACAGGCCAGATGCAGCCCCATGAAATATTCTATCCTGCAGAGCAACATTATTCCTAATCTGAAGAATACAATGAGTAGGATACAATACAATGAAACTTCCAAAGAGTTGCCTTAGAAACATACTGACAGATGAGCATTTCCTTTCCTTTGGCCCCCTCTTTAAAACATTTGTCCATCACTGATATAAGTTGTATACATATTACCATGTAATTCATATTTTCCTGCTCATCACATTGTAAAACAAGACACATTATTTACACTGGAGAAAAATTTGTGGAGGAAATAAAGTGAATCGTATGTTTGAATCTGCATTCAAACTCTGTGTATTCCTTCTATGCCAAGGTTGGATGTCCTTTTTTCTTCAAAAGTCCTTTGGAGTTGTGCTGGATCCTTGCCTTGTTGATAATAATTGTCATTCACAGTTGATCATCATATATTATTGTTATTGTTAATGTTCTCCCAATTCTGCCCACTTTGCATTATTTCCTATAAGTCTTTCCAGGTTTTTCTGTGATCATCTTGTTTGTCATTTCATGGCACAATAGCATTCCATCACAATTCTACACCACAATTTGTTCAGTCATTCCCTAATTGATGGACAGCCTTTCAGTTTCCAGTTCTTTGCCATTACAAAAAGAGCTGCTATAAATACTTTAGAACAGACAGTTTCTTTTCCTTTTTTCCTTAACCACATTAGAAAATAAGGCAGACAGTTTTATAACTCTTTGAGAATAATTCCAGATTGTTCTCCAAAATGGTTGAACCAGTTCACAGTTCTACCAAAAATATAGTAGGATCTCTATTTTTCCACATCCTCTCCAACATTTATCATTATGCCCTTATATTATTTTTATCCAATCTTATAGGTGTGAGGTGCTTTCAATATATTTTGTATATATTTATTTGTCTGATTGCCATTTCCTCAAACTGAATATAAATTGCTTAAGGCAGGAACTATTTCATTTTTGTCTTTGTGTTCCTTCTTAGTACATACTTAATAAATGCTTATTGATTGAATTGATTGAATCCTAGAATCTCGGAGTTGGAAAAAACCCTTAGAGGTCATCTAGTTCAGCCTACATCTAAGGAAGAATTTATAATATCCCCAAGAAGTACTCATCAAGATTCTACTTGAATACCTCTACTCATTATTTGCCAAGATTGCACATTTTATTTTTGGACAACCTTAATTTTTAGATAGTTTTTCCTTATAGGGATCTGAAAACTGTCTCTCTGAAATGTCAACCCATTGCTACTAGTTCTGCCTCATGAGACAAAGTAAACCAAATCTAATTCTTCTTCCACACAATCCCTTAAAAATCTGGAGATGTGTCCTCCCTATTTATGCAGAAGCATAAGATCTCAGAGTTAAAGAAGACTACAGAAGCCTCTAATAAAGCCAGTTTTTATACAAGAATCCTTTCTAAAGCATTGACAAAGAGGTATGTACAATTAGTCAATCAGTTAGTGTTTATTAACACCTGCTAAATGACAGACTGTTTTATATACAAAGAAAAATAAACCTACCCTCAAAGTACTTACATTCTAATGATAGACTCATCATGTGAATAAAGATAATATAAGATACATACAGACTAAATGGAAGGAACCTTAGAAGAGAAGGCACCTGCAGTAGGGGCAGTCAGGAAAGGACACCTAAGAAGGTGGGGTATGAGCTGAATCTTGAATGATGTCAGAGATTCTGAGAATAAAGAGATATTAGAGATAATATCACAGCCATTGCACAGCCAGTACAAAGACACGGAGCTGGAGGATGGAGTATCGAAAGCAAAGAAAATCAAGTTGGTAAAGATAGCAGAACTGAAGAGTTTGTGAAAGGAGATAAAGTATAAGAAATCTGGAAAGGTAGGCAAAGGGTAGTTTGTGAAGAGTTTTGAATGTCAAAAAGTCAAATCCCTCTTCAGCATGACAATCCTCTAAATACCTATGGACAACTATCTATTTCTCTCTAAGACTTCTCTCTAAGACAAATATCTCAAGTTCTTTCAACTGATCCTTGTACACACAAAGTTCCTTCACTATGTTAGCTGCCCTTCTCTAGACATTCTCTGACACAACATTCTCTAGACATTCTGACACAACAGTGTCAGTGTTCTTTAAATATTGCACCCAGAATGTTTTGAAAAAAAACCTGGAAAGACTTAGATAAACTGATGCAAAGTGAAGTGAGCAGAACCAGAAGAACACTGTACATAGTAATAACAATATTATATGGCAGTTGGTTATGAATGACTTAGCTATTCTCAGCAATATAAAGATCCAAGACAATTCCAAATCACTCATGATGAAAAATACTATCCACCTTCAGAGAAAGATCTGATGGAGTCTGAATGCAGATCAAAGCATCCTTTTTTTTTACTTTATTTTTTCTGGGTTGGGGGGGGTTGGTTTGTGTTTTCTTTCACAATATAACTAATATGGAAATATGTTTTGCATGATTGCACAGGTATGATCTACATCAAACTGTTTGCCGTTTCAGGGATAGAGAAAGGTAGGAAAGGAAGAAGAGAATTTGGAACTCAAAATTAAAAAAAGTTAACAATTATTTTTACATGTAATAATAATAATGCTAATAAAATATTAGCAGAGAAAGGAACATTACACTCAGAACGCAGCTCTCTCTATGTATATTCTGACTAAGACAGAATATGATGGGGTTATCATTTCCCACAGTTTGGATATTCTCCCTCTGTAAGGAAGTCTAAGATGACACTGATGCTTTGGGCTATTATATTTTGAGTTTCTAGGACACGATAAACCTCAGATCATTTTCATTTGAAATTATTATAAAAACATTTCTCTTCCTGTACTTTATAAGCTAATTGAGGAGGGGTGCTATATTTATTCCTGATAAGTTCCTTTTTATTAGAACTGGCCCTTCATTCTAGCTGGATGCGTTTACTACTAGATTCTCACTAAAGATCCTGGCTTTGTTTTTATTCAAATTTTCCATGCTAGCCCTAAACTAGGCCAGCTCATTCAATTTGGGGATTAATGTGTAATAAGAAGAATTCATGGATCATGAAATGCAATTTAAACTAACTTTACTCATAAGACATCAAAAGAATCATTTAAAAGGCTACTAGATGAAAATAAAACACAACTTCCCTCCTCCTCTAGGTTCATCACAAAAGACAGCTAGATCAGGAAGGCATTTCTTTTTTTTTTATTTTATTTTTTTTATTTTAAACCCTTAACTTCTGTGTATTGACTTATAGGTGGAAGAGTGGTAAGGGTAGGCAATGGGGGTCGAGTGACTTGCCCAGGGTCACACAGCTGGGAAGTGTCTGAGGCCGGATTTGAAGTGTCTGAGGCCGGATTTGAACCTAGGACCTCCCATCTCTAGGCCTGGCTCTCAATCCACTGAGCTACCCAGCTGCCCCCCAAGGAAGGCATTTCTCAGAAGGCAACAGAAGTTTGGATTAAACTTCTGACAAGAATTCTCACTTCTTTGGATCTTTTAGACCTCAAATGTAAAGATATCAAATGATCTCTGTATCTCGGGGTGGCAAGGTTAGTATGGTGGATAGAACTCCAGGTCTAGAGTCAAGAGGACTTGGGTTCAAAATTGGTCTCAGATACTTCTTAGCTATAGGACCCTGAACAAGTCACTTAATCTTGATTGCCTAACCTTTACTGCTCTTCCATCATAGAATTTGTACTTAGTATCAATTCTAGGACAGAAGGTAAAGGTTAAAAAATAAAAAAATAAAAATAAAAAGGAACCAATCTAGCAACTGTGATAGACAAGTTTGGTATATAAAGTGGGAGAAGAGCTGCTAAGAAAGGGAGAGGAGGGGAGACAAAAGGAATCTTGTCAAGGTCATAGCTTTAGACTGGATAGCCTACAATGGCACAGTAGAGTCTAATTATCACCCAGTGCGAGACCCAGTAGAGCACTGAACCTAACATATCCTTCTTACAGCCACCAAAAACAGTAGCAAGATGAGCAGGGCCACAGGGGGACAAAGCAAGCTCCTATCAGTGACAAATCACTGATTTTTTAAAAAATGTTTTCCGATAAAATGGATCAAGGACAAAGCCCCAGATCATTCCACTTATAAATTTGTCTACAACTTTGACAATGACCTATTTATCCATTAACTCTTTGGGATCAGTCATTCAATTACCTCTGAATCCTGCTATCTGTAATGTTGACTAGCTTATATCTCTCCAGCTAATCCATAAAGATTGCATAAAGCATGCTTCTTGAAATACATGGTAGGTGCTTAATAATGTGTGACCTCAGGCCCAGAGTCCATTGGGATTGGATTATCTCCTCATTGGTGGAGATGGATGCCATCCCTGCTTTGCATGAAAGGTAGAAGAGAGTTGGTAAGGGGAGTAGGATGAAATTCCTCAGTCTTTTCCAACCCCTCTTCAAGCTTCAAGTCTTCTTCCAGTCATTCTCCTTTCAGGTTTCTAACTTCTAACTTCTGGTTCCAAGAAAGAAGATGGAATATACAAAACTACTTCAGGTTGCTAAAGAAAAGGGGTCTGAGAAAAAGTTGGCATGATATAGACTGCTAGTCTGCTCCACTCTTCATACAGGACAGGACATTCAGCTCCATAATGAGAGAGTCTTATCCATTGGCTTTAGGACTAGCGTTACAAATGTTCATCCAATCGAATTGGATTTGTTTAACCTATATCAAATTGCCTGCCCATTTCAATGATGAGAGAGAGGAGGGAGAGAATTTGGAACTAATTTTTTTTAAAAAAATGTTAAAAATTTTTACATGTAATTGGAAAAAATAAAATTTAAAAAATTGAATTGGATTTAGAGACTTTGCAAAATGTATTGTTGGAATCTCAGTGTACTGTGTTGAAGATATAAATTTTAGCTCTTATCTCTGTGGTTGTTTCCTTGATCTGCCCATCTATTAACCCTGTCACAAAGGGAAATGAAATTAGTTAGGCAAGACCTGTTTTGAATAAAGCCACTTTGACTCTAAATAATCTCCACATTGCCTTTGAACATGTTCTGAAATCATCCCTTTGTTAAGACTTTTTAAATTTTATCTAGGGTTCAAAATCATTTAATGACATAGTTTGAAACATACTCTAAGATTCTTTTTTCTTTTTTTCCTTTTTTTTAATTTTAATTTTTAATATTTTCCCCTAGCTACAGTTACATATTTCATGTTCTTTCCCTCTTCCCTAACCCCTCAACCTCCCTTAGCCAACACACAATTCCACTGGATTTCATATGTATCATTGATCAAGACCCAATTCCATATTATTGATAGTTTTTAGTGTCTACATCCCCAATAATATCCCCAACAGTCCATGTGTTCAAACAGTTGTTTTTCTTCTGTGTTTTTCCTCCCACAGTTCTTCCTCTGAATGTAGCTAGTTTTCTTTCTCATAAGTCCCTCAGCCTTGCTCTGGATTCTTGTGTTGCTGCTAGTAGAGAAGTCCGTTATATTTGATTTTACCACAGTGTATCAGTCTCTGTGTACAATGTTCTCCTGATTCTGTTCCTTTTGTTCTGTATCAATTCCTGGAGGTCATTCCAGTTCACATGGAATTCCTCCAGTTCTTTATTCCTTTGAGCACAATAGTATTCCATCACCAACAGATACCACAATTTGTTCAGCGATTCCCCAATCGAGGGACATTCTCTCATTTTCCAGTTTTTAGAAAAAGATTACAGTCAGTGTCTCAGCAACCATTTCCATCCATTCCTTCATCATACTAAGAGATAGTTGGCCCAAGATTAAAGTTCTTGAACTCAGTGAGGGCATCTAAGTATTCTTTCATAATTCCCCCACTTTTCTCTGCTTTCTAATCCCTGTTAACTCCCATTTTTCTTTGCTTTATTGGGCTGAATCTGAAGATTATTGTTTTAGGGAGAGAAAAGAGGAGCGTTGAAGAAAAAAACATTAATCCTAACACCTATTGAAAATACACACATACACACACACCATTTTTCTAGCTTAGAGAGAGAGATGTCCAAAACATCATGGTCCCCTATGTCTTTTGGCATGAGTCTTTATCTCAAGAAGGTTTAGGTAACTTTTTTAGAAATCTAGAATAAGGAAAAGATAATATGTTAAAATACAGTTTGGGATTACTATTTCAGTATAGTTACCATTCAATTCCATCCTAGATTATTTGTCCTTGAAAGTTCCTTCCTATTGTCAATATCTTAACTTTGAATTTCAAAAGAGTACACAAAGTGGTCCTTTGGTGGATTCTAACTTCATTTATTCCAGGTGCTGGGAAGGCAATCATAACAATTAGACAAGATATAAGTCTTTCTCCATTTCAAAGGAAAATCCTAGTCTTTGTTCTTTTTAGTTTCCTAAAATGGTGTGGAAGTTTAAGGCATCTGTACCTTTTTTTTTTTTTGACATCTTAAGACAATCTTTGGATTTTAAAGCAAAAGATCTTATTTCTGAACTTCTGAACTATATCTCTCTGAGGCAATGGATAGAATTCTCCCTACAATGTTGGGAGACACTAAACCTATGCTGTTCAGGCCTTTCTAAGCTGCTCATCAGAGGGACTCAGGAAAGAGACATCTCAAGGAGTGTAAATTTGACTTAAAAAAGGAAGTAGGGCTCTTTTGCCTTGGAGGCACTGAAAGAAGAGGTGGCTAGGAGAGCACTGGTGTGACCCTGATGTGGCTGCCCAGTTGGCTTAGTCTGGGAGAATGCCAGCATGGCTGAGCCCTGGCTGGGGGGCCCCTGGCACACATACATGTTTGGTCCTGGGGCTGGTCATTATGGGCCTATATGAGGCCAGGATATGAAGCCAGCCCAGCCAGCGTGTGAAGGGAATAATCAGCTACATGTGGCTGGTAACTTTTCTTTCTCTGGCCCACTTTTAATTATTTAATAAATAATTGTAAATTAAGATATAGTCTCCAGAGAATTTTAATCTTAACAATGGAAACACCTAGAAAAGTGTTTTTGGTTAGAGTTGGTCAGTGAGTAGCCTGTGCATCTTCAAAAGACAGCTCTTCCCTTCTTTCTACTTATATCTTCAGAATTTCACTCTAGAGCATTTTCCATATTTCCTGGACTAACTTCCTCTTTAGTATTATAGATTATTGGATAATACCTATCCTTTATATAATTGTCTTTTGAAATCCATACTCTCAAAATCTAAGATGCTGATCAAACTATATCCAACTTTCCTTTATTTGTCATGACCTGGAAGATGGATTGGATTCGTTTTCCCAACAGTTCCCATTCTCTCCACTTCAGCAGTCAGTTTCTCCTAATAAGTCAGAATTATTTTCAGAATATCAATTCTCATTACTTCCTCTATTTTGTGAATAATGAAATTATCATCATAGCCATCAAAGAATATATCAGCTGTTGTGCCTTTCACAAAGATAAGCTTCAGCAGTTGTCGAGATACTTGAAATCCTCCATCATTTATTGTGCATTTATTCTCTGTTTGTAGAGGCATATGGGGTGTTCTGTTTTGGATTTTTTTTGTCTTTTTGTAGGTGTGTATAGAGTGTTCAGAGAGAACTAGCATTTCTGGTATGGGGATTCACTGAGCCTTTTTCAGATACCTTTGGTGTCTACCTTTCATCCAACTCTCACCTGTAGCTCCAAGAAATTAAGGCATCCTTAGTGACCACACTCCAGTAAAACCCTCTGGGCAGGCTAAACAGGGTTGAGAGAAACTAACAGGTCTCAAAAATATGGGTGAATTGGGGCAGGGGGACATTTGTCCCAAGCATGTGAAGATTTCCCCTGGCAGAATGGGTGGATGAGAACAATTTGTTCCAATGGCCATAAAGGTGGCTGCAGTAAGCAATATGGAGTGCTTACAGCTTGGTCAGACATCAAAGATGCCATGGTTATCCACTGTACCCCAGGCCATTGCCAGTTGCCCTGGCTTTTGTCTTGCCACTGGACTTTGATGACTCTGAAAGAGAATAAGGCCAATGACTTTGTGCAACTCTGCCTTACTTAAATCCAAATCACATTTGAATCAAAATATTATTCATGATGTCATTTGGTCCTCTTCAAAACAAAGGACAAGCAACATTTTCTGTGAGACATTTCCTAAGTCCATCATTTCTTTCTTCTAAGTGAGTAGTCTGCAAAATATATTCATAATAATAATCACTTCTATTTCATCATCCAATGATCTTTACCAAATATTTTTTATCATTCTTTTCTTCTTCAATTCTTGAGTTCAATTCTTCATTACTTAGATTGAACATAATTTGATTGGTACCCTGGATTTGGGGATACTGGATTTCACAGGACAATTATTCAGAAGAAAGGTAGTATTGAATGATCTAAAATGCTAAGGGGGAAGTCAGTCCAGGAAAGTCAGAAAACTCTAAAGAATAAAATTCTGAAGATTTAGTAGAAATGATTGCAATAAGAAAGAAAAGGAGGAGCTATCTATTGAAGATGCACAGTCCACATAACCTTTTTTAATCTATGATCCACATACATTTAATATATTTTATATTATATGTACATATAATATACATATTTAATCTATAATCCACAATCTACATAACATTTTTTTAATCGATGATAATTTTGGGAGAATATGTATCATGCTTGAGTCACCTTCCAGTTATTAGTCCCATCCCAGAAAATCTCATGGATACCTAGGAGACAAATTTTCCTTATTTGCATTATAATCTCTAGTACACGCACACTTTGTACATTTGTACATGGATATCTGAGAGTATGGATTCTATTGTTGTCTCCTTTATTGTTACCTGTGCATTACTGCTCTCTGTCAACGGTCTTCCCCTATTGTACCCACTGCTTTCTCTAGCATTGGACTTGGTACATATACATAGACAATTCTTCCCCCACTTCCCTTTTCACTTTAGATCTCTCTCGAATAGATTTATAAGACAATACCCAGAATCGCCAAATATTAAGTACATTTGTCTAATGCTTCTAATCTCTGACAAATATTTGATTTTGCATTATAGTTGGCATTTTGGATTAGTTCAAATAAGATTCAAATTTAAATATAATTTGATAATAATTTATTTGGATAGGATATAATATTTGGAAATGTATCAAGTTGGTGATATTTGCTGAAAATATTACCCAAGCATATTTGATTCATATTGTGGGTGATAATTAATAGACTATATTGCCACACCTTTATAGCTGTGAAATTAATACTAATATCTATGCTCCATGGTAGATTTTTTATTTAGTTTGTAAGCAACACAGAATGCTCTAACTTGTGGAAATATACATGGAATATTTTTTCATGCAAATAAACTATACATGCATTCAACTGGGATAGTGTTATGTAATTGAAAGGAAAATATGCTTTTGCTTTTATTCAGTTAGGTAGACTAATGAATAAAATGTTAGCCCTAGAGTCAGGGAATTTTGTCAGCTGTTTTCATTTGTGTCCCATTCTTCCTGACTCCATTTGGGATTTTTTTGGCAAAGATATTAACTGGAATTAGTTGGTACTTCCTTTTCCAACTCACTATACAGACAAGGAAACTGAGGCAGCAGAGTTAAGTGACTTGCCCAGGGTTACACAGATTCAAAACATCTGAGGCCACACTTCAGCCCAGGAAGATGAGCCTTCCTGACTCAAGTCCTACCTTCTATCCATTATGTCATCCAGCTGTTCTTGGAGTCAAGGAAACCTGAATCAAATTCAGTTTCAGACACTTCTTAGTTCTATAACCTTAGGTGAGTTATTTAACCATTGTTGCCTTCAGTTTCCTCATCTGTATAATGGGGATAATAATAGCATTTACCTTCTAAAGTTATTATGAGGATAAAATGCAGTAATACTTATAAAGTGCTTCGTAAACTTTAAAGTGCTATATAATGCTAGCTATTATTAGCTATTATCATTAAAGATGTATATTTTAAAGAGGCAGCATGAAGTCATGGATAGAGTGTTTGACTTGGAATGTGGAAGAGCTAAATTCATTTCCTGCCTCTGATATTTATTATGTATATGACTCTGGAGAAGTCAATGAATCTTGACATAACTCAGACACATCCAATGACCCAGCTACTAAATCATAGACTAGTTGTAACATGTATCATCAGTAAAGATAGTTCTCCAAACTAATGAAACCACGAATTATTTCTGTTGCATATTTAATTAAGGTTTATTTAATTTTTGTATGCTCTATATTTATAAGTTCTTGGCATTAATATTTGGGGGAGGAATATCCTAAATCTTTGCTGTTAATGGTCAGTAAAATGATTTTAACAACATTTGGTGAGATATGAGATATAATACTCATATAGCCTGGGAGGTAAAAGTCTCTTTTTTGAATTTATGTTATGTGATCCTTTTGTTCAATGAAATAGTATCACAGCTTTTTGATTCTTGGTTATCATCAACACACCGCAAGGAGAATCTATGAGTTTTTCAATTAATGTTATCTTGGAAGAGATTTGTCATTAGCTAAAATAACTAAGTTTATATCATGAGAAAAAAAAGAAGTTTAAATATATAAAATTATGTATGTACATAACTGCATGCACACATATGTGTTTAAAATATATATGTGGTATGTTGAATTATCGATGTCCATTATTGTTCAGTCATTTCTGTTGTTTTGGACTCTTATTGACCCCATTTGGGCTTTTCTTGGCAAAGATACTGGAGTGGTTCTCCAGTTCCTTCTCTAACTAATTTTTATAGATGAGGAAACTGAGACAAATGGGATTGAGGAACTTGCCCAGGGTTATATGGCTAGTAAGTGTATGAGGCTGGATTTGGACTTAGGTCTTCCTGAATCCAAGCCCAGAACTCTAGTCACAGCTTGACCTAACCGATTCCATGCCGAGAGCATGTTAAAGTATTATGTAAAATATTTGACTGTACAGTATTATCTTGATAATAGGATGATGACAGGATTTATTTGTATATTGTGTTTTAGAACTAACTGAGGCTTACATTTAAGTTGAAATATTGTATTCTTATAAGTTTTCTAAAACTTAAAAAAATAAAATATGAGATATAAGGGAAAGGAATGCCTTTGCCTCTCTTCCCCCATTCCTACCCCAGGTTGGATTTGGAAGTTGGCCAAACTAGCTATGGGAAGTGGCACATGAGTAATAATGACTACTGATGATATCAACACCTTGAGAAAATGTCCACATATGTAACTGTTGAAAAAACTTAGCAATTTGTCAGGTGTCTATTGTATCACATTAAGAACACTGTTAATAGTGAGAATTTTGACAAGCACAGAAACTTGGGAAATGGATGTAATGATTTCATCTGGAGAGAGGCAGCAGCCTGAGGATACAGTCAGGAAGATGCCAATTATCTAGGAAGCTGGAAGTTTCTAGTTTAATAAATTCCAAGTGTTGAAAATTCCAAATGTTATATGGAGGGTGGGGTGTAGAAAATGGGAAGAACAGAAGAAAAGAGGGACAGTTTGTGTGCTGGTAAACAATAACCAGCTCTCAAGGGAAAAAAATAAACAAAATATTCATGACAAAATTTTAAGTTTAATTTTCATTAACATTTTCTTCGTGACTTTCTCAGATCTAGACAACCAATGAAACAATAAGCCGAGTCCTGATTTGTAGCATTTGCCAATTTTTGAGTTATAAATGCTCACACTGAAAATTTAATTATTGGCTCTCTCAAGCCTGTAAAAGTTGGTTCTAGCAAGTACCTGAAAGGGGTTAATGAAGAAGAGGAGAGATTGTGGCAAGGATATAAAATATTCACTTCCCTTCCCCATTCCCATCTCTCCCAATAGGGACTTTTAGTTTTCTTTTTTTTCCTATAAAAAGTTCTTAGGAGCCTTCAAATGAGGGGGAAAAAATAGCATGGTAAAATCCATCCCAGCTCTAAGCAATGGTGTTAAACATTGCTATTGAAATGAACCTGAAGGTAACCTGGGGCACAAAGTTCTTAGGTCATTCATTTTATTGGTAAAGTTAGCAATTACCAATAAAATGATTCATTCAGCCCCTGAATAGGCCAGAAGACCATAAGGAAGAGCTTACTAGTCTTCATATAGTTGTTGGAAGTACAAGAGAACAAAGAACAGGAGACATCACAGATGGAAAAAAATATGATCGATTACTAAGTTAGAAGTATCATAGATGATGGAAAATAATACAATTGTATGGAAGTTTGGAATTTAGGGCTAGCAGCATCCCATCTTTCCATCTTGTTGCCATGGAAAGCTCATCAGTGATGTCTACCTGCACAGCGGACATGTTAGTTAGTTAGTGTCACAGCAATAAGAGATCAGACTTTCTTGAGGGGCAGTCAGTGTTGCAGAGATAATAGACTTTTTGGTGCCCACCTGCATCTTGCAAGGCTTGTTAGTAAGATAAAAGGTCTCCTTTAATTTATTCATGAACAGAAAGATATGAATGTAGAAACAATATATTTTTTTGAATTAAAGTGATTTATGAAGAGGAATGCTGAATTTCTGAACTTGGAAACATGGCAGAATCAGTTATAGAATGGAATCAAATATGGGATACTAAATCAATTATTGATTTTTCTTATACAAAATAATAAATATGCAATTTATGAAAAGAGGATCAAGTTCAGTTTACCAGCCTCTTGGTTCTCTTCCTACTGTCATCAACTAGAAGAGATTCCTTTTCTAAAATCCCTGGAGTCAGAGCTTTTCCCAAGTGTTTTTTTGCCAATCAGTCCTCCCACTGTCTCCTTCTCCATGCCTGAAAAGTCAACCTCTAGGCTGGACCCTTTAACAATTCCTTCAATCCCAGCGGGTAGTTCTGGAGCTGACTTATCTTGGAAATGAATGAATTAGTGCAAATTCACCTTGCCCATTTTGTTTAATCAGACTAGGAAGCTAGGTGGCTCAGTGGATAGAATGTCAGACTTGGAACCAGGAAGAACTGAGTTCAAATCCAGTTTCCTCATAATCATAAGATTAGCTAGATTGCTTTCCTTAGTTTCTTCCCCTGTAAAATGAGCTGGAGAAGAAAATGGAAAACCACTCCAGTATCTTTGCCAAGAAAACCCCAAATGGTATTATTCCAAAGGGAGGCAAAGACTGAAAAGCCACTGAACAAAAACAAATAACAAAATCACACCATATTTGATATCTTATTAAATGGTCTATCCCAGCTATCTTGTGCACATGTGCCCATCATCCCTATTTTCCTTCCCAGTGTCTAGAACAGTATCTGGTACATAGTGGGCACTTAGTAAATGCTTGGGCCAGTGTAATTGAATCAATACTACTATTATACATAGAAAAGGCATGTCAGTTGATTGCCCTATCAGTGAACTCCGCATTTCTGTGACTCCTCAAACTAAAATTCTCTTGCCAGGCTATCACTCATCTCTGTGTTCTTTCCCTCTTTTAGGATGTCCTTTAGGGACAAGGACTGTCTCATTTTTGGATTTTTATGTCCAGTGCTTGGCTCCGTGCCTGAGGCACATGATGTGGGTCAATAAAGGACACAAGGTGGTGCAAAGAATAGAGTACCAGGTCTGAACTTAGGAAGTCCTGAATTCAAATCTGACCTGGATATTAGCTGTGTGACTTTGAAAACAAAACATTTAACCTCTGTTTTGCCTTGGTTTTCTCAGCTGAAAAATGAGGAAAATCACAGTCTCAACCTTGCAAGGTTGCTGTGAGGATCAAATGAGATTATATTTATAAATAGTTTAGCATAGTGCCTGACACATAATAGGTGCTTATTCCCTTCCTGTTGACAATTTTTTCATTGTTTTCATTAATTCCTTCTTATTACTCACTTAAATTTGCCTTTGACATATTTTTGGTCAGGCACAAAAAATTATTTTGACTGAGCACAACTTGAGTACCTCTGTATAGATTTAACTTATGACAACATCTCAGAGCTAAAAATATTGCTGGCAATCAATGACACATGTAAAACCTAGTGGAATTGTTCATTGGCTACGGGAGGGGGGTGGAAAGAGGGGAGGGAAAGAACATGAATCATGTAACCATCGGAAAAAATTCTAAATTAATTAATTAAATGAAAATTTTCAAATTAAACAAAAAAATGTTGCTGGTGATTCCTCCACAATTCCTGAAGTTCATGGACCTGATCTGTCCATGCCCCACTCCTATGGAGACATGACAAGGCTATCACTCTGTCCAGAAGTGATTCTGCTTGAACAGGAACAAAATCTAGCACCAAACACCTTTCTGGGGTGCTTATCTAAATTGGCCTCTCTAGAGAGAACTTCCTCTGAATGAGATAGTGATGAGGGTGAAGATAACAGCATTTACATGGTGCATTAGAGAGCACTTTACATGTTTTATCTCATGTAAGCATTAGTAAGCTCCTGTTGTTTCTAGTTTTTAGCCTTAGGAATGCTACCCCCCCCCCATCCTGCTGAACAGCAGCACCTCCTCACCCAGATTTCCTTTCAGACAGCATTCTGGATCAAGAATGAGTCTTGATTCCCAGAAGAGTGGTAGCCTAAAAGTCATCTACTTGTGTCCGTGACTGGTGAGATTCAGGACATTGGTGGCCATTGATGAGAATTGATCTGAGGCTAGTCCATAGATTCTTGCTTGAGAACAGGTGTCTGACAGTAGAGGGAGCAACTGGGAAAGGTATAAATACCCTCATAGTGTGTACAATCATACAATAACAGACAGGCTGGTGAGGAACTTGGAGATCATCTGTTCCACTGATTCCCAACATTTTTTTGTTTTGCAAACTCTTTCATAAGTATTAAAAATCCTTAGGATAATTTAATATAAGATTCATAATATCCACATGCAATTATTTATTGCTTTGGGTGCCATTAAAGAATTTTTAAAGCAAACCCCATGGACCATCTTTGGAAACTCTTAAGAGGATTCCCAAATGGTAAATGGAAACTACTCATCTATTATAATTGCTAGTTTTGTACTTGAGGAGACTGAGGGCTGCTCTGACTCCTGGCTTCTCTGGCTTCTTTCAAATCCCAACTAAAATTTGATCTTCTTCAAGAATACTTTCACAATCTTTCTTAGTTCTAGTGGTCTTTTCCCCT
Source organism: Gracilinanus agilis (assembly GCF_016433145.1). NCBI lineage: Eukaryota > Metazoa > Chordata > Mammalia > Didelphimorphia > Didelphidae > Gracilinanus > Gracilinanus agilis. The sequence goes on from NC_058130.1 coordinate 153,174,099, forward strand.
ATATTAATTATTTCCATTTAATCCTGTACATGACTTCCTCATACATATTTGTTTACTTGTTGCCCCCATTAGATTTTGAGCTCCTTGAGGGCAGAGAATGTCTTTTGCCTCTTTTTGTATCTCTAACATTTAGCACAGAGCCTGACTAATTGAGAAATGTTTAGTGATTTCCTTGGTTCGTATAGATAATTAAATACCTGGGTTGGGATTTAAACTCAGGCTATGACACTCTTAAGTCCAACAGTGAAATATTCAATCATGAAAAAGCTTTTATTAAAGCAAAACTAATCACAGCAGAAGTTATCTGACTCATCTATGTGGAAAATATTGATTAGGCCTAAGAACAACCTAGGGCCATTTAACCATAGAACCATTCATCTACAAGTAATAACCTCTCCTTAAATCATATGGATCATACAAAATGAAAACCAAATTAAATATAGTTTTTAGTTACTGTTATATTTTGTATTTTATCAAGAATTGTTATGTACTATATTGTCATTTTTTTAAAGTATTGATTGTTTTAAAATATTTTTTCTTATTATTTTTCTTTTAAAATATTGTTTTTTTAAAAGGTAAGACTTTCCGGGAGGGAGCAGGGATAGAGAGAGAAATTAAAGTAAAGTAATGTAAAGACAAAGATATCAATTTAACTTTATTTTATAAGAAGAGTTAGTATACATAAAGAATCTGTTTTTATCTAAGCCCACCATGGGAGAAAGTGATTCAGATACTAGACTGTGGTGGGAAGTTTTCTAAGAGGCAGCTAGATGGCTTAATGGATAGAGGGCTGGACCTAGAGTCAAGAAGACTCTGGCACTTACTGGTTGTATTGCCTGGACAAGTCACTTAACCTCTGTTTTTCTTTCCTCGGCAGTAAAATGAAGATAATGATAGCATCTGCCCTCAGGATTTGGATATGAGAATCAAATGAGAGCTAACATTTAAAAAACCTTTAACACAGTACTTGGCACATAATAAGCGACTAAAAATGCTTATTTCCTTTCTTCCCTCCTTTCTCAGTCAGATGTAGCTTCATAATTATCCCTATCTGGGAACTTAGCCTTGCCCAAGTCCTGGGTTCAGCCCTTGCTTGCACAGAGACTGTGCAAGAACCCTGACTGAATCAGATCAGGTCCACATCACTGTGTTCTTGATCTTCTTCAGCCTGGAGTCAGACCTTGTGTTTACTCTGACTTAACTGAGGCTTATATGGCTGGATTCTTGACCACAAGTAAGTTCCTTCTCTTTGGTTGCCTAATCCTTCAACAGAGGAAATTTAAGGTCATTTTTAATGACTTCGAGCTGCCAGGCTTAATTGAATCACATGGCAGGATATTAAAAGAACTTGTGATCAGAGAAGCACAGTTTATAATCTCTTTAAAAAATGGAGAATTGGAGAGGTTGTTTGACTGAACAAAAATGCAACCTCTGTTTTCAGAGTGTGGGGGGAGAATCTGTGAATCGTAGAAATTACAATTTGGGAAACCAGATATCAATCACTTGAAAAATGCTAGAACCTCTGTCCTTTGCATTCTCGTTAGACATCTCTCTTTCTTCTCATCATCGCTTCTGTTTATAGCTTCAGAATCATTAAACAGATGGTTTGTGAGGAAATGTCACAAGCGTTTATTAAGAACCTAATATATGCCAAGCACCATTCTTGACAAGCACTAACTCCTTTGAACCTCACAACAACCCTGAGAGGTAAGCACTATTATTATGCCCATTTTGTAATTGAGAAAATGAGACTGAGATTAAGTGAATCACCCAGAATCATAAAACTAATGTCTGAGGTTGGATTTGAATTCAGGTCTTCTGGTCTCTAAGATGCAATGATATATCCACTAGCTGCTTCAGTGTCTAAGTGAACTCTTGGAAAAGGAAAAAACAAAGACCTCGAATGGGCTCCAAAATATATTTTCCTTCTAAACTGCATTTTTTTTAGCATAAAGTCCTCTGAGTCACAATTCAATAAAGAGATGTTTGAAGTATCCAAGTATCAAAAGGATTCCTTTAGCCCATAGACCAGGAGAGACTCAGAACCACACATTTAGATGAAAGTTAAGTGAATTTAGTTGAAGCCAATTTTCAACAGCCATCACCATTCTAAAAACTTTGCTGTCTTCGGCCAGCTTTTCCCCATTGCCACAGAGAGACATTCAAGTCATTCCCACTCTCCCAAGAACACAAAAAGACTATCAGCCTGATATGATGAATTTGATGATTTTCATGATGAATTTTTATGATGATTTTTGTGATGAATTTTCACTGCTAGACATTTCACTAAGAATAAGCCCTATGTCTATTTTGTGCAGAGTTGCTAGACGGGTAGCTCAAGGGAAAGCTGGAGACAATGACGGGATCATAGAATTTGGAAGAAAACTCAGAGATAATTTAATTCAAGTCTTACATATTTTTTGAATGATTAAATTGGGGTCCAAAAAGAAAAAAATAATTTGCCCAAAGTCACAGAACTTGGAAGAGTTGTGGCAGAGCCAAGAAGAGAACTCAGGGCCCCTAATTTTCAGGTTGATGCTATCTCTAGTTCACTACATCATTAAGTCCAGACCCCTTACCTGGACATTCGAGACTCTCTATGACCCTAAATTACCTTTACAAATGTATCTAATAATAATTATATTTGTAGCAATAAACATTTATATAACCTTTTAAGGTTTGCAAATCATTTTATAAATATCTCATTTGATCCTCCTAGCAACTCTGTAAGGTAGATATTATTATTATTACTATTATTATTATTATTATCCCCAGAATTTGAAGAAGAAACTGAGGCAGACAGAAGTTAAGTGACTTGCCAAGGCTCATATAGCTAATAAATATTTAAAGTCAAATTTGAACTCAAATCTTCCTCCCTCTAGTTGCCTACATTTATTTTATGCTTTAACCAACCCTAACACTATCCCTACCGAACTGTGTCACATTTCTGTACTCGTGCTGCTACTTTCCCAAACTTCCAACTTCTACACATAGTTTTTAAAACCAGAATTGATCAGTTTGCTGTGTACCTCATAAAACATCTTCTCCTTTTGGTATTGTAACTGGTTCTGTTCATATATTCAGAATTTTGTTACTCCCCTAAATATGCTCCAGTTAAACTAAACTACTTTACCATACTCCACATATTCTCGATGATTTCCCACCTTTTTGCCTTGGCTTGTGCTGGTCTCTTAGTCTGGCATATATTTACCACCACCTGTATCTGTCAAAGCCCTGCCAGCCTACACTTTCGGCTCCCTTGACACCCTCTTCACAATGCCTTTGGTGACTCACCCAATCAGTCATGATCTCTCCTATATCTAATATCTAATATCTAATATGTTCTATTCTGTGTGTTATTCATTCATCAAGCACTTATTCTACTCCTATTACGTGCCAGCCACTGAAGACACAAAGACACAAATTAAATATTCCCTGCCCTCAAAGAATGTAAGCATATCCCACCAGAGGGAAACAACTTCTACCAGAGAGATCAAGACAAAATATGTAAGTAATAAAGACAAAAGCAATTAAGGATGAGGAGGGCTGAAATAGCATGAGGAACCAGAAAAGAACTCATATGGAAGGTAGTCCTTGTGCATCGACTCAAATGAAGGGAGTCAATCCAAGAAGGAGAAGTGAAAAAAGGATTTATTTGTCTTATATCTTTCCCCAACCCCTCCTGCTTCCACAAGTTATTACTCTAAGTTAAACTCCATAGGACTGATACTGTATTCCTTGTAACACATATGGGATGAGCTGATTCATTACCTGTCCTTTGGCATAAAGAACGCATTGATTTAAACTCTGACGTCCTTTAGCTCAACTGACTACTTGATGAATGAATTATTTAACTGAGTCTGTTCTGCTTAATTTGTAGGCAAGAAGAAGAGATCTGGGCTAGACTACAGTATAACTAATTAGATTTGTAGCTGCTTAAATATAAAATTACCAAAAATATTGATAAGTAGCTGATTGTTAATTGATTAAGTAATTGGTATCAACCCAGAGGAGGACTTTAAGGTGCTGAAGTTGGCCATAACCTGCTTAGTATTTTAATTATTGAGATGGATATGAAGATAGAAAGCATGCTTACTAAAAGTACCAAGCATTTTCTTGAGGGATAGCTAGTACCTTTCATAAGCATGAAATGTAAAAAACAAACAAACAAACAAAAAAAACCTAATAAGGCTAGAAGAATGGGGTCAAAACAAACAAAATGATGTTTAACAGGAATAAACATAAAGTCCTACATTTAGGTTTCAAAATTCAAATGCACCAGAATAAGATGGGGGAGAATTGGTTTATAGCAGTTAATATTTTTTTAATAAAAGAATCAGATGATTTATTTGACTAGAAACCTAATTTAAGCCAACAGAATACTATAACTCCCAAGAGTTAAAGGTAATCACAATGTAAACTTTAACAATTTTAAATGACATTAAATTCAGGTTATACACAATGTTTAATCTAGGATTCAGAAAACTGAAAATGAAACATAATTTCCTTCTTTTTGGTAGAAGGGTGATCAACTATGGGTGCAGATAGTTGCATACACTGTTGTTTAAAGACATAGTGTACCACCACACCAATGCAACTATCAATAATTTGGAAATAGGTCTTGATCAATGACACATGTTAAAACCAGTAGAAATGCATATCGGCGATGGGGGGTTGGGGGGTAAGTAAGAGCATAAATCATGTAACCATGTTAACTTTTCTAAAAAATAAATATTAATAAATGTTAAAAAATAAAATAAAGACATAGTGTATGTTCATTTTGTTTGTCTGGACTGGGTTTTTTTGGTGTTCTATTGGGAAAGAAGGTCACTAGGAAGTTATTTTGTAGAGGTATAAAATATGAAAAGCATAGATAAAACATCTTTTTAGAAACTCAAAAGGGGAAATGCAACAATTAATATATTTATTTCTCCACCAAAAAAATCCTGGCTTCAATTAGAATGGTAATTTTGTTGTTTCTTTTCTTCATCACAGTATCATATTAGTGCAATATTCTACATCTTAGGTTTACTTAGGGTTCTGAGTCTCTGTTTGGTTTCAATTAAGAGATTAAAGATTGAAGAGGCAAAAGGAAGCCCAGCTCACTGTAGCCAGTTCAATTTAGCTTCACTACAGGGTTTACTCTTCTCTTTCTTTCCCAAGGGAAACTGAAACAGCTTTTTATTTTTACTTTTCTAATTCTTGTGCCAGCTGTATGTTGTCTATCATATTTTCTAAAATACAAAAGTAATTTTCTCATTTCTTCCAGAAAACATTGTTAAATCTCCTTGGTTTGTTACTTTCTACTTGCTGGCATTTTTTTTTCTTTCAGCAACACATTATTTCCCAATTGAACTGTAATTCCTTCCACTCCAAGTGCTTGAAAGGAAACATTGACTGAAGTCTGGGACATGTTAATATGTTCTCTATGACCTTTTCTTTTCATACATCCTCCTGCCTGTTCCTATCATTTGAAATACTCAGAAGATCTGTTCATTCCATCCCCCTCAGAGCCAACAGATAAAATCTCTCTGTCTGTCTGTCTGTCTGTCTGTCTCTCTTTGTCTCTCTCTCTCTGTGTGTCTGTCTCTGTCTCTGTCTCTCTCCTTTCTATCTTCCCTTCCTCCCTCACTCTCTCTCTTCCTCTCTCCTTTTCTCTCTCTCTCACTCTCTCTCTCCTCCCTCCCTTTCTCTGTCTCTCCCTCTCTCCTCCCTCTTCTCTCATCTCTCCCTCTCTCTCCCATCCTTCCTTTCCCTCTCTCAAACATACCTACTCATAGGATAGAGGAGTGAAAAAAATATCAAAATGTTATCAAAATATTAGGCAGGAGAACTGAATTCTAGTTCTAGTTCTGACTCTGATACTAAACAGCTGTGTGATGTTGGGAAACTCTCTTAATCTCTTTAGCCTCGGTTCCTTCCTCTTTAAAATAAGTGTTGAGTTAGTTAATCTCTGAGGTTCTTTCTCCCTCCAACATTCTACTAATCTAACCAAAGCTTTCCTTGTTAGTTTTTTGGACCATAAAAAGTCAGTTAAGCTTAGTGAAGTTTTCATCTTCATTTTGAAACTTTGAGATGCTTAGCTGAGTCATCTGGATCTCTAAATCTTTAGAGACTTGACCGCTGACAATTCCCATCTCCTCTACCCCAGTGATAAGCCATTTAGTATGCTCAGCAGTTCAGATGACAGGGACTGCTTTTCCTTTGCCATAGCTGCTTCATTTAGTTTTATGGTGGCCATCCTAGCTGGCAGGTGGCCCAGTGGATGGAGTACTGAATTCAGAGTTAAGAAAACCAGAGTTGAAATCGGGTCTTAAATACTTAATGCGATTCTGGGAAAATCACTTAAATTCTCTGTACCTCCCAGGGTTATTGTGAGGATCAAATAAAGAAAGATTTATAAAGTTCTTAGCATATTCCTTGGAACATAGTAGGCACTTAATAAATGCTTGTCTCTCATCCCCAGCAAACATCTTGCTGTTGAACTTGAAGCTGCAATACTTTGCGCCTTTCCCAACACTTCTTGAAGGCCTTGTAAAACCTTGAGAAGTTTACATTTCTGAACCCATTTCCCAATCCAAAAAATCAAGGCTGGTAGCTGGGGAAGGGGTTTGAATTGCATCATTTCTAAGGCCTTTTCCAAGTTGAATAATCCATGAGTCAATTAGGAAATTGAGGTAAGAAGTTAACTTGATCAGTGACAAAGGCTAAGACATCAATTATTTCCAATATAGCATTTTGGAAAGTCACAGAAGACAAGCCCATTTTCATGGGTTAAGGAAGGAGGTTCTTTTTTCAATATTTTTCAAAAGATAAATCAGAGAAATTCACTTACCAAAAGTCCAGTTATCCATGGATTCCCTTTGCTTAGAAATATTTAAATTTTTGTTGATAAATTTTGTTTTGACACATCAACAAAACTGGGATTCTCCCCCCAAAATTCTCCCACAGAATACAAACCCCCCACAAAATAGCAAAATAACATATAAGAATAATTGTAATTATTAGTATATGCAGTGTTATACATTAGTAGTTTCCTTCTATTAAGAGAAAGAATGGATGAATATTTTATAGGTTGGTATGATATTGCTCAACATTTTGTCCTAAGTTTTGATGCTTTCTAAAGTTATTTTCATTTACATTGTTGTGGTCATCAAATCTATAATTCTTTTAATCCTGCCTTATTCATTTGGCACCACTTTATGCAAGTCTTTCTATATTTCTCTGCCCCTGGCCTGGGGCTGTGCAGTACAACTAAGGGAACAGGCCCATCCATTTTCATGGAGTAAGCAATGGGAAAAAAAATAAAATAAAACTTGGCATGGAAGTTGATTTGAAAATCAATAAAGAAAGGCAATTCTTTAGGGGATGAAAACTTCCAATTGGCTTCCTAAGAGATGAAGTCAGAGATCTCCAACTCATGAATCAATGAATGAATGGGAAAAAACACATTTATTAAATGCTTCCTGTGTGTTTAACACTGTGCTAAACTTTGGGGACGTAAAAAAGCAAGATAGTCCCTGCTCCCAAGGATTCTAATGGGGGAGAATAATAATATGTGGAAGGTTCCAGCTGTAAGTCATGTGGAAATGTCTCATGTCCTTTAGGGAGCAGTGGAAAAGATAATGCTTCTTTAATAATTTCTTCTCCCCTCCTATGAAATGAAGTAATCATGACCTGTAAAAGGCTGCCATTTTATACCCTGTGCAAACAAGGATAGTATTCTTGCCCTACAGGTATATTTGGGGGAAAGGGTCAATGCAATAGGACTAATAAAATATCTAGCTTCTGCAGAATTCACTCCCGCTTTGACTTGGAGAAAGCCAGAGAAGCTAAGAAGAAGTGATAGGCGAAAATGCATTCTAGGCATGGAGGCTAGCCAATGAGGGCTCCTAGAGTTAGGAGACGGGAAGTAAAGTATAAGAATATTGGAAAGGTAGAAAGGAGACAGACAGGAAGGGTAGGAATGCCTTTAAAATCAGAAGACTTTATATTTATTCATGGACTTATTATGGGGTGATATGAAAATAAGACCAAGGATCCTTTAAATAGTGCTGTACAGTTTGCAAAGTGCTATCTCACAAACTTGTGGGTCCATTGTATAGATGAAAAAACTGAGGCTCATATATATTCCCAGCTGCATTCTTTGGTGCAGGTGCATTTCTTCATTATACTCCCAGGAATCTCATCATCCTGCAAAACATATCAGCTTTGGTATGTTTGCCTCATCAGTATCCTTCCTCCTTCTGTTTGGGGACCAAAACAAAGAGCTCCTCTCCAAACCTCCAGGAGAGCAAGTAAGCCACACACTTCTTCATTTCCCACTTGGCTGTGCTCCTTTGGAATTCTCTGTCATTCTCCTGCCTTAGGACCTTCCTCTCCTCTTCCTTACCAGCTTCCTTAAGTGTGTTGTCCTCTGCCATTAGATTCTAAGCTCCTCGAGATCAGAGATTATGCCATTTTTTCCCTTTGTGTTCCCATTCCCTAGCACAGTTTCTAACATGTAGTGAGTGCTTAATACGTATTTGGCTAAATAAATTGGACCAAATTGAGAGCATCAAAAAGGAACCATTCTGTGCCCTTGATTCATGCAACCTTGCCAGGGGGTGGGAAATAAGGCAGGGTAAATGCAGATCTATCCCTTGCAACAAACAAAAAAGTATTGGACCATCCCGATGGTCATGACCTCAGCCTAAAGTCAGAACAATCCCCTTGACTTGCCACTTATCCTTATTAATGTAGCCAAGGAAATAATTTAGAATCTATTTGCCCTCTACCTGACTTCCCACCTCCATAGGAGCAGTGAGAGAGAAGTGATGTAGGATATAAAGGCAATTGAAAGCAGTGAAAGAGATAGGAATGGACATCTATAAATATGTGCTTATTCATGAAGAAATAAAAAAGGGACACAAACTCACAAGAATCATCCCTGCAACCCAGGATTCGTTCTCCAACAATAGCACTCCTATTTTATTATATCATCCTCAAGAGATTATGGATGTGCTCTGAACCTCCCAAAGTCTCCCTAACTTACCTTATACTATTTAAGTAGCTACAGTTCCCTTATTCTCTCCTCCTAACTCCCTTTCCTCTGAAAATCATTGGCTTTTATAGCGTGAGGCTCAGCTATCTTAAGGACAATCATTACAATCAGAGTCACAATTATGAAGAAGAAGGAGATAAGAAGAAAAATTTTCCTTATAAACAGGACGATGGTATGAATATTCTGGTCTTCCTCATGGGCTGCTTCTGGACTCAAAATAGAGAACTTGCCTTCTTGCCCTTTGTAGCAGGATTAGGACTTGGAGTCAATGAATGATTTATTTAGAATGAAGACCTCAATACAAGGGGTAGAGAGCTCAAATTCTTAAAAAGTTTCAACCTACATAAACCATTCTAGAAGATGCTGCTGCTCTGGTAACCAGTATGTCATTGTCAAAGAGAACTCAAGAAGGATGAAACCACACAGACCCAACTCCCATTCCCAGTCTCAGTCTAGAGTTCAATATTTCTGAAAAAGTATTAAAACCATAGCAAAACATTTTATACAAACATGCGCAACTAGATACCTTTAAATAAATTTCAAAATTAAAATCCTAGGCATACCAATATTAAACCCCTAAGAGAAAACATACCAATAATTCTTTAAAACATAGCTTTGTACCCATTTGGAGTTGTATAAATATTCACTGATAATGAGAAGGACTCTCTATTGTAAGTGATAGGGGCAGAATTCTACACAGACCTTGATGAAATGATGTACTGTGATGGAAAATATTTTATTATTTGTTCTTTATTAATATTGCTCGAACATAGCTTTATGTGACCAGAAAGCTGTCTAACCTAAAACTTATAGCCAAGGTCAGGTAGAGGATAGTCTGACTGCAGAGACACTGGTAAGCTGGATGGCTGCAGAGAATGCTTAGATCTTGCCCAGGTCTTATTTTGAGTCCATCCAAAGCTTGTACCATTTTGGGTACCATGAATTTGAATGTTTTTACTTACTTGCTGATATACTCGTGATGTACATCTTAAACTACTTTACAGCCTATTAAACAAATGTGTAACAGGAGAGTTTTACCAGGATTCAAGATGGCAGCCATACATTTTTTCCCCAGCTCTCTCCTTTGCCAAATGATGTAATAAAAATTCTTTCTAAAGCTATTTAGGGTTTTGGGGTTTGTTCTCTATCAACAGTTACCAACAGCTATTACTCCCTTAAAAATAATTGTCTAGAGAGAATGAAGTGACTATTTGACTTGCCAATATCCAACACCTTTCTTGTTATTTGAAGTGCAAGTTGGTTAAACCTAGCATAGACTTAAGTGGTTCACTCCTAGCAGCAATCTATCAATAAACATTTATTAAGCACCTACTAAGTGCTAGGCACTGTGCTAAGTTTTAGGGATACAGAAAGAGGCAAAAGATAGCCCCTGCCCTAAAGGAGTTTTATCTAAAGAAGGAGATAACATGTAAACAATAATATACAAAGCAAACTATATACAAGATACATAGAAAATAATTAATAAAGCAAAGGCACTAAAATTAAAAGGAGTTGGGAAAGGCTTTCTATAAAAGATGGAATTTTATTTGGCATTTAAAAGAATCTAAGGGGGCAGCTGGATAGCTCAGTGGATTGAGAGCCAAGCCTAATGACAGGAGGTCCTGGTTTCAAATCTGGCCTCAGACTCTTCCTAGCTGTGTGACCCTGGAAAAGTCACCTAACCCCCATTGCCTAGCCTTTATCACTCTTCTGCCTTGAAACCAATACACACAGTATTGATTCTAAAATAGGAGGTAAGAGTTTTAAAAAAAAAATCCAAGAAAAGTCAGCAGAGTGAGGACAGAGAACATTCAGGTCATAGAAGACAGCCAGAGAAATTGCCTAGAGCTAAGAAATGGAATGTTTTGTTCATGGAATAGCCAAGAGGCCAATATCACTGTATCAAAGATTATCTGGTGTAGCAAAGCGTAAGAAGACTGGAAAGGAGTGGAGTGGAGTAGAAGGGGATTTATTGTCCCAATAACCTTGGAAAGATAAAGGTGAGTCTAGACACTCTCTGGGAGTTTAGTTTATCGTTATGAAGATTTTTATTAGGACTGGGGTCTCCAGGGACAACCTCAGTCTATCACAGAGTAAACCAATGGTGCCTGCTCCCTCATGGTTCTTTAGGATTGAGAATATTTATACTTTTGTTACAGTCTTATCTTCTGATTTCTTTTAAGTTAGTTCAAACCTAAATAATGTGATACAATAACTAACTATAAGTGAGTTGATTGCATCCAGTATATAGAAATGATGGGCATTTAGTCATAGGAGTATACACAATGAAGAATTTGCCTTGAGACTTAGTAAGCTGATCAAAATGCTTTTGAGTGCTGACTTGGAGTCAGGAACACTTGAGTTAGAATCCCACCTCTGATAACTAGTTCTGTGAACCTACAGTAAAATAAAAAAAGATATTTGACAAGCTAGTCTAGGGTCCTAAATATAATAAGAAAAAAATAGCAGAAATAAATGCAAAGTCATATGCTTGGATTTTTAAAAATCAGCTTCACAAGTGTAATATGGTTGAACTTCCAGCCAACATGTCTGCCTGAATAGGAAGCAGACTGCACAGCTCATGCTTATTTATTTTAGTGAAATCCTGAAGTTTGAACCAGACTGAATAATGCTGAAGAAATCCTATGGAGACTCCAGTAAATGATTTCTCTCACAACTGCACAAAAAGTCAGCCAGAAACCCAGGGGCCATAGGAAAAATGTCACCTGCCCCATGTCCCAGGAAACCATCAGCAGCAACTTCAAAGTTACCAGAGAAGGGTCATGTGCAGTCTGAAAGCTCTATGTTTAGAGGAACAGTGTTAAAGAACTCTCTTGAGAAAGGTCAGGAGTGGCAGAAAGTCCTAGGTTAGAGATCTTGCAAATCTCACGTAGAAGCTACAGATAACAAAGAGCAAAATGCCACAGATGAGGACAATCCAAGCTCAGAGGCTCTTAGGTTCCTAACACCATGTCCTGAGATGCCAGAGAAGAACTTGTGCAACGAGAACTGTGAACCTCAAAATCTATATAGTGGTCTAACCTCTAGAAGTCAAGATCAGTGCAGGAACTCAAGCAAATCAGGTGAAGACTAAGGAGAGTCAATCATCCCAAATAAATGTATAGCAGAGACTATTACAGAGCCCCAATTCAGAAACTAAAGCTAGAGAGAAGAATAAATCAAAGAAAACACTGACTAGTATCAAACAATATTATTTATCTAAATATCCCTCAAAAGAAGTGAGTAAAAACTACATAGATATTGTAAAGAAATGAAAAAAGATTTTAAAATGAATAAAAGATATGTAGAAAAGATAGATAACTTAGAAGAAATAGCAGCAAAACTTATCTAAGTAATGGACTAGAACAGACTAAACAAAAATCAATGACTCCGTGAGAAATATGAAAACAAAATGAAAATACTGAAAAAATAAAAGAAATTGTAAGATATCTGTTATGAAAAACAACTCATCTGGAAAACAGGTCAAGGAGAAATCATTTAAAAATTATGAGACTCTCTGAAAACCATGATTTTTAAACAATATGGGCACTATATTTCAAGATATCATTAATGACACTGCCAAGGTTTATTAGAAACAATGGACAATGTGAAGATAGAAATAATTCACAGATCATTTCCTAAAAGGAATCTTGAAGGGAGAAGTTCTGAAAATTCCATAGTCAAAATCAAGAATTCCCATATTAAAGAAAAAGTATTTACAAGCATCTAGAAAAACAGGGAAATAAGTCAAGATCACATAAGCTCTTTCAGCTTTTCTAAAAAATGAGAGGAGATCTTGGAATACAATATCCCAAAAGGCAAAAGAGATAGGCTTACAACCAAATGTAACTTACCCCCCCAAAAATGAATATAATCTGTCAAGGAGAAAATAAATATTTAATAGAATAGAGAACCTGCAAGGATTTAGGATGAAAAGGCTGTGGTCCTTTTCCCCCTATCTTTGATCTCTTTGGGATACAGACCTAGCAGGGGAGTCATCAATAGTAATGCCTTTTTTTTTAAGGCTATGGTAACATTTTTAAGAATGTAAAGGAGAGAACAGAAGGATGTTCAGAATGATGAACAGAAGAGCGAGATACTTTTGGAAGTAAATCTGTAGAACTTGTAAGTTTTTTTAAAGTATGAAATGGAGATTCATAGTTTCTGATAGCTTGCAAAACTTGCTTCTGAATTGAATTGTTAAATTTAGCCACACTGTGTCTTGAAGTATGCAATCTTGGTTTTTTTCTGGAGGCGATCTGTGAACTCTTTCAATAGGAATTTGATTTTCTATATTCAGAAGTTCTGGGCAGTCCCCTTCTATTATTATAATGCTAAGTTTTTTTGTCCCGTTATGATCTTCTGGAGCACCTATGATCTTTAGTTTGTCTCTACAAATCCTGTCTTCAAGATCCATATGTTTTACTTGCCTAACGAGCATATTTTCTTTTTATGTTATTATTTTTGTTTTTCTTCTTCTATGTTGTTCTTACTTTTGTGTATTTTCATTCCCAATCTATTGTTTCCTCTCTTGATTCTTTGGTGAGACTTGCCATAGAAGATTCAAATTTTTCTACTCTACTCATTAATTTTGCTGATAAGGATATATAAATTCTGCTTTCATAATTCTCATTTCTCTCTTAATCTTCTCAGGAACACTATATTGTAGTTCCATGTTCTCAAATTCCATAGAGTCCTTTGTCTCATCAAATATTGAATCATTTTACTTCATTCAGCAGTATTTATTCAAAGATGTTGAACCCAGGGGGCAGCTCAGTGGATTGAGAGTCAAGCCTAGAGATGGGAGGTCCTAGGTTCAAAGCTAGCCTCAGACACTTCCCAGCTATGTGACCCTGGGCAGGTCACTTGACCCCCGTTGCCCACCCTTTCCACTCCTCCATCTATGAGCCAAAACACAGAAGTTAAGGGTTTTAAAATAAATAAATAAACAAACAAACAAACAAATAAATAAATGAAAAGAAAGCAAATACGATACTTTAAAAAAAGATGTTGAACCCATATAACTAGATCTAAAAATCATATTTCCTTCTGTTGTTACTATTTTTTCCTATTGATTTAACTGTTTATGTTCAAGGTCTTTGAAATTTCTTCTTCCTGAAATCTTTGGTACATTCAGGCTTTTTTTCCCTCCCCACCTTATTTTCTTTATTATTCACTTCCTGACTCCATCCCCTCTGATTATGGTTTCCTTGAGGGCTGGATCTCGAAGTGTCTCAGCCTCCATTCATCCTGAATTCACAATTTACAGATCACCTGCCTAGATATATGGCACATCTGACTCTGGGTGGTTGAAATTGGCCCCAGCTAACTACTGTTGTTTTTTTCCCTCAAGTTTTGTGAATTGGTACATATTTTCTCCCACAGATAGTATCCTGTTTTGGCAAACTGTTCCACTTCTGATCCTTAGCTTTCTGCCCCATGCTAGCATTTCAGAGCCTAGTTTCTCTGGCCCCAGAAGTGTGGTGTCTATTTTCCCTGGCACCAGCAGCTCAGAGCCTTTCAGCCCTGATGCTTCCAGGTTCCATCCCCGGTAGGCTTTTGCTCCTAAAAGGTTCTGATCTAGGGGGTAGCTGGGTAGTTCAGTGAATTGAAAGCCAGGTCTAGAGACAGGAGATCCTGTGTTCAAATCTGGCCTCAAACACTTCCCAGCTGTGTGACCCTGAGTAAGTCACTTAACCCCCATTGCCTAGCCCTTACCACTCTTCTTCCTTGGAACCAATACCCAGTACTGATTCTAAGACTGATAGTAAGGGTTTGAAAAAAAACTAAATTGGAAAAAAATGGTTCTGGTCAAGATCCAAACAAACTTCTACAGCATGAATCTGGGATCTTCATAGCACTGGAAAGTGATTGGGGGGAAGGTGCAGGGGTGGGTATTGATGTAAGCATGTGCTATGTCTTTGAGTCTATAAATAATCTTGGTACTGCTATTGTGATATGTGAAGCAAGGGTGACGAGTGAGCTCAGGGTCAATGAGCATTAGTTCCTAGATATTACTTTGGTTTTTTCTTCTTCTTTTATATTCTTGGGTGTCCTAGACCACAAAAACAGCTGAAGTTGCTTTATATTTGGCATATGATTTGTTTTGGAAATGTTTCAGAAGTTATATACCCCCTTACTAATCATATGATCAAGAAATTCAGATTTACAGTTTCATATAAAATTTTCTCATTGGTTCTACTATGTATATTGATGTTTTGGTGTTTATGTTCAGAATAAAAATCTTTTCTTCAAAAAAAAACAGTCACATAAGTATTATATTAAAACACCTAGAGATATTTATTCTGGAGGAAAGAAAGCTTATGGAAGATACATACTAGACAAGTGTTTAAATGAAAAAGAAAAATGAGTTTGAGAAGACTAGCAGCTCAAGATGAGTAGATAATAGAATATGACAATAAAAAAGCTTAAAGTGATATTATTTTGTATTAAGAAAAACATGATTACTTTGTCCTCATCAAACCTCATCTGAAGTACTGTTTTATTTCTTAATGATCCATTTTAATAAAAGGAAACTTGATTAATCCCAGACTTTGAAACCCATTCAATAACACTGTAACAAGCATGTGGATCATATTAGCATTTTGCAGTGGATAGAGCAGACTTATAGTCAGGATGATCTGGGATCAAATCCTGCCCTAGATGCTTTAAAAAAAAAAAACACAACTTCTGTCCTAGAATCATACTAAGTACTGTTTCTAAGGCAGAAGAGTGGTGAGGGCTGGGCAATAAGAGGTTAAATGACTTGCCCAGGGCTACACAGCTAGGAAGTATCTGAGGTCACACTTGAACCCAGAATTTCTTGTCTGTAGGTATGGCCCAATCCACTGATCCACCTGCCAGATCCTTTTAAGGTGTTTGACACTCTGTAAAGCATTTAATCTCTCTAGACCTCAGTTGTAAAATCAAGTGATCTCTAAAGATCTTAAATCAATGATTCTATGATCCAATGATTCCCCTTTTCATTAGGAAAGACATTGAGAAGATAGAGTGTGTCCAGAGGAGAGGTGACCAGAATGACTGCAGGTCAAGCCATATAATATAAAAATTAAAGGAACTGAAGATATTTATCCTGGAGAAGAGAAGACTTAGGGAAGATGTATGTATGTGTTAGGGGAAGATACTTATATGCAAGTACTCTGACTGCTGTCATGTTGGTAGAGGGATTAGACTTCTGTTTGGTTCCAGATGGCATATCTCAAAGCAATGGCTAGAAGTATTTTTTTTTGAAAGGAAGATTTATGCTCTATGCAACCCATATTTTAAGACTCAATTCAAATGCTACTTCCTTGATGGATTCAACTCAATTTCAATTCGTCAAACATTTTTTAAAGATATATTTTGTTCAAGGCATGCTACAACATACTATGTGGGAACACAAAGACAAAAACGAGGCATTCCCTGCCTTCTCTGAGATTATATTCTAATGTCCTCTGTCAGTAAAGATATTTCCTGGCTCTGACTCACAATTGTTGTACTTCTCTTTCATGCTCACTTTGCCATGTTTTATATTTTAATTCTTGGTGAACATGTCTTATTTATTCTATGGAACTATAAAGTTCATCAGGTTGGTGAGCTCTCCACATTATAGTGTCGCTGCTGCTGAATTTGGTGAAAAATAGAAGTCATACTAAATCCTTCACAGTTCCAGCCACCGCTGACATGCCTTATAAAAGGACCCTCCAATAGTC
Source organism: Gracilinanus agilis (assembly GCF_016433145.1). Classification (NCBI taxonomy): domain Eukaryota; kingdom Metazoa; phylum Chordata; class Mammalia; order Didelphimorphia; family Didelphidae; genus Gracilinanus; species Gracilinanus agilis. Next base: position 153,190,854 of record NC_058130.1, read on the forward strand.
TGTAGTAGGCGGGATTTGGGAGCATTTAAGGGTGAGAGGAGTCAAAGCACCCCACAGTCATTTGCCTGAAGTTCAGAGGCAGAGTCACCAGGGGAAAGTGGTACATCAGAGAAACGTTTGTAGCTTTCAGATGCAATGCATCTGGAAAAAGGCGTTTCTGGAATGTAATCCCAAGGTTGCCTTCTATCTCTTTTATCTAAAAACATCAGCGGGGAAGGAAATGGTTATTTCAAAGTTTCACTGAACTCTATTGACACAGAGTCAGTGTCTTTGGTACTTCCCATATCCCCAAGGAATCACTAAAGAAGACAGAAGTTTTTCCTATTTCCTTGTTCCTATTTTCTCCCTTCCTTTCTTTGTATATCTGTTCTAAATTTAAAAGCACTAGAGATGTTTGGGGATGTCAAATAGGAGAAAAATAATAGATTCTTATGAACACAGCATTTTATTGTTTCAAAGAGCCTGACTCACAAAAAAACCTATGAGAAAAGCAGTCTCGATTTTTCTTCTCACTTTACAGATGAGGAAATGTAGACTCAGAGAAATGACATGGTTTGGTCTTGGCTCCATAACTGGCACTCAAACTCAGTCTGTGTTCTTTCCTCTGTGTTGTTACATTATGGTCAAGACTACATTCTACTTCTTGTCAGTGATTTCTCTCTTCCCCCTAGTTCATTCATTCATTCATTCATTCATTCATTCACTCCACAAATATTTATGCCTGGAATTTGCTACCCATGCCTGGAATGCTCTCCCTCCTCACTTAAGCCTCTTGACTTCCCTGGCTTCTTTCACGTTCCAACTAAAATCCCACCTTCTACAAGAAGCCTTTCCAGGTCCCCCTAAAGACTAGAGAATTCCCTCTATTGCTTAATTCCAATTTGACTATTTGTAGTTGTTTAAATGCTGTCTCTCCATTTAGACTGGGAACTCCTCCAGAGCAGAGATTGTTGTTTCCCTTTCTTTGTCATCACTTAGTAGAGTGTCTGACTCAAATTAGGTGCTTAATAAATGCTTGTTGACTCACTATCAACTATATGCAAGGAAGTCTAGTAAGAGAATACAAGGTATGACACTCAACAAGGATATTGCTATTGGGTAATTATTTATCTAATATAGGCTTACTTTTTACATTTTTATTTTATTTTAATATTTTATTTTCCCCCAAATTACATGTAAAAATAATGTTTTAAAGTTTTTTGTTTTTTTAAACCCTTAACTTCTGTGTATTGGCTCCTTGGTGGAAGAGTGGTAAGGGTGGGCAATGGGGGTCAAGTGACTTGCTCAGGGTCCCACAGCTGTGAAGTGTCTGAGGTCAAATTTGAACCCAGGACCTCTCGACTCTAGGCCTGACTCTCAATCCACTGAGCTACCCAGCGGCCCCCTTGCAGAATATTGCAGAAAATTGAATTTCTGTTAGTTCTAGTTTTCTCATCTGTGAAATGGGACTAATACCATTACTCACTACCTTAACAAGAGTGTTGTGAAGAATATAGCCTGCAGATTGTAAAGCACTACATAAAAATGAACTAGCATAACGAGACAGAGTAGTGTCATGTAGATTTAGAAGTTGAGGATCTGGGTTTGAATCTAGACTCTATTATTTACTACCTGTTTGACTTTCAGTAAGTTATTTAACTTCTGTGGAATTTGGTTTCCTCATCTGTAAAATGATAGGGTTGGGCTAGATAATCTCTAATTTCTAGCTCTAAAAGCTATAATGAGTTTAACAAAAGAGAAAAATATTGAAAAACATTTCCACTCCAATTACAAAATGGTTATGACCTTTTCCTTGAAACTTCCCTGTTCTTCAAGGCCATCAACATGGATTTAATTTCATTTCTTCCCCTTAATTCTTGACTTTATAATCAGGCATCTCAAAGGAACACAGCTCTCCATCCCTAAAACCTTTGACTCCTTTCCTTTATTCCCGGAAGGCTAATGCTCAATCTCGAATAATCACTGATCTGCCTTTCCCCTTCTACTCTCATGTAACAGAATGCTACTGGAGGAAGTCATTCAATTATGCTGATTAGACCCACTATAAATTTGTTATCTTACCTGAACCAGGTCCTCATTAGTGCCCAGCAATTTTTTTCTTTTCTTACCTCAGTAACCATCCAGTTCAACGATAATGGAAAGAGAATCTCCTTTATGATAGTATTTGGTAAATAGTCATGTGGCCTTTGAAGATCTCCAGTGAAGGGGAACTCACTCTCTTGTGAAGAAGCCCATTTTATTTTTTGTGTAGTTCTAATTCTGTCTTGTTTTGTTTTTAATACTGTAAGAAATAAAGAAGTCTCTGGGCCATAATTCTGAGCTGAAACTGACTTTTATTTGCAGACAAATGCCATCAGTGGCCTCATCACATCCAGCCTGTGATGAAAGACATCTTTTGGATGTTTGCAGTTGTTTTTTTATAGGCTTTTGACAGTTAGTACAAAACATTGATTAACAAAACCCAAAACTTCAAAGTAGATTAGCAAATAGTTGATAAATTCTAATACAAGGTCCAAGCTTTTTATTGATCCTGTAACTAATACCCTCAGAAAATGACTCTAGGAAGAGACTTAAAAATAAATAGTCAGGGGCAGCTGGGTAGCTCAGTGGATTGAGAGTCAGGCCTGGAGACAGGAGGTCCTAGGTTCAAATCTGGCCTCAGACACTTCCCAGCTGTGTGACCCTGGGCAAGTCACTTGACCCCCATTGCCCACCCTTACCAATCTTCCACCTAGGAGCCAATACACAGAAGTTAAGGGTTTAAAAAATGTAAAAAAAAAAAAAATTTAAAAAAATAAAATAAATAGTCATATCTCTAAGTCATAGAATCTGAGGATCCTGTTATTCTAAATTCTTTCTTTTTAAAGCAACTCTATGATAACTTCTGTTATTTTTATCTGGAATCAGGATTTAGTCAAGTTGTGTACTTAACATTCTGGCACTGATAACAGGAAATCTTAAGCTAACTCCCTACCTTATCACAGTTAATATACAGCTGGGACTAACCTTTCTAACATCATAGTTACAGATACAACCTAAAGGATTATATGAAATGAATTGGTTTATAATAAATGATATAAAAGCAATAAATACAATTTCATTTTTTAATAGTTAATATAGAGAACTTCTAAGGAAAATCTTTGTTGAATCAAGATCAAATTTTCCTCTTTGCAACTTCCATACATTGATCCAGTCCTCATGTAGAACAAATTTAATCCATGTTCCATGAGAAATTCCTTTAAATATTTGAATATTATGCCCCTATTGGGGCACTTAACATTCCTAATTCGTGTAGGTAATCCAATAACAACAACAATAATACACGTTAAGGTTTTATGAATATTATCTCACTTTGTCTAATATGTGCTCTCTCCCTCTGCTGGATTCTCTATAGCCTCCCATCCTCATACCCAGCCTCAAAAAGAAAGTGAAAGTGACAAAAAGTGAAAGTGAAAACAGACTGTGAGCTGCCTCTAGCAGGCCCTTCCTGGTCTTTGTAACTGAAACTGGGGACCTCCAGGGCTTCTCCCCATAGTTGACTGTGGATAACTGAAACCAGGGAAAGCAGAACTATGGCTAAGGGGGGCTCAACTCTGTATGTATGTGTGTGTATGTGTCTGTATCATTTGTTGTTTTAAAAAAACTAAAAAAGAGGTACTATTTTTATTATTATCCCCATTTTATAGAATAAAAACTGAGATGAGTTAAGTCAGTGGTTCCCAAACTTTTTTGGCCTACAGCCCCCTTTCCAGAAAAAATATTACTTAGCGCCCCCTGGAAATTAATTTTTTTAAAATTTTAATAGCAATTAATAGGAAAGACAAATGCACCTGTGGCCATCACCGCTCCCCTGGATCGCTGCAGCACCCACCGGGGGGCGGTGGTGCCCACTTTGGGAATCACTGAGTTAAGTGATTTGTCCAGGGTCATTCCTGAAAGTCACAGCTAGAAAGGAGAGAAGATTCAAACTCAGATCTTTCTGAATTCAAGTCCAGGGTTCTGTGTTCTGTGCTACGTTGGTCAATATCCTTTCTCAAATGTGAGGATCAGGCCTGGATTTAGTATTTAAAATATAATCTGACTAGAACAGAATATAATGGGATTATCATTGCCTTCATCTCAATACTATGCTTCTTTTAAGGCAACCTGAGATCAAGTTGACTTTCCTGGCTACAAATCACAATGCTAAATCATATTAAATTTTATAATTTAGTAGTTCTCCCAGGTCTGTTTAATGTGAACTGATATCTAGCCATGCCTCCCCCATCTTGTACCATCGAAGTTGATTTTTTTCACCCAAATAAAAACCTTCAATTTTTTATTCCCTCTTAAAATACATCTGGTTCAATTTGGCCCAGCAGTCTTTCTTGTTCTTTTTTTTTTTTTTCCTAACTCCTGAGTTCAAACACATTTAGATACAGCGTTCCAAGGACTTTTGCCTGACTTTAAATTGTTCTGGTCCATTTTATTCTGGAGATCCCAACACTCCCACATTGTCCACCTTAGAACACATTCTAACTTTATCTCTGACCTTTGGTTAATTTGGGAAAAATAAAACTCTGGCGTCTTATGACCCATCTGCTTTTGTTTCAGATGGCTATGCCCAGGTCAGGCACTTTTCTGGTTTCATAACCCAATATGAATTGTATTCACAACCTAAAATAAATATATTAATAAAACCTTCCCTCAAACAAAACTCTCCTTGTTTTATTCTCTCTCTCTCTCTCTCTCTCTCTCTCTCTCTCTCTCTCTCTCTCTCTCTCTCTCTCACTTTCTATATATATTTATTGCCTCTGCTTTTTTTTGTTTTGTTCTGGGGCACAGTATTTTAGGGTGAAGGTGGGGGAAAGGAACTAACTGCATCAAGCACTCTACAAGCTATAAATCACTTATATGTTTATGACCTATACTACTGCCTTCTTGAAGCTGCCTTATTTCACCTTGCTACTCTTATGTAATCATTAATCACTTGTTTTCTGTTCTGTATTCAAGGCAATAAACATTTATTGAGGTTGCCCAGCACTCTGCTAAGCTCTGAGAACACAAATAAGAAAGAAGATCTCTGTCCTCAGGGAATTTACAATCTAATTGAATTACAATCTAATCTGTATCTTCCAGATAGGGCTGGACTTCTGATTTCCCTGGTATAGGGAACTTTATGGTGAAGGAACAACTTTAACAATATAAATCAGCATTTTCTCTGCATGTCTGAGTCTTAGGGAATTACCCAGAACACTAAGAGGCTAAGGGACTTGCCCCAGGGTCATTATGTGTTAAAAGTGAGACTTGAACTAAGGACTTGGCTATCAGACCAGTTCTGTATCTTCCTTGCCAGATTGCCTCCTTTGATGCTTATAACTTTGCCTAGGGCCTCTCTCCCTCTTTGTCTTGATTTGAGTCTCTTGGGCCATGTTCTCTTTGGGATCTGCTTTGGGACCTTTCTCCTTTCTTTATCCCATTGCCCCATGAAATGGGGCTACTCTCTCACTGAGCTCTTCTTGGAGCCTTTCTCTGTGGATTGAGGATGCTTTGTTCTTGGGCCTTCCAACTATCCATGCTTATCTGTTTTTACAAATTTTTATAGGCTACTAGCACTTTTGTTATGTTTCTCTGGGGTGGGTTAAGGAGAATTCAACACATTCTGTTCTTTTCCTTTTTCTGAAATATTATAAGAGCCTTACTGGGACTTTTGGGAAGGTTCTGGGATCCTCTAGGTCCTAGCATTGCATGATTTTCCTATAATCCCCTCATGGATACATGTTCTTGATGTACAATGTATAAAAACTACAAAAAGTTAAGAATGAGGACTAAAAATAAACCAATAGATTTGGAAATTGATGTTCTTGGAGAGGATTGATTTGTCAAAGTAGTGGAGATGAAAGCCAGATTTCAGAAGGCTTGGGGATCTGTGCAATAGATGATGATAAGGACAATAAAAATAGACCTTTTAAAAAAATTTTATTGATTAATTAAGAAAATTTTTCCATAGTTACATGATTCATGTTCTTTTCCTCCCCTCCTCCCAACCCCCTCCCATAGCTGATGGGAAATTCCACTGAGTTTTACATGTAACAAGACCTATTTCCATATTGTTGATATTTGCATTAGGGTGATCATTTAAAGTCTGCATCCCCAATCATATACCCATCGACCCATGTGATCAAGCAGTTGTTTTTCTTCTGTGTTTCTGCTCCCATAGTTCTTTCTCTGGATGTGGATAGTGTTCTTTCTCATAAGTCACTCAGAATTGTCCTGGATCATTGTATTGCTGCTAGTACAGAAGTCTATTACATTCAATTATACCACAGTGTATCTGTCTCTGTGCACAATGTTCTTCTGGTTCTACTCCTTTCACTCTGCATCAATTTCTGGAGGTCTTTCCAGTTCACATGGAATTCTTCCAGTTCATTATTCCTTTGAGCACAATAGTATTCCATCACCAGCAGATACCACAATTTGTTCAGCCATTCCCCAATTGAAGGGCATTCCCTCATTTTCCAAATTCTTTGCCACCACAAAGAGCGCAGCTATAAATATTTTTGTGCAAGTCTTTTTCCTTATGACCTCTTTGCAGTATAAACCCAGCAGTGGTATGGCTGGATCAAAGGATAGGCAGATTTTGATTTTCTAACTGTGTGGAGAAAATGAGGAAGTTCAAGGAAGGGACCTCTGCTGGATTGGAAGATGACAATGGATGATTAAGAGAAAGCAAACTCTTCTCTGCTGCCTCTATTTTGTCCTCTAATGTTCGTGTGACCTTTGCAATTGGGCAAGCCACTTAATCTCTTTGGGATTCAGTTTCCTCATCTGTAAGGAAAAACTAGATGAACTCTAATAATCCTTAACAACTCTAGATCTCTGGGCTTAAAAAAGATTCCCAGATTATGAACTCTTATGGAACAAAAATCTTTCATAAGGAATTGAAAACTATGATTAGTAAGGAGATGGAAAAGACTAGCTGCCCTGAATAAAGTCAACTGACTGCATTGCCCTTATTTTCAAAGAAAAACAGATGAAATCTGTAAATGATAGAGAAATCACTTTAATTCTGAGTCCTGGTAAAATTCGAGAAAGAATGATTAAGGGGATCATTTATATGCACTTGGAAAGGTTACTTTGTATTTATTTTATGCATATATTTATATGTGTATTTTATATAACATGTATGCATATAAATATACTTATATATTTATATAGTGTTGTTATATTTCTCTCCAATAGGATGTAAACTCTTTGATGGTAGGGACTGGCAATTGTTATTTTTTCTTATCATTTTGTATCCCCAGTGCCTAGCTCACTGTTTGGAGTATAGTGAGTGCTTAATAAATTAATAAATTAATGAAACAACAAAGTAATCACTAATATAGGTTCATTAATAAGAAGTTGTGCCCAACTTGCTTTATTTCCTCTTTTGAGTGGTTCTATCGATTATCCTATTTTTAGCAAAACAGGATACATATATTATATACACATATTACATATGTGTACACACATATATAAATATATACGAATACTTGTATATGTATATGTTAAAAGAAGGCTATAGGAATGAAGGGAGAAGGCGGCTATGCAGTTTATAATCTACATGTATGTGTGTTTACATATGAAAGGAAGAACTTTCTTCTACAATTGGTGAGTCCCTCTCAGACTCTCCATTTTAGTAAGGGCTGAGACTAGCCATCCTTCATTCTCTAGACTTCCCCTATATTTGCCTCCATGGGTGCCCTCCCCTCAGACATGCTTTCCAGGTCTCTTTAATGTGTTGCCTTCTCTCATTAGAGGGAAGAGATGTCTTTGTTTTTGCTTTTATTTGTATCCTCAAAGCTTAGCAAAATGCCTAGCACATAGTACAGTAAGTCCTTAATAAAGTTTATTGACTTGATAACTCAAAAACTACCAGCCTGGAAAACAGGGCAAAGAGTGATAATCTAAGAGTTATTGGGTTATCTGGAGACTGGGATTAAAAAAAAAAAGACCTAGATATAATGCTTTAAGAAAATAAATGAAAACTGAATAGAAATCTTAAATTTTAAGGGGAAATCAAAAATCGAATCCAGCAGCCACCTCTTGAAATTCCAAAATAAAAATCCCAGAAATGTCATAGTTAAAGTTTGTAGCATCTAAGTTAAGGGAAAATAGTACAAATAACCAGCAAGAAGTTGAAGTACTAAGGAATCAAAATTTGGATAACTAAGACTTAGATGCTGCCACTTGAAGAGAGAAGTACTTAGATTATGACATCCAAAAGGCAAGAGAGGAAGGCTTACAGCCAAAGATAGTCTATCTAATAAAATGTAGAACAACAGGGCCCCGTATCCCTGGGAAATATATTCCAAGACTTAACTGTGAACGGCTGAAACCACAAATAAAAGCGAATATCCGCTGACTCCCATGTATAAGTGCTCTCTCTCTCCCTACTTCTGCTCCTTGGCTCAGAGCTCCATGGCTTCTCACCCTGCCCCCACAAAACCCCTAAAATAAAGTGAAAGTGGAAGCAGAAGAGACTGTAGCCAGGGCTAGAATGCTGCCACAGGCAGACTTCCCAGAACTTTATGGAGGCCTTCAGAGCTTCCAGTTGATCATGGATAACCGAAACTACAGAAAGTAAAACTGTGCATAAGGACACCCTACTATATAAACCTAACGGGGAAAATGAATCTTTAATGGAAGAGAATAATAATGGAATAGAATAGCTAGGTAATAAGAAGATAGAGCTGGACCTGGGATTAGGAAAATTATTCTTCATAAGTTCAAATCTGGTCTCAGACATTTATTATCTATGTGACCCTGGCCAAGTCATTTAACCCTGTTTGCCTCAGTTTCCTCATTTATAAAATGAACTGGAGAAGGAAATGGCAAACTACTTCAGTTTCTTTGCCAAAGAAAGTCCAAATGGAGTCACATATGCCACAAAGAGTCGGACAAGATTAAAAACTACTGAACAACAACAATGGAACAGAGGGCTTCTAACCTTTCCTGATTAAAAGGCCAGAACTGAGTAGACATTTTTAAACAGAAACATAAGTTCCAAGAGAAGCATAGAAAAGTGCACATTTGTTTAATTAAAAGAAAATATATGGAGTTGGATTGTTTAACTACTAATAGAAGGATAAAAAACAAATGTCTTCTCAAACCCCTAATATATTAAAGTATTATAAAAAGGAAAATGGATTGAGGGTATATGGGTGATTTTGTTCTTTTTTTATATTTTTATGAAAAGAAAATGGGAGGAATGGGGAACTATGCTGGAGAAGAAGGGAGGCAAAGGAGGAGAAAAATAAAAACCAAATGACAAAGAATATATAGTTATAGAGACAAAGTAAGGGCATAAGGTATCCCATGAACCTTACTTTCATCTGAACAAGATGAAGGAAGATTGAACATAGTTATACCTACATAGATAGAAACACATTAAGCTCAAAATGAGAGAGGAAGTAATAGAGACAAGTGACAGGTAGAAATCTAAGAAGGAGGGCAAGAGAGATAAGGAAATAGTCATAAACAATATAAACTTGTATGCTAGAGGGAAGAAAATAGAGAAGGAACTAAAAGGAAAGGGAGAAAGAATAAATAAGTAAAATCAGAGGGAAGGTAAGGGGAAAAGAAAAGCTACCAAAAAATAATAATTAATGTATAAGATCACAGTAGCCAAATCACTTTTCACCTGCTCCTCCCCTTTTTTTCTGTTTTGTAATGAAGAGAATAGAAGAAAAAAGAAAAGAAAAAAAGTACAAGAAGATGGAAGGGAATACACAATGAACAATAATAACTATAAATGTGAATGGAATGAACTCATCCATAAAACAAGATTATAGCAGAATAGATTAAAAAACTAAATCAGGCAATATGTTGTTTACAAGAAACACACTTTAAATTTGAAGATATGCAGAGTTAAAATGGGGGCTAAACAAAATCTATTATGCTTCAGCTGAACTCAAAAAAAGCAAGAGTAGCAATATTGATTTCAGATAAAGTTGCAGTAAATATAAACATGACAAAAAGCAATAAGCAGAAAATTGCATTCTGCTTAAATATATCATGTATGATGAATCAATATACACACATAATAACATAGAACTTAAATATTTAAAAGAAAAATTACTCAAATTACTGAGAGAAATAGAGAGCAAAAAAATAAAGTTTGGGGTAGGGTGGAATCTTAATATACCTTTTTCAGATCCAGAAAGATCTAAGCAAAAGATAAACAGGAAACAATTTGAGGACCTGAAGAGAATTTTAGAAAAATTAGAGATGGCAGATCTTTGGTGATTACCAAATGAGAATAGAAATAAATGTATATACCTCTCAGTTGAATATTCCATCTTCACAAAAGTAAACATATACGGAAGAACAAAAATCTCATCTAAAATATAGAAAAAACAAAAATACTAAAAAGTATTCTTAAAAATTGTAATACAATAAAAATTATCTTCAAAAAATAGCTTTTAAATAAAGAATTAAAATTGGAGACCAACAAATTTTTAAAGAACTGATAGGCCAAAGAACACACAAGATAAATAAAAATTTTCATCAAATAAAATGACAATAATGAGTCAACAAATCAAATTAATGGATTGCAACTAAAGTAGTTTTGAGAGAAAAATATGTAACTCTAAAAGCTTTCATTGACAAATGAGAGAAAGAACAAATTAATGAATTGGAAATCCAATTTTGAAAAGCTTAAACAACAATTTAAAAATCCTTAACTAGATAACAAAATAGAAAATTTGAAATTAAAAGATTAGATTAAGGTAATTGAAAGCAAAAAGACCACTGAGTTAATAAATTAAACTAGGAACTAATTTTTTAATTGATTTTTTGAAAGAAGAAAATCAGATTATTCATGACAACAAAAAAGTAGACCCCAAAATAACTGAAGATGAAATAAAGATAATTATGAACTATATTGCCCAGTTACATACTTTATAAAATGATAACTTAAAGGAAATATATTTATACCTACAAAATATAAAATTCCCAGATTAATAAATGAATAGTCTAGATTAATAACATAATACAAGAAAAAAAAGAAATTGAACAAGTCATAAATGAACTCCCAAAGGAAAAAAGCCTCCAGAATTAGATAGATCTATAAGTAAATTATGTCAAATATTCCAAGAACAACTCCATTACTACAGAAACTGTCATAGGCACCCCACCTATCTCCTTCTAGGATAAAATTATGGTCTTGATACATAAACCAGGGAGAGACAAAGGAGAAAAAAGAAAATTATGAATCTCTCTAATAAATACTAACACAAAAAAATAAATATTGGCAAGTAGACTACATCATCATATTAGAAAGATTGCATTCTATAAGATTAGATTTATATCAGAAATGTGGAATTGGTTCCACATGAAAATAATAAAAGCTATTTTGCAATGTCAAGAGATATTGATGAGGCTTTTGTCAGAATGTCCCTATGCTCCTAAGGAGTCAACAGGAATAATAATAATAATAATAAAATTTGTCAGAATCCCATGACAGTTTCTATTAAAAACTTTAGAAATAATAACAAAAGAATATTTTCCTTAATATAACAAATATCTAAGTTAAAAAGCAAACACCTTATGTAATGGAGAAAAGCTATAGGACTTTCCAAATTAGAAGTAAAGCAAGGATATGTGTTATCTTCCTTACTATTCAACATAGTTCTAGAAATTCTAGTTACATCAATCAACATAGTCCTAGAAATTCTAGCTACATCACTACAAAAAGAAAAAGAAATTGAATGAATTAGCAGAAGTAAAGATATAATAAAATGTTTATGCATGTGATATAATCTATATACGTAGAAAATTTAGAAAGGCAACTAAAAATTAATTGAAACAAAATTTGTTGCAGTCATAAGATTTGATGTAATTCCATATCGACCATTGGTAATTCCCATCAATTACCAAAAGCAAAAACTAGAAATAAGAAATGTCACTCAAAATGTCACAGAAAATATAAAATATTTGGAAGTTTATATACCAAAATTCAGAAACTGTTTGAATCCAATTTAAACTGTTGTTTGTAGAAATGTAGACCTAAATTATTGAAGAAACATTAATTGCTTATGGATAAGTTGAGGCAATATAATGAAAATGGCATACTATCTAAATTAATTTTCCAACTTAGTGCCATATTAATCCAACTACCCAAGGAATAATTTAAAGAGGTAGACAAAAAATTATAATAAAGGGAAAAAATTCAAATACTCTCAAGAGTAATGATCGTGAAAAAATGGGTGGGAAGGAAGGAAGCTTGCCAGTACCAGATCACAAAATGAATTATGAACTAGTAATTATTTTTTTTTTCTTTTTAAACCCTTACCTTCCGTCTTGGAGTCAATACTGTGTATTGGCTCCAAGGCAGAAGAGTGGTAAGGGTAGGCAATGGGGGTCAAGTGATTTGCCCAGGGTCACACAGCTGGGAAGTGTCTGAGGTCAGATTTGAACCTAGGACCTCCCATCTCCAGGCCTGACTCTCAATCCACTGAGCTACCCAGCTGCCCCCTAGTAATTATTTTTTTAAAATAATTAAACACTTATTAAAGAAGTCAAGAAGCTGATCAATGGACTAGGTTAGATAAACAATATACAGAAGCAAACATAGTAGTATAAAAATTAATTCATCCAAAGACCACCAGCTACCAAAGTAAGGACTTGTTATTTGACAAAAATTTTGGGGAAAGCTGGCAGTCTGGCAATAAGGAGTTGCAATCATACTTTCAGATAAATAGCATTCATTTATAATAATCAATAGAAATAAGCATAGCAAATAAAATATTATCAAAAGAAACATTTCCAGCAAAAGTTTACCAATATTTAATATGTCCACATCAAATCTTCTCTAAAATTTAAAGTCTGAGAGGCTAAGCAACCAGGATCACAGAGCTAGTATGACAGAGGTGGAGTCATTGACCACCTGTGTTAGTAGATATTTCCTCTTTTTAGAGTTCCTATGCCAATGAAATCACATAACTAAGCCCTACCTAAAATTATGCTATACAACTAAGAAGATAGTAACTAAATTTTCAAGGAGAATTTGACCAAATTACAAAAAGTTCTATTAAAAAAAGAATTAATTATGAAAGAATTTGACCCTCCACTTTCAGAATATATGTCAAACATAAATACAAAGAAAGACCAAAAAAAGCACTGCAGAATTGAATAGAGCTCTGGTAAAAATAAGTTTTTAATTAATAATTGTTTATATTTAATATATATTTAATATGTTAATAATTATATTTTAATCATTTGTATATTTTTATTTTATTTTAATAGTTTACATAAAGTTTAATAGTTATATAGAGAGAATATATTGAGTTTCTTTCAAAATTTACTTTTCATTCAACTGGACATTGCATATTTAAAAACTAATAACATAATATGGCTTAAATAACTTACAAACAAGTACAGAAAAGTAGAAATTTAATCCTTATTTTATAGATCATAGCTAAACCAGAAGACTAATCAATCAGGGAAATAAGTTCAAAATATGCAAACACAAATGAAAACTAAAAATAATTTGCGTAATAATATTGATTGAAACACCAAATTATAGTGTGGATTATTAGTTATCACTAATTAGTATTGTTAGAACCTAGCTTTATATGGCTAAAAAATTGTTTAACCCCATAAATTTACTGTAGAGGTTAGGCTAACCTCTGAGACACTCCAGGGAAGCTGGGTGAGTGTAAGGAATATTTAGATATCACTCAGTGCTTGTTTTTGGTCCCCTCGGGTCTTGTTTTAGGTTCTCCAAAATCGATTGACTTACCTGCTGATACATATCTCAGTCTGTTCTTCTATTGGAGACTACTGCTTACATGAAATCAATACTTGTCTGATCTCTATATAATTTAACTTCACAAAGACTTGGGGAGGAAGTCACCAAAATAAAAAGCTCTCCACCATTCCAGCTCTCTATACCAAGTGACCTAACAAATTTCTTTCTAAAATTCTACACAATACAACAATAATGTTACAAGACAATGGTGGTAAATGTCTGCTGGTGGGTGGTAAATGGTGGGTGGAAATCCCCTTTATTTATCCTTCTCAATTCTCTAAAAAGCTGCTCTGACCTGGTTACTATAAAGAGCCAGATTTTAACCAACAAGCTCCCTTCTATCCTAAAGGAAATTATTGTGGGTACGAAGGAGAAGAGGGCATTCTAGGAGTACTCAGGAAAGCATGATAGAAGCTGGAGAGGAAGGACATCCTGGGCATCAATCCTGTCAAACTATAAAACCAGGGAGAGGAATTGCCACAGAAGCAATATGTGAAGTGGAAATTTAAGGGGACCTTGAAAATATCAAAGTACACCCACTTTAACCACTATTTTAAAAAACGGAGGAAAACCATCTTTAAAATGGAATGTATTTATTGAGAGAGAAATGTGGGACAATGCCTCAAGTCACTCACCTAAGATAGATGCCCCCAAAAATTTTCACAAGAGAGGGAGAGAGAGATGGGTGGCCATGCCTCAGATTGACTAGACACAGACTCACTGACTCTAAATTACAGAAAGACTTATAGGAAAATACACATTCAAGCAAATTAACATTTTCAAGAAGTTGGAAAACAGCTTTACAGTGGGTACATTCAAGTATTTTAACATTTAAAAGAAATGATCAAGAGTTGGAGACAAAGTTTTTAATCCAGAAATAAGGGTCAAAAATATTATACAAAGAGAGGAGTTCAGGACTGTATTATCTGAGAGGGGCCAATAGGAGGATCAGTCCAGCCATTGGATTTGACCTCCTGGAAGAAGCATCCAGTATAATAAGAGAGACTTCCAAGACAAAAAGGGTACTTAAGATTTTATACTTAGGATTTGATCTGATCAGTCAAGTACACCCGCCCCAGGCAAGTTCCCAAATTCCAAAAGATCTAACCCAAAGTTGTCCTGTTTCATAAGAATGGAGTGGGGTAACCTTGTAAGAGAAACAGATGGGTGTGAGAGGAAACCAGTTTTTAGATATTAAAAACTCCTAATAACTTGAAAATAACACACTAATTTCTCATTCCACACAGCAGGAACCAAGAGTCAGATATGAGGCCACCAACATGGACTCCAGAATCATAAACAATATCTTGATAGATCTTATTCTGATGAATTTACCCAGAGGGACAGAACTAAGACTGGTAATTCCTTCTTCCTCTTGGTAGGAGTTATATTGTCTGTCAAAGTTTGACCTCAGTCTGTCACAATAGCTCCCAAAGAAATAAGAGGATTTCTACTAATCAATAGAATTCACCTCAAATGATGTTACAAATATTACAATTTTGTTATTATAGGCTCCCTCTCCCAATTCCCACTAGAAGGTTGAAGTACCACAGGGCAGCTGATTACTGTTCGAATTCAAAGTTCTAGAGGTTGTTTTGAAGGACTGGAGTTTCTAGAACTATTATTCCTAAGTCCCCATTCACTGTACTCCCCATTTGCTTTTGGAAGTATTTATTGAGATGAATAGCAAGAATAAATAACAAACTTCCCTCTTTGTGAAGTGGAAATTGAGGGGACCTTGGAAATTTCAAAGTACACCCTCTTTAACTACTATTAATATAACCCGGGAAAACCTTCACTTAACATTTATGAGAGAGAGAGAGAGAGAGAGAGAGACAGTCAGACAGACAGACAGACACACAGACACACAGACAGACAGTCTCAAGCCATTGACCTAAGACAAATTAATCCCTTATTAAGAGCAGAATCTTAATACAATCAAGCCTCCCTGAAGGGTTTATAACATCTTTATAATAGTTAGAGACAGAATGTTGAATAGTTTTACAATGACTTTACAGTGGATATATTCAAGCTAATTAACATCTTCAAGAAATTGGACCTAGAGACCTGGAGGTCCTAGGTTCAAATCTGGCCTCAGACACTTCCCAGCTGTGTGACCCTGGGCAAGTCACTTGACCCCCATTGCCCACCCTTACCACTCTTCCACCTAGGAGCCAATACACAAAAGTTAAGGGTTTAAAAAAAAAGAAAAGAAGAAATTGGAGAATAGCTTTATAGTGTTTACATTCAAGCATTTCATTTTAAAGAAATGATCAGAAAGTTGGAAAGAGATATGAAGAGAAAAGTTTGGGACAGGATTATCTGGGAGGGGCTGATATGAGGATTAGTCCAGGCATTGGGCTTGATCTCCTGGAAGAAGCCTCCAGTACAATAGGAGAGATTTCTAGGGGGGAAAAAAGGTACTTAAGATTTAATATTTAGGATTTGATCAGATCTGTCTGGAACACCTGCCCCAGGCAAATTCCCAAACAAACTCCAAAAGATCCAACCCAAATTTGTCCTACTTGAAGGAGGGGGATGGGTAACCTTGTAAGAGAAATTGGGGGGCAGCTGGGTAGCTCAGTGGAGTGAGAGTCAGGCCTAGAGACAGGAGGTCCAAGGTTCAAACCCAGCCTCAGCCACTTCCCAGCTGTGTGTGACCCTGGGCAAGTCACTTGACCCCCATTGCCCACCCTTACCAATCTTCCACCTATGAGACAATACACCGAAGTACAAGGGTTTAAAAAAAAATTACAAAAAAAAAAAAAAAGAGAGAGAAATTGATGGGGTGGAACCAGCTTTGAGGTATTAATAACTCTCAATAACTTGAAATAATACACTAATTTCTCACTCCACATACCTCTAACAAAGAAAACACTTTCCTCTTGCATAGATGATGTTATATTGAATCTCTGGGAACTCGAAGTTCACCTTTGATTGACAAATAAGTCAGTTGGATGGAATATTCCCAGGGAAGTCATGCGAAAGGCAGAAGGGGCAGTTGAGAACCCTGAGCAGAAGTTCTGGGTCTTTGACCTGTGCTGAGGCTGGAGATCAGTGGATCCTGGTCTTGGAGTGAGAGGGTGCAAACATCTCTCTGCAAACTCTTCCTGTACTTGAGATACCATTTCAACCACCTTGGTGTCTACTGCCCCTAGATATTAGGAGTTACATCATCTAGATATCTAGGTTTCCCAGGGCCTGGGAAGGATCCAGGAAGTGGGCAGGAGATGAAGAAGAGGGTGAAAAGGGTGGACATAACTCAACTGTAAGGCTGAAGATCTATTGAAGAAGAAGCCAAAGATATCCCAGCAGTTCACCTACTCTGGTTTAGTCCTGGCCAGACTAAACCAGAAGGGAAGCTACATTGATTCTTCATCTGCCAGCAGTTGAGATTTCATTAGTAACCAATAGAATAGGGTCTCCTATACCACTGTCCTTTACCCATATCCTTCTTGTTTAATATAAAGTTTAAAGTACCTTCCTAAAGCAGTGTCAAAGCTTGTTTTGGGAAGGGAGAAATCGCAGTCAGAATACAAGGAATTATCCTAGCTAAAGAGCCCAAATCAACATATCAATTAACCCCTGGTGGGTCCTGAAAGGATATGCCTCTTAGACCCGAAGGATCCTGCCTGGGCAACTGTTATAAGGGAGAAGGGTCATCTTATTGCTCTCTGTACATCAATTTACCATCTCAAATAGATCAAAAGACTCCCAAATAATTATAACAATGATCACCCTGGGTAAAGGAGATTCAAATTTAATTGGTACAAAATAAACACCATCCTCTAATTCAGACATATATTCTTCACTTTGAACAAACAAAAGGTTGCTAGAGAGACGGGATGGGTATTTGACTCACAAAGATATGGAAGTACATATGTAAGGAGCACATGGTTCAAAAGATACGTTGCAACTCCTTTTTCTGGAGGATCTTTATTCCTTTTGTAGAATTCACACCAAATTCACTTTTGCATGCTGCATCAACGTGAACAAATTGTTCCTTTGCTTAACTGGATGAGCTCCCTACAATGTACAAGTATCCCTTCCACATAAGGGAGGGAGTAATAGGAGTGAAAAATGAAAATATTGTCATACTTAAAGATAAATCAACATGATTGAAAGCAGAAAATAACTGAATAAAAATAAAGATCTTTTAAAGATCACATAAAAATTGTTAAAAAAAAAAAAGAAAAAGGAAAAAAAAGAAAGAAAATCCAAATAACCAATTTTCAAAAAAATGAGAATGGGAAAACAACTACCAATGATAAAGAAATCAAGACAATCACTGGAAGTTATTTTAAACAATTATATGTCCAAAGGCCTGAGGGAACAAAAGAAATTATTACATAAAGAAATACAAAAGACTCTACTTAACAGGTCAAGAAATAGATATCTAAATAAAACAATATCAAGAAAAAAGAAGTCAAACCAACAGTTTAACAATTTGCCAGAACCAAATGGAATCATGAGTGACCTCTAACAAATATTGAAAGAAAAAAATAATCTGATTTTCAAAAAGAGGAAGTGTGGGAGACCAGCTCCCACAGGATCAGGAGTCTCTTGGAGGATGACAGCATCAGTGAAAAGAGATGAGAGATGGTCAGAGTTTCAGCCAGGCATCACAGGGACTGCTTTGATCAGGTTTGGGCTGCCTTTATTTTTATACACTTTAAAGATTACACATATGGTTGGCATGGAATTTCATTTTCAACATACATCTTTTCTTTGACATAATGAATGTCATACATTAACTTTTACTAAATTATGAAATTGTTTGATTGACAATCTATTATTATTCTACATTCTTTGATTCTATCAAAAGATGCAAAGCTTTGCAGGAAATGTTCATCACAGTGTGGGGGGAGGTTTCTGGGCTAGAAAATATTTTTCCACCCATCTGTGAAGTACAGGACATGCGTTTTAGCTAAGAATAATGGTTCTTTACAATAATGAATTAAACTAAGGATAGTTATTCTTTACTCTATTCAATTACATTATTAATCAATAGTTATTTGCTACACTTAACCAGTTATACAATCAATCAGATTTCAAAAGGTACAATTAACCCAAGTTTTATTCCAATAAGAGCCTATCATTTTTCAATGTTTTTCAAAGGTATATTTGATGTTTTCTCTAAGTTATGGGGTTAATAAAACAGTACGGTGTAATGGGACATATCAGCTTTCTCATGGAAGGCAACCTTTCTATTTTTCATCCATTGTCCTTCCAATTTTAGCATTCTGGCTCAGAGATCAGGGGAGGCTTGGAAACAGTCCTGGCCTCCTATTATGCAAGCTTCTGTAAATGGGAGTGAAAAATCCAAGTATAGTTTTGTTGGGATTTTAAAATCTTATGAAGTGACTTTTAGGGAAATTTCTGTATCATAACATATAAGGGTGGGATTTTTCTAGTAATCTATAAAGGCTCTAGTAACAGTCTTTAGCTGTTCTTCTTTATTTCCCTGGGACTGAGTAATGTTATTGATCATAACAATTCCAATAATAGGGTGTGTTAATAAGAAAGGAATCACGCGGGGGGTGGGGGGGGGATCTGAGTGGGTATCTCCATCCTTCCTAAAGGCTGCTTTACAGTCCTAGGATTCCACTTGTGACTATGTCAGATAGCATGGATTTTATAGCTCCTGACAAGAAGATCCAATTGAGCAGAATCAAGAAAACAATATTATGACCATGTAAATGGAAAGTACAACAAGAAAGTAATTTTTTAAAAAATCAGTGCTGGGAAGTTATAATGGTCAAGTCATTGGACTTTTCTAATGGGTTGTCTAGTTTTGCTGAATAATCATTTTTCCTTTCTTTGTAAGGGGAAAAGAGATTAATTGAGAAACATAGTTAATATAAAAACAAAAGACATTAGTGAAATATTTTTTATAAAAAAGAAGACCCAGTTATTTATAAAACAATTATAATTACAACCAAACCAGGAAAAGATGTGACATCAAATGGAAACTACAGAACGTTATTAATTAATATGAATGTAAAATATCAAATAAAATATTGGCAAGTTCAATATAATAATATATTTTTAAAATCAATAAAATCAAATTGGATTTTTGCCAATTTGAAAGGCAGTCTCATTTTAATAAAGCACTACTCTTGGAGCTAAGAAAACCTAATTACATCTTGCTTTTATGCCTATTAGTTGTCCATTCTGGGGAGATTTATTTTTAGTATATATTGAATAGATTTCTATATCTGAGTTTTTAATTAGGGGTTTGAATCAGTTTCTTGTATACATTCCTTTGTTTTTAGGAACTTCAAGAAATGTTACACACACACACATACACACACACACACACACACACTCTCTCTCTCTCTCTCTCTCTCTCTCTCTCTCTCCCTATAAAACCTGATTAAAAGATAAGGAGAGAATGAGACTTTTCCAGATAAATACTGACTACCTTACCATCATCTATGGGGGTAGGTAGGTAGGGGATACAAGTCTGGATGGACCATCTCCCATTAACTATTTACCAATCAGAGACATCTTAAGATGTCCAAAGGAGGAGCTGAATAAAGGTCTCTCAAACTATATGGACCTATGTAAAGGGACTTCCTTGTCTTTGATTATCAAGAAGATTATAGACCATTAATTTATTGGTTTATGCTAGTCCAATCTATAAATTAACTCTTACCTAGAAATCAGTCTCAAAATTCTTAATTGTCACAGTTCACTGGCAAGTCACCTAATTTCCTAAACCTATTTCTTCACATGTAAACTAGAATAATAATACTTGTAATATTAACCCTTCAGTAGTGTTGTAAAGCTCAAATGAGATAATGTATATAAAACACTTGGTTAACCTTAAATTGCTATTTAAATACCAGCTGTTAGTATTATGAGGAATGTAAGAAAGGTTCAACACTGGTGAAATAGTATCATATACTATATGAACAACATAAAATAGGAAAACACATACAGTTTTATGAAGGGATATAAGGATAGAGGGATAAGGGATAAGGGAAAATGCAAAAGTTGTCTCTAAAAGGGAGAGAGGAGAATTTAGCCACGAACCCTGGGAAAATATTCTAAAAGGAGAGGGCACTGCAGAGGAGAGTTTTGGGAATTAAGTAAGTTGAGTGTCACTACACAATTGTCCTGTCTCTGAGCTAGAAGGAAGAACAGTTGCTCCATCAATTCCTGTAACCTGAATAGTTTCATGGAGAAACTGGGAAGACTTTGTGCTTGAAAGATACCTAGGAGGAGATCTGGGTTTCCCTGCAGTGCTGTGGACAACTTGGCTAAGGTAAACCAAAGGATTTAACATCTTGGATTTTGGATTGTTTACCTAAAAAGCCAACCCTAGGTTTGGGGAAGGACTCAGTCCACTTGTGAATCCATTCTCACTAGCCCCTTAAAAGACAATTAAGGTTAGTTGATTAAAAATCTAGAATTCCTAGTCTAGAAAGTTAGTCAGATGGTTTTGGAGTTTAGAAAGATCAGGGAGCTGATAAGAATGGCCTAAGAAGATCAGAAAGTATTCCTTGTGAGAGGAGCATAGGAAGTGGGTGGAAGTAGAGCTTTGTAGATTCAGGGACATATTGGATCTTAACTATCAGTTCCCTAACCTTACCAAGCAAAATAAACTTGTGTTTTCATACAGTCTCAAGTCTGCACTTCACTGGCCCTGGGAAGGTCCCTAGGTGGATTTTTTATTTTTTTTGCCACCAATCCATCTGGGTCCTTCTCTAACAATGTATTTCCTTTTGGAGATACATTTCTTTTTCATGGATATAGAAAGACCTGTGGCAAAAATTGTTATGTAGAAATGGATGTATGGAATCCTTGCAAAGATACAGGGACAGCCTCACCCGGAATTCCAGGGGACCCCCCTGGAGAACTTTGGGTGAGGGGGGCAGTTGAAAGGAGTTGGCAGTTGCTTTGTGGGGGTTGAGGTGAGCAGACTGACTGCTTACTGCTCCAGACTTTAGGGGTTCACCTGAGTGGCCATTGTGGCATAAGCCAGTGTGGTTTCTACTCAGGGTTAGCCTGTTTGTTAGAATTAATCCTCATCAATATCAATATAATAATTATTTAGTGATTTAATGAATTAGATATATAAATTATCTAACAAGAGAAGAAATTCAGTTAGGTGCTTTCGCCCCCTCCTGTGGTGGGGGGAAGAGCAGCTTCAACCTAATAGTTCAGGGTCACCTTTCCTTTTTCAAATACCTTCATTAACTCCTTTAGTTTTCCTTTTACTTCTTAATATAACCTTTACCTTCAATATCTGTGCCTGGAAATTATTTGGGGGAATACCCACAACTCAAGTCTGGTCATCTAGTTTGAATCCTGTCAGCTGCCAGTTTTAAGATCATTTATCCCAATCCTCAACAAATAGACAGCTAGCTTCTACATATGCCTCTATCAGACCTGTGAGGAATATAAATTAAAGAAAGGGAACATCATTGGGTTTCAGCCATAACAGAAACTTACCAGAAGAATCTTAGCCAGTCTCCATTTCCAACTGAAACTGAAACAGCAACTGCTAGGGGGGAGGGGTTTGAGATCCAGGAGTGTGTTGTGTGTGTTCCGGCCCTGGAATTCTGGGTGAGGCTCTTCCTGTACCTTTTCAGGGATTCCATGCTTTGCATCTGCACACAACAAGTGTCTAACCCCATCCTTTCTCACTGGAAGCCTGTCAATCAGTACCAGTGACTTGAAGGTCTACTGGCCCTGACACATTTATCTGCTTCTCCAAATTATCTGTTATTTATCATCATAACAAAATACATCAATCATTTGTGAAAAATACCAAAAAAAAAAAAAAAGCATAGAAATGGAAAGACTTTTGTCCTAACATAATAGAAAACATTTAATTTGGGAACCAAGCATTATATTCAACTGGCTACATACAAAAGAAACATGTGGTCAGGAAATTCATACCTCTAATATTTCAGGGCTCTCAATGTCCTCCAGGGACATTATTGTACTATTCCCTCAATTCTTCTTTTTGAACTAGTGTATCCTAAACCTGACAAAAGTAAAAACACTACTGGGGGCTCTTGAACTATAGTTTTAAATGAGTTCTGCTCCAAAGAGTACTACATAGCTAGAGTTGCTTTCCTTGGGAGTTAATGAGAGGAAATGGCCCTGGGTACCTCAATAACAACACCAAGATTCCTTCTAACATCCATAAAAATGATCAAGATAAAATGTAAAAAAGCAATCTTCATGTAAGTGTGGTAAAATATGCATTCCATTAAAATTCTGGTGATTGATTCCTACAATTTCTTTTTTTGGAAATTAGCATGGAATTCTATAATATAATGCTATAGTATAATTGTTATGGGAGAATTATTATCTCCTCTCCGTGGTAGAAAAATGCTGCCAATTAGATATTTACCACAATACAGAAATTATGGAGGTAGAAACGTAGGTTTTATTGCTATGTTCAAGTATAGGTTCAGAACTGAAAGGAAACCTGAACAATGATGTGGATTCTGACAAGGGTTCTTATAGGCAAAATTATGTCAGTGACAGAGAAAGAATTCATTTAAATATTGGAATCTTGTACATTCTTCTTAGGATGTAAAAGTTAAAGAGAAGATAGCTCCATAATCTAATACTTCCTTTGATGTCATAAAAGTTGAACAAATTTAGAGTCAGAATCTTATATATCCCTGAAGGAAACAACTTCATCAAACAAGCTCTATAGGTAAACTAAATCAGATTACAGATTAAACTACTTTTAGAAGATTCACAAATAGCCTGAGTAAGGAGAAAGATTTACATGTTGCCAAGGAATCAGAAACAGTAGAGATTCTTCTTTGGCTTCTTATCTAAGGAATGTTTAAGGCTCTTAAGTAAATTTTTACATCCCATGGGACAGGTTTTGGTCAGGTGATATTAATATAACCAAAATTTGCTAGAATGACTCTGAGTCCTAAATAATAAAAAGGAAACATAAAATTCCCATAATATCATTTTTAAAAAATGTATCTAAGGGGAGAGTAATGAATGTTGGAGGGGATGTGGCAAAATCGGGACATTAATGCATTGCTGGTGGAGTTGTGAAATGATCTGGCCATTCTGGCTGGCAATTTGGAATCATGCCCAAAGGGCTATAAAAGAATGCCTGCCCTTTGATCCAGCCATACCATTGCTGGGTTTGTACCCCAAACAGATCATAGATAAACAGACTTGTACGAAAATATTTATAGCTGCGCTTTTTGTAGTGGCAAAAAACTGGAAAATGAAGGGATGTCCTTCATTTGGGGAATGGTTGAACAAATTGTGGTATATGCAGGTGATGGAATACTATTGTGCTAAAAGGAATGATAAACTGGAGGAATTCCATGCAAATTGGAGAGACCTCCAGGAAGTGATACAGAGCAAAAGGAGCAGAGCCAGAAGAACATTGTACACAGAGACTGATATACTATGGTAAAGTCAAATGTAATGGGCTCCTGTACCAGCAGCACTGCAATGACACAAGACAGCTCTGAGGGATTTATGGTAAAGAATGCTACCCACATTCAGAGGAAGGACTGCAGGAGAGGAAACATATAAGATAAACAATTGCTTGAATGCATGGACTGAGGCAGACATGAATGGGAAATAGACCCTGAACAAGGACACTTGTTACAACCAGTGGAAATGTGCATTGGCCATGGGTGGGGTGAGAGGAGGGTGGTGAAGGGGAAAGTAGGGGCATAAAGTATGTAAACAGATTAAAAACAAATATTAATAAATGTCTAATTAAAAAAAATGTATCTAGCCATTGACCCATTAGTACCAGTGACTCAGTATTGTTACCTATACTGAGACTCTACCTTAATAAAGTTATTGACAAAATATAAAATATTCTATATAAAATATTCCTAATTTTATTTATAATTGCAAAAAAAAATAGAAACAAATTATATCTACTAATCAAGTAATGCCTGAACACATCACAAGAAGAGACCCGAGAAAGGGTCAACTAGTCTATCTCCTCATTTTACAGGAAGAAAAAATCAGAAGTCAGAAAATTAAATGATGTTTCCAAGACTACATATCAAAAGCAGGATTTACACCCATCTTCTCTGGCTCTAAAACCAGTGTTCTTTCTAATTTACTATATTGCCTTCTAGAATATGGTAGTTTTGCATTATTGTGCTGTCAACTTGTAATCTGGGAACCAGAAAGTTTGTGTCAGTTTGGGATCTAGCAACGCCCAGGTTTAATCAGTTTGAAAGATAAGAGACCCAAAGCTTGTCCCTGCTTCCCATGAGAGTTTGCCTCTATGGAAGTCACAGATTCTGCCAGTCTCAGACTGAAAAATAGACCTTAAGCTAGATGGAGGCTTTAACTTCCTAGGCTTTAACCAAATGCTAAGTACCCTTTTATCTTAGAAGCTTCTCTCATTGTATCAGAGAATCCTTTCCTAGAAGACCAACCCCTGGGTAGGGACCATCCTTTTAGTGTCCATTGTAAGTAGTCCATTCCCTGACACCTAAGCCTCAGGCTATAGTTTCTTTCCCAATTCTGATTGTATCCTAGCAGTGTAATTTGAACATTCCCATTTCCTTGTAGTCATGGTAATGTCAATCATATTTCTCTGCCCCTACATTCCCCAAAAGGTATATAAGTTCCCCAAATTCTTTTGTTCCTCAGAATTATCATCTTGCAAGGTGATTTCTCCCAGGAATACCAGGGTATAGACCTTCTGAAAGTTTTTGGCGCTGGGCTCTGGGCACAGTCTAAATATTGGACTTATTCTTTTCCTGATTAAAGACTTGTTTTTTTCTGACTACTTTGTAGTTCTGTATTATTTCCAAGTTAACAGTGCTAAAAGAAATAATAAATTTGGAGAATTAAAAAGCATGTGAAAAGTTATATTAAATGGTAGTACAAAATGAAGAAAGAAGGAAAATAACAGCATATAACTTAATTATGACAATAGCAACAAATCCATATTGTACTCATACTAAGGGAGATCACAAAGGATTAACAAAACAACTTGAGTATAGTTTTGACTATGTTGAAACCAACATGCATATCTTTTGAAATAGAGCCAGAAGGGGGCAGCCAGGTAGCTCAGTGGATTGGAGAGCCAGGCCTAGAAACAGGAGGTCCTAGGTTCAAATCCTGCCTAAGACACTTCCCAGCTGTGTGACCCTGGGCAAGTCACTTGACCCCCATTGCCCACCCTTACTACTCTTCCACCTAGGAGCCAATACACAGAAGTTAAAGGTTAAAAAAAAAAAAGAAATAGAGCCCAAAATCATAATGGAAGTATACAGGTACAGTTAATGTATAATCCTTTTGTTTGGTTGGGTTTTTTTCAGTTGTTTCATTTTGCGTGCTGTATTTTCTTTCCTAATGCTATTGTTTGAATATTTGAGTATCTGTATTTGCCATTGAAAGTTAAATTTATTTTTAAAAACTAATTTAACAGCTATTATTATTTAACTCAAAGAAGCAGGCATTGTAGAAATAGTCAAGTAGAATGTCAGGTACTGGTGGGATTGTTACATACAAGAAGCTGGATAATAAAAAGAAATAAATCATTGTTTAAATGGTAATTTTTTAGAGGAACAATATTAAATTATGTGCTTTTGACTACATTCTGCACCCTTGTGTTTCTGCATTGAATAAAGAGACTTATCCACTTTCAGTAATGACTTCAATTTGAGTATCTATGACAATTACATCATCAGTAAGGAAAATTAATATTGAATTGTACTATTTTTAGCAATATTTTGTGTAATTAAGATCTGCTCCTAAGAACTCTAATTCCTAGCATCCCACTTTCATTCTCACATTATGAGCAAAGGTAGGGAGTATATACGTTTTGTGTAGCTCTACCCCTGGCTCTCTTCTCCCATGATCACTGGGAAAGTGGGCTTTTTAGCCAGGCAGAAGAATCTATATAAGTATACTTTTGTTAGATAATTAGATTTGAACTTCTATTTCATTTAGTTTATCTTCTTTCTTTTTCAAGTGATTAATAATAAACTTTATAAAATATAATACTTGGAATTATTGAATATTAATTTTAATATTACAATTTTTATATGAAATCATTTTTTCTTAGACTCTCAAGGTCAGGTTGAAACAGCCTTCTTCCAAGCTAAAGTTTTGCACAGCCCCCAAGCTATCAAGCAAAGCTGAGACCTAGATCTTTCTAGGTCTTTTACTAAGACCTAAAAAGAAAAGCAGGATTGATTAGGCATGGTGAATGATTCATCTGAAGTAAGTTCTGATAGGGGAAAGGGAGTGCTGTCCTCATTGAAGAATCACCTCCTCTGTGATGAAGTAATGAGGGAAGATTTGAGGTCTTTAAGTCCAACTCCTCATTAATTATTTACCAATTAGAGATGTCTTGGGGTGTGTGATAATTAGATTAAATCTACCCTGCCCATCTTTAGATTTAATCACCAAAGGTGAAAACATCTCCACTTAACTCACAAGTTGGGAGGTCTGTGACCAATGTGTGCTAGAGTGAATGACAAATCTAAATTTACTCCCTGCCTCCTAGGCAATCCTAAGAAAAGCATCTGTTGTGATTGGACATATAAACTAGGAGGAAGGCACAGGAAGTGGTGCAAAAGAAGCCCCTTTAAAAGAGAGTTCAGTGAGTTCAGAGTGCTTCTTCTGGTTCATGTCTTGGATCTGAAGGACCTCTTCTTGTTCATTGTTTAGAGTTGGAGAAGCTCTGGAGCTAGAACCTGAGACCTTGGTGAGACTGTTCTTAAATCTTTCCTTTGGAATCACACATAGTAAGTGTAAAGACTAAATCTTCCTGGATTCTATAAAGGAACTCTCCTTTTGAGCTTTTGTTTTATTCATGCCTGGGCCTCAGGAACTCTTGGCTCAGCCTTCTCTGATTAAGGACTAGTTAAATCTGCTGGGGTTGAGCCAGGGGCCCGAACAAATTAATCAGTGTGTTAGATCACTTATCCTATCTTATTCTCTCTCTAATTTTCTTACTTTCTCTCTCTCTTCTCATTTGTAAATAAACTTCCATAAAAGTCATTTTGACTTGAGGTTATTCTTTAATTAGGGATTGATAATTATTCAATTCCCTGGTGACCAACCCCTTTAAATATTAAAATAATCGATAAAAAAAAAACCTTTTCCCTCTTACAGCTGTCCAAGGGAAGGATTGAATAATGAACTTCTAAATGGTATTTATAGATTTTTATTAAGGAAACTTCAGGTCTTTTGATTTTTTTCAAGAAGATTATAGACTTCCAATTTATTGGGTAAATGCTAGCCTAATCAATAAACTTATATTTTCAACCAAAAACTAGTCTCTTGAATATTTTCAACTGTAACATCCCAAAGGAAATCTGATGTAGTTAAAAGAGCACTGGACTTGAATCAAGAGTAACCTTGGATAAAATGATGCCTGTTACTTATTGTCTGGGTAACAGGAGATGCCAATTAAGCTTTCTTGAAACCCAGTTCTTCACTACAAAAGAGGGGCAAGTACTAACCTGTATCACTTAATACGGAGGGTTGTTGTAAGAATTAAATAAGATAACATATGTAAAATCCACTGTAAATCATCAAGCCTACAAATATAAGGAGATGGAGTTTTTGGTTTGTTCTTTTACTTCTCAAATTACAATACCAAAGAATTCTGGGAAAATGGCAGCTTAGACAGAGCAAAACTTCAGATCTCCGTGCCCTTCCACACCAAGATAAAAAAAAACAAAGCTCTTCGAAGGGAAAGAAAACCAAATCTAACAACAGGACAGAGCTGGGGGATCTTCCTGCTGGACTCAGATCAAGAGGTATGCAAAAAAAACCTGAATTCTTAAACTGTTGGGTTTGAGGATAAGGAAGAAGGAAGATCCCAGGACCCTTTCCCCACTTACTCTACTGAATCTCCAGCAGCTCCTGGAACCTCTGGGCAGGCAAATGCAGTAGAGTGGAGAGAGGGCCTTGCTGGCACAGCTGTGCAAAGTGCAGGGCATTGAACACAGACAGCAGGGAGGTGGCTGGAGGAGAAACACAGAGAGGGCAACCTAGATGCAGCAAAAATGCTCCATTTTGCTCTCCACCCCTTCTCTCTGAGGTTTTGGTCTCAGGGTACATCAAGTTCTACATCAACCCTGCCCTGCCTTAATCACATCAATAGGGCAGATAAGAAGTCTTCAGAGAGCAGGGAAGTTTCAACACCACTCCCACCATAGGATGCAGAGAAAATAACTACAAACTTCTATTGCCAGCTGGGGAAGATCTTACATCAGAGCTCATTAAAAACATCTGCTTAATCTAATCATTCAGCAGAGCAGAGAAAGGGGCCATTTGGGACAAAATAGACTAAACCCAAAGATCTAACAAATAAAGCAAATAAATCAGAGGACCAAGATTACAGCCAATTACAGGAGGGAAAAAAGGAAAAAATATGAGTAAACAACAGAAAAAGAAAAAAGAAACTAAAATCGACAGCTTCTTTCCAGGAAGTGAACAAAAAGCAAATGAAACAGAAGAAGATCAAGGAACTCCAAGCAAAAACACAGAAACTCCAGAAAATTGGACACAGGCTTTAGAAGAACTCAAAATACAATTGAAAAAACAATTAAGAGAGACTGAAGACAATTGGAAAAAGGAAGTACATGAACTAAAATAAGAAAATAGTGTCTTGAAAGACAAAATTGACCAGCTTGAAAATGAGGCAAAGAAGGTGAAAGGTGACCTACAAAGAAAATCAAACCAGAAGGAAAAGGATGACCAAAAAGCCAGGGATGAAATTCAATCTTTAAAAATTAGAATTCAATAACTAGATACAAATGACTTCACAAGATAGCATGAATCTATAAAACAAAATCAAAAGAATGAAAAATTTGATTAAAATATGAAACACCTCATTGGCAGAACCTCAGATCTGGAAAACAGATCACAGAGAGACAATTTAAGAATTATTGGTCTACTGGAACATCATTACAAAAGAAAAAGCCTGGACATCATCCTACAGGAAATTATCCAAGAAAACTGCCCCAACATTCTCGAACAAGAGGGAAAAGTAGAAATTGAAAGAATCCACAGATCATCTCCTACACAACTGACAACTCCTAGGAATATTATAGTCAAATTCAAAACCTACCAGACCAAGGAAAAAATATTACAAGCTGCTAGGAAGAAATCATTCAGATACCAGAGAACCACAGTTAGGATAATACAGGATCTGGTTGCCTCTACATTGAAGGAATGGAAGGCATGGAATATAATATTCTGAAAAGCAAGGGAACTGGATCTACAACCAAGAATCAACTATCCAGCAAAACTGACTATATTTTTGCACGGGGAAATATGGTCATTTAATAAAATTGAAGACATCCAAGCATTCATAAAGAAAAAAACCAGACTTAAACAGAAAATTTGATATCCAAACACAGAACTCAAGAGAATCACCAAAAAGATAATTAAGAGGGGGGTTGAGGGAACAAAAACCTTTTTTTTAAGGGACCCAATAAGTCCAAATGATTTATATCCCTATAGGGAAAGATGATATTGGTAACTATTAAAAAAATGTATTATCATCAGGGTAGTTAGAAGAAGAATACTTAGAGAGAACAATGACAAACTGTATAGGGTGAATTGTCAAGATGTGTGTGTGTGTGTGTGTGTATACATATATAACTAGATGTTAAAAAAAGAGGATAATATTATTAAGAGAAATGGGAAAAGAGACAAAATGGAGTAAATTTATATTCCATAAAGAAATGCATGGGGGGGAATAGGGGAGAAGACCAATACACAGGAAGGGTAAAAAGGCTAGAGACAGGAAATTCTTAATTCTTAAGTATATTGAAATTAACTCAAAGAAGAAAGAACAAACAGATCCATTGGGGCAGAGAATTGATTCGTGCCTTATAGAGAAGTAGAAGGGTAACAAACAGACTGGTGGGGAGGAAAGTAATACTAGGGAGGGAGAGTGTGGGGGTACTTAAAAAGATCCTAAAGAAAAATAAGGGGAGAATAAGAAGGGCAGTGGGAGAAAGGGAAATAAAATAAGGGAGGGGATTAGAGGGACTGATTAAAAACAAAATATGGGTGAAGGAAATAGTGAAAGAAGAAAGGATAGGACAAGGAGAGGGAATCAAAATGTTGGAATACACTATTGATAATTATAACTCTGAATTTGAATGGGATGAACTCACCCATAAAACGGAAGCAAATAACCAAAATCCTACCATATGTTGTCTATAAGAAACACACATGAGGCAGGTAGACAAACATAGGATAAAAATTAAAAGATGTAGCAAAATCTATTGGGCTTCAACTGAGAAAAAGAAGGCATAAGGTGCAATCATGATTTCTGACAAAGCCAAAGTAAAACTAGATCTAGTTAAGAGATACAGAAAGTAATTACATCCTGATAAAAGGCAGTATAGACAAAGAAGAAATATCAGTCCTCAACATGTATGCACCAAATGGAATATCATCCAGATTTCTAAAGGAGAAACTGGCAGAACTCAAAGACAATATAGATCAAAAAACTATTCTAGTGGGAGACTTGAACCTTTCCCTATCAGATCTAGATAAATCAAACCAAAAAATAAATAAGAAAGGGGTAAGAGAGGTGAATGAAATCCTATAAAAATTAGAGATAATAGATATGTGGAGAAAAATAAATAGGGGCAAAAAGGAATATGCTTTCTTTTCAGCAGCACATAGTACATTCACAAAGATTGACCATATATTAGGGCATAGAAACATGGCAAACAAATGCAAAAGAGCAGAAATAATAAATGCAACCTATTCCAATGAGAATGCAATAAAAATAATTATTAGTAAGGGCACATGGATAGGCAAATCAAAAGTTAATTGGAAACTAAATATGATTCTCGAAAATCAGTTAGTTAAAGAATAAATCATAGAAACAATTAATAATTTCATAGAAGAGAATGACAATGATGAGATATCCTACCAAAATATATGAGAAGCAGCCAAAGAAGGACTCAGGGGGTAATTTATATCCTTGAGTGCATATATTAAATTAGGGAGAGCAAAGAACAATGAATTGGGCATGCAAATCAAAAAATTAGAAAGGGAACAAATTAAAAATCCCCAGATGAAAGCAAAATTAGAAATCATAAAAATTAAAGGAGAAATTAATAAAATTGAAAGCAAAAAAAACTATAGAATTTATAAATAAGACCAGAAACTGGTACTTTGAAAAAACAAATAAAATTGTCAAAGTATTGGCCAAACTAATAAAAAAAAAAAGAAAAGAAGAAAACCAAATTAACAGTATCAAAGATGAAAAGGGAGACCTCACCTCTAATGAAGAAGAAATTAATGCAATAATTAAAAAATATTTTGCCCAATTATATGGCAAAAATATAGCAATTTAGGTGATATGGATGAATATTAACAAAAATATTAATTGCCTACATTAACAGAAGAAAAAAATAGAATATTTAAATGATCCAATATCAGAAAAAGAAATTGAAGAAACCATCAAAGAACTCCCTAAGAAAAAATCCCCAGGATCAGATGGATTCACAAGTGAATTCTATCAAACATTCAAATAATAACTAATCCCAATACCATACAAACTATTTTACTTAATAAACAAAGAAGAAGTTCTACCAAATTCCTTTCATGGCACAAATATGGTACTGATTCCAAAGCCAGCAGATCAAAAACAGAGAAAGAAAACTACACAACAATCTCCTTAATGAACATAGATACAAAAATCTTAAATAGAATACTAGCAAAAAGACTCCAAGCAAGTGATCACAAGGGTTATTCATTGTGATCAGGTGAGATTTATACCAGGAATGCAAGGATGGTTCAATATTGGGAAAACCATCCACATAATTGACCATATCAACAAGCAAACAAACAAAAATCACATGATTATCTCAATAGATGCAGAAAAAGTCTTTGACAAAATACAACTCCCATTCCTATTGAAAACACTAGAAAGTATAGGAATAGAAGGGCCTTTCCTAAAAATAATAAACAGTATATATCTTAAACCATCAACAAGCATCATCTGCAATGGGGATAAATTAGAAGCATTCCCAATAAGATCAGGAGTGAAACAAGAATGCCAATTATCACCTCTATTATTTAACATTGTACTAAAAACACTAGCAGTAGCAATTATAGAAGAAAAAGAAATTGAAGTTATTAAAATAGGCAATGAGGAGACCAAGCTATCACTCTTTGCAGATGATATGATGGTCTACCTAAAAAAATCCTAGAGAGGGGGCAGCTGGGTAGCTCAGTGGAGTGAGAGTCAGGCCTAGAGACAGGAGGTCCTAGGTTCAAACCCGGCCTCAGCCACTTCCCAGCTGTGTGACCCTGGGCAAGTCACTTGACCCCCATTGCCCACCCTTATCAATCTTCTACCTATGAGACAATACACCAAAGTACAAGGGTTTAAAAAAAAAAAGAAAAAAAATCCTAGAGAATCAACTAAAAAGCTAGTGGAAACAACAACTTTAGCAAAGTTGCTTGATATAAAATAAATGCACATAAATCATCAGCATTTCTTTTTATTTCCAACACATCTCAGCAGCAAAAGGTAGAAAGAGAAATGCTGTTTAAAATCACCCTAGACCAGTGATGGGTAACCTTTTTAAAGAGGGGGGCCAAAGGAAAGGAAATGCTCATCTGTCACTCTGTTTCTAAGTCAACTCTTTTGAAGTTTCATTGTATTGTATCCTACTCATTGTATTCATCAGATTAGGAATAATGTCACGTGGCTAGGTAGAACATTTCAGGGAGCCACATCTGGCCCACAGGCCATAGTTTTCCCATCACTGCCCTAGACAATATAAAATACTTAGGAATCTACCTACCAAAACAAACACAGGAATTATAAGAAAACAACTACAAAACACTTTCTCAACAATTAAAACTAGATCTCAACAATTGGAAAAACATCGATTGCTCATGGGTAGGACGAGCTAACATAATAAAAATGAGCATTCTACCCATATTAATTTATTTATTTAGTGCCATACCTTTCAAACTACCAAAAAACTTCTTTATTGAATTAGAAAAAACTATAACAAAGTTCATTTGGAAGAACAAAAGATCAAGAGTATCTAGAGAAATAATGAAAAAAAATGTGAAGGAAGGTGGCCTAGCAGTACCAGATCTAAAACTGTACTATAAAGCAGTGGTCATCAAAACAATATGGTACTGGCTAAGAGACAGAAGGGAGGATCCGTGGAATAGACTTGGGGAAAGTGACCTCAGCAAGACAGTCTATGATAAATCCAAAGGTCCCAGCTTTGGGAACAAAAATCTACTATTTGACAAAAACTGCTGGGATACCTGGACAACAGTATGGGAGGGATTAGGTCTAGATCAACGTCTCACACCCTATACCAAAATAAATTCAGGATGAGTGAATGACATGAATATAAAGAAGGAAACTCTAAGAAAATTAGGCAAACACAGAATAGTATATTTGCTAGATCTCTGGGAAAGGAAAGATTTTAAAACCAAGCAAGAGTTAGAAAAAGTTACAAAATGTAAAATAAAAAGTTTTGATTACATTAAATTAAAAAGGTTTTGTACAAACAAAACCAGTGCAACCAAAATTAGAAGGGAATCAACAAATTGGGGAAAAAATATAACAAAAAACTCTGACAGGGCTCTAATTACTCAAATATACAAGGAGTTAAAGCAATTGTATAAAAAATCAAGCCATTCCCCAGTTGATAAAGGGGCAAGGCACATGAATAGGCAATTTTCAGATAAAGAAATCAAAACTATCAATAAGCACATGAAAAAGTGTTCTAAATCTCTTATAATTAGAGAAATGCAAATCAAAACAACTCTGAGGTACCTCCTCACACCTTGTAGATTAGCTGACAGACAGCAAAGGAAAGTAATAAATGTTGGAGGGGATGTGGCAAAATTGGGACATTAATGCATTGCTAATAAAGTTGTGAATTGATCCAACCATTCTGGATGGCAATTTGGAACTATGCCCAAAGGGCACTAAAAGACTGTCTGCCCTTTGAGATCATAAGGAAAAAGACTTGTACAAAAATATTTATAGCCGCACTCTTCGTAGTGACAAAAGACTGGAAAACGAGGGTATGCCCTTCAATATGGGAATGGCTGAACAAATTGTGGTATCTTTTGGTGATGGAATACTATTGTGCTCAAAGGAATAAAGAACTGGAGGAATTCCATGTGAACTGGAATGACCTCCAGGAAGTGATGCAGAGTGAAAGGAGCAGAACAAGGAGAACATTATACACAGTCTGATATACTGTGGTAAAATCGAATGTAATGGACTTCTCTACTAGCAGCAATGCAATGATCCAGGACAATTCTGAGGGACTTATGAGAAAGAACACTATTCACATTCAGAGGGAAAACTATGGGAGTAGAAACACAGAAGAACAACAACTGCTCAAACACATAGGTTGATTTGGATATGATTTGGGATGTAGAATCTAAATGACCACCCTAGACCAATTATCAATAATATGGAAATAAGTCTTGATCAGTGACACATGTAAAACCCAGTGGAAATGCACATCAGCTATGGTAGGGGGAGCAGGGGGCAGGGAGTTGAGGGGTAGAGGAGAGAGAAAGAACATGAATCATGTAACCATGGAAAAATTTTCTAAAAAAAATAAAAATAATAATTAAATTTCAGAAATTACAGTATCAAAGTAAATCAGGCTTTGCTGCTAGTAGATTTGCATAATAAAGATGAAAACTGGGCTAGACATAAAAAATAATGGCCTTACCTTCTTACCTTTTGTTCTAACTCAAATTAATGCAAAGTAAGAGGATTTGGGGAATATCTTAGTATTTAACCCTAAGTGTGTTTGTTATCTATAATTGAAGCTTTAATCTCTACCTAAAAGTTGAAATGTTAATACTTAATTTTAGCCTGGGGGCACTCTGTCTGGCTTTTCTTAGCTGGGTGTGGTGCCTATGTTTAAAGAACTGTCAACCTGCCCTTAACAAGAACAGACTTTAGACATTATACTATACCTTAATGGAAATGACTTGATTGACCCTGAAGAAGTCACTTTCCCACAAGAAAGGATGCTCGGAAAAAACAATATCATAGTCATCAAGAAGAGTACTTAGCTGAGACTATAGGACCTGCAGAGCAACATGCCCAAGATGTCCCAAAGACCTAGCAGAACAGAGCTCTCAGCAGAATTTACCTACACATTAGTCACTTTAAGTGATGTCTGGTACAGTCTCTAGGACAAGCCATCAATGTGAAACCAGCATGGAACAGAAGCAAAGGATGGAGCCATGTGACCAAAACAGTAGACCACCCCTTAAGTATATCAAGGTCATTCTGTAGTAGCAGAAGTATGAGTTATCCCATGTGTGGGGTCTGTCATGGATGATTCCTTTGCAAGCATGTCTATTTATGGAAGAAAGTGCCCTATGCCTGTGGGGGAAATTTATTGTTGCTGACTGATCAAATATGGTACTTCATTAAATGACTTCGCTTTGTACTAATTGTGACATCTGGCAAACTAGAGAAAAAGTAAATACATTGGTGATGGCCTCATGAGCTATCATTTTGAGTGAATGTAGACCCACAGAGTACCTTAAATTTGTAACAGTTGCTCTGGAAAACCCATGGGTGAAACATGGTAGTCTGGATGAAATATATAAATGTCAGCTATTTTTATCATCCCTTAACAAAATTCCTTTAGAGATTTCTACTATTTTGATTGGAAAAGGAAGAGCTTCAAGTTCTCCTTGCCTTTAATCACAAAATTTTAATTAATGAATGGGGATTTTCTGGGTAGAATTTTATTGAATTAAAAATACATACAATACAGGAACTGTTAATTTATGTGAATATGTTTTCTGAAAGATGATACAAGTAGGTAACTTGTACATGTTTGGGATGGTTTGGTTTGGAAAAAAAAATTTTTAGAAGCTTGTCCATGGTGAATATGCCTACAGCTCCTTGGGTAAGCATTAATGAGAAGAAACTTAGATGAAAAACAGTTCTTTTTGAATAGTTCTATAAATTTTCTGCCTTTGGAATCCATAACCATTTAAGTGAAAACAAAAAATAGATAGAAATGAAATACTACAGAGAAAAGATTAGAATCACAAAAATAATTCAGCTTGTGAAAAACAACAGGCAGGAAGATAAAAATAAAAAAGTCTTGGGCATTTTGAATACTGTAGGAACATGCCTAAGGGAAGAAAAGACTATGAGAAGTGGATGATAGTAATTGGAATTATTCCCTTGAGGTTAAAACATTGTTTCACTAGAGCTAAGTTTGCTGTCTTTTCTATTGCCAATAATTTTACATTACAAAAATGGAAAGACTTCAAAATCAAAAGCTTATTCTAATGTCTCATCATGACTTAGAGGCAATACTGTGTGCTCAAAGGCTATTCTAGAGTTGTAAAAATTCTGGCAGCTCCTATAAAAATGGAGTTGGGTATGTATGTACGTATGTATTATGAAGATGGGATTAACTCTTCCCTGCCCATTTTAGATTTCATCACCAAAAGCATATACACCCCACTTATCCTTAAGTGGGGGAGATCTACAACCCACGTGTGCAATTGTGGGTGACGAATCAGAATCTACTGGCTGCTCCCTAGGCAGTCCTAAGAAAAGCTTTAGCTATAATTGGTCCACATAAAGTGGGAGGAAGGCACAGGAAGTTATGAAAGGAATGGTCTTTAAAATTGGTAAGAACTTCCTGTGATGAGGTCTTTTCACCTTCAATCTGACCCTGGAGGAGTTCCAGCTAAGGACCTTGGACTACTTTCTATTTTCTATTAGGACTACCACTATATCAGTGAAAAAGGCTGACTCCCTTCCCTGGCTTGTTCTGGAAGTACTAGCCTCTGGAAAGGGCCCTCATCTTGAAGAAGGCCTCATGGCTAAAACTCTTCTTTAATTTACCTCTGGGCCCCTTTTGCTGGAGCCTCTTAAGCCCTACCTGTTTTAGACCTGGCCAGAGTCTCTCTGATTTTCTTACTTTCACTCTTTCTCCTTTTGTAAATAAACTACCATAAAAAATCATTTCGAATTGAGTGATAATTCCTGGTGACCACACTCTGATAAATTTAGTCCAAACCTTTTATTTTTACCCCTTACATTCTGGCCCTTACACTATGCATGTATATGTATAAACATATTCTGATAACATAAAATTATTTGTAATGTGAAGTTACCTTTTGCCACAAAATATGTATCTATGTTTCTGTCACAAAAATACATGCACACAAATATACAAACATACACTCTCTCATCTCATCATTTTGTTTTGCTTTGTCTACTCTAATATCTGTATTCCTAACCCTTCTCTCTCACCCAAGTGCAAGTCCCACCATCACCAACTACTTTTATATTCTGTGGACACCTCTAACTCAATATGTCCCAAATTGGACTAGTTATCTTTCCAAACTCACCTGCCTTCTGAACTTTGTAATTTCTGTGAAGGACACCATAAATCTTCTAATGACCCAGAGTTGATGCCTCAATGTCCTCTTCAACTTCTTATACCACATATCCTATCACTTCCTAAGTCTTGTTATTTCTACCTCATTCTCTCCTCTGGCACTGTCACAATAGTTCAGTTTCTCATCACTTTTCATCTGGATAATTATAGTACTCTCCTAATTAATTTCCCTGCTAGTGACTATGCCCTCTCCCATTCATTCTTTATTCAAGTGCCAAAATAATTTCCCTTAAATACAAATCTAACAATATAATGCCTCTATAAACTGAGGGGGCTCCCTATTGTCTCTGGGATCAAATATATACTCATATCTCTGGCATTTAAAGCCTTTTACAATCTACCTTTTCATGGGGAAACTAGGTGGATAGAGGGCCAGAATTGGGAGGACTTGGGTTCAAATCTTACCTCAGACAATTCCTAGCTGTGTGACCCCGAGCAAGTCATTTAACTCTATTTGCCTAGTCCTTACCCTTCTGTCTTAGAATTGTTATTAAGACAGAAAATACGGGTTAAAAAATTTTACCTTTTCAGCTTTTCTGTACATTATTCCCCTCCATGTACACTATGGTCCAGACAAATTGGCTTTCTTATGTATCCTCTTACATAGCATTCTACCTTCTACCTCTGCCTTTTCACTATCCCCTGTGTGAATCCCCTCCTCATCTCTATCTCTTTGAATCACTGCTTTCCTTCAAGGTTCAGTTCAAACATTAACTTCTACATGGAACCTTTCCCAATTTCCCCAGCTGCAAATGTTTTCCTCCCAAATCACTTTATATCTATAGTTATCTCTTCACATCCCAAAGGTTAGGGGCATGGTGCCCCTGTGATCTGGAAAATTTGTATAACATTTTTTGACTCTCTTTTCATACCAGGGAAGACTGAATTATTTTCTTCTTCTTTTATGGATTGTTTACAAGACTTTATTGTAAATTTTGGATTAATTATGCATTTCTGAGTTTCTAAACTTTTTTTTGTATCCTCTGTAGCTTCTGCAAAACTTCCCCCAAATTCCCATTTAATTCCTTATGCCAATCTCAAAACAACAGTGAGTAAAGTCACAGTGTGGAAGAGATAACTGTATTTTGTTTCTGCTTTGCATTTGCCAATATATATCCATGTTGTCTACTCTGGCTAGACTGTAAGCTAGTAAAGGCAGGAGCTATTTTGCCTTTGGTTTTTACATCCCTAGCACCCAATACAATGCCTAGCAGAGAAAGCGTACTTAATAAATGATTATTGTTTGATTGTTGATCATAGCATATCTCTTGTCACACAATACTAAAAGACTCATTTTATTGTTTAGTTGTTTTAGTCATGTCCCTCTCGTGACCCCATTTGGGGTTTTCTTAGCAAAGATACTGGAGTGATTTGCCTTTTCCTTTACAAGCTCATTTTACAGATGAATAGCTAACACAAATAAGGTTAAGGGACTTGCTCAGGGTCACACACCTGGTAAGTGTCTGGGGCCAGATTTGAACTCATGAAGAGGAGTCTTCCTGATTCCAAGCCTAGTACTCTATCCACTGGACCACCTCGCTGCCAAGAAGATTGGCAACCAGGTGATGAATTTGAGTATTAAAACTCATCAATTTTGTTAGAACTATCCATTATGTGAAGAGGCAGAATGGTGTATGTAATTAATAAGCATAATTATTAATTAATATAGTATCTGCTATGTGCCAACCACTGTGCTAACCACTGCTGATACAAAATTAAAAGTAAAAACAACTATTTTCTTCAAGGAGATTATATCCTATCAGCAGAGTAGGTAAAGAGGTATCTTCAGGGTCCAGAAGTCTTAGGTAAAAGTCACGTCTCTGATGCTGCTACCATTCTAGCTGCATGACAATAGGCAAGTCATTTCATTTTTCTAGGTCTCTGACACCCTACCCTGCCAAAGCTATAAGTTACTGAAGAGATACAGACTTTGCATTGCTTATTTTGTGTTAAAGACATGGGTCTTAGCACTGAGGAGCATCTTGGGATTATTAAAAAGAAATTGTACA
The DNA here is from genome assembly GCF_016433145.1 of Gracilinanus agilis. Lineage (NCBI taxonomy): Eukaryota > Metazoa > Chordata > Mammalia > Didelphimorphia > Didelphidae > Gracilinanus > Gracilinanus agilis. The sequence continues at coordinate 153,231,047 of NC_058130.1, forward strand.
AAAATCTTCAATGTAATTCTCTTCATAATTTCCTCAATATTTTCTTTCTGTTTAATCCTGGGCCCAATAATTATAAAAGGAGGTTAGCAAAATATGTCTCAAGAGTGAAGGAAACTAGATAAACAACAAAGTGATCCTGAGGAGCAGAGCCAGAAGAACACTGTACACAGAGACTGATACACTGTGGTAAAATCGAATGTAATGGATTTCTGTACTGGCATCAATGCAATGACCCAGGACAGTTCTGAGGGACTTATGAGAAAGAACACCACCCACATTCAGAGGAAGAACTACAAGAGAGGAAACACAGAAGAAAAACAACTGCTTGAACACTTGGGATGATGAGGACATGACTGGGGATGTAGACCCAAAAGGACCACACCAATGCAACTATCAATAATATGTAAATAAGTCTTGATTAATGACACATGTTAAAACCAGTGGAAATGCAAGTTAGCTATGGGGGAGTGGAGTTTGAGGGGGTGAAGGGGAAAGTAAAAACATGAATCATGTAACCATGGAAAATTTTTCTAAAAATAAAAAATAAATAAATAAATTTATTTTGAGAATGCAAAAAAAAAAAAAAAAACAAAGTGATCCTGATACCCATAAATATATAAATAGCTAGGGGAAGACTTCTCATGAGTGATTTGTCCATAGAGGATCTTTGGAGTTTCCTAGGGATAAGCAGGCTTGAATAGGTTGTGTTGATCTACAATGGTAGAGGCCACAGTTCCACTGATAGATTGATGCTTTAAACTATGGCAGCTCAGTAAGGGTCATGACTTCCTTCCACCAAATCCCAGAGCTTTCAAAGTATCCTAGTCAAAGAAAAGTGAAAATAATGAGAATGTGCTCAGTACGAGCCATGTTTTGGGCTGCAAAGAAGCCTTCACAACTTATTGGGAAATTAGTCCATCTTCTTAAGGGATTATTAAATGTGATTCTTGCATGTGAGCATAGTCTTCTTCATTAGTATCCTGACACCCAAACACCATCATTCCTGCCCTGCCTCTCTGGGTTTCTGTGCCCTTTCAGGCTTTCAGGCTCTCTGACGTTGTTTCTTATCTGCTGATTTTGGTCCCTTGCAACTGTGGTCAAGGAGGAGACCACTAGCAAGCTGAAGACACACCAGAGTCACTAACATGATGCTATCAAGAAAAAATGTTGTCTGGGACAGAGAAGTACTATTGGGCAGACTGTCTTCTCATCACCAACAATTCCCCTTTGTAGGATACTTGTCCTGACTCTGACTTTGGAACTGCTGCCTTGACCTCTGTTCATGCCTCCTGCCTGGTATTTCGGCGTTGATATTCTGCCTTGATCTGGAATAACCCCTAGTTTGTTTTTCCTAATCGTGATTTGAACCAAACCATCTTTTTTGCCCATCATTCTCACCTCCATATATATTCAGAGTTCTTCTCTTGGACCCTACTCTTAATCATCAGTAGGCACTGACTCTGACTTTTCTAGAAGCTAGAACATTTTCAACATTCAAAATTTGGAGAAGGAGGGTGTGGACAATGGCTTCCAGGAGACGGTGAAAGATCTCATGATTATATCCCTACTTCCTCAGATATTTTTTCTCTGAAAAGGGTCAGTTGTAGATAGGAGCAAAGTTAGGTCAAACACTTATGCCTTATTTTGCTATCACTCTCAATAGTTTTCATTAGTCTTTGAGATAATTAATCTCACTCCTATTTACTAAAAAGCAGTGTCACAGAATTAACTTAGACATGCACCCCAACTTTCTCCCTCCTATGATTTCTTAAATGTCTAATAAATATTGTCAAAAATTAAAATCTATAATAGGGCTTCTCCTAAGAGACATCAGGAAAGAGGTAGGTTGACTGTATAGTGACTACATAGGAATGATCATGTTTATGTCTTTCATCCTTACATTTTTCGTGTTTAAAATTTCTTTGCAGAGTTGGAGTTACAATGGAAGGAAGGGAAAGAGCAGATGTACATTTTCAGGCAAGTGACTGGAGGAAACTAGAGATGGAGAGAAGAGATAAAAGCAATTTACTGTGGAGAGAGAGGAATGAATGATGACTAGTTCTTCCCTCTTATCACCCCAGCAGTTGTTCAACAGAAACACAAAGGGCTATTCTAAATAATTACAAACTGCATTAACTAACTGGGAGTCAATCTGCCAAAATATATTCAAGACATTTGAATACAATTATAAAATACTCTTTATGAAACAAAGGCTATTTACCACTCTTGTTTGGACAATGACAATATAGTAAAAGTAACAATACTACTTAAATTCATTTTTAAATTTAGTATGATAATTTTGGGCAGTTGAAACTACTAAAGGGTTATTTTATGGTACAAGACAAAATAAGCTAATTCACGTTAAGGAACAGCCTACGATCTCAAGGGAAATAATGGGAAAAAGCAGCTATGAGGTGGAAACAGCACTTCCAGTTTGAAATGGCAATCATTAAAACATTTGGTACTGATTAAAAAGGGAAAAGTAGATCAGTGAAAGAGGCTAGATAAGCAAGAATGAGAAACAATCAAATTCAATAACCCAAGGACAAAAATCTCAAAAACATCAATAACTTATGGATGGACTTTCTTTTTGATGACCACTACCAGAAAAGTTGGAAAGTAATTTTGGAAAAAAAATTGGACTGGCATCTTTTACCATACACTACAATCAGTTCCACATGTGTATTGTGGCTTGGGAGGACTTCTGTGGTTGCTCTGGTCATATCTCATTCTGTGAGTGGGACTCTCAAGAATTCCTAAAGTTCCTGTGCTAAACTTAAATATAAGAAGCCTTATATTTATTTAACATTCATTTTTTTTATTTGAGTTAGAAATTTTCTCTCCTGTCCTCCCCTCCCCCATTTCTAAGATAGAAAGTAATCTAATATAGATTTTACATGTACAATCACATAAAATATATAAAATATTTTTCCGTTTTAGGACTTCCAGGTTAAGATGACTGCAAAGTAGAAGCAGGGTGCTTAATTTCTCCTAACCCACCTACACACGATACCTCAAAAGGACACAAAAACCAAATCCAGATGAATGAAGGAACCCCACAATAGGGCACAGCATTGAAGGTATGTGGGATTTGGGCATTTATACACTATAAGGAGGTGAAATAGCTCTCACTAAAATGCGAGCTGATCAACCCACACACACACACACACCCACCACCTACAGTGCCAAAGCCTGCGCACAAGAGTTAAGGCAATCTGGGGCATTCATTAAGTTCCTGGCAGCTATCTGAGACCACCAAGGGCTGGCTCCTGAGAGCAGCAAGACTTAAGACCCCAAGAGGCTAAAGAACGTGGACTTTGAACACAGACCTTGAATGCAGACCTTGAGCATGGACCTTGGGCGGGGACCTAGTATGGAAGAGTACCTGACTGTGGAAGCAGTGTGCTGAGACTCTTAAAGGAGCCTGGGGCAGAGGAGCAAGCAAGGGGACCACCAGTAGGCTTGACCCTGAGAACAGCTAGACTTGAGACCCCAGGAGCATAAAGAGCGCAGACCCTGCATGCGAGGATAAAGTTGAGAAGGGCAGCACTGCGCTGTGACTCAGGAAAAACTGCTCCACAGCTCGATAAACAGAGAGCCTCCCAACCTCACCCAGACTTCTGACTGAGAAAGAAAAACAGCATAATAATAATAGCAAGCAATGCCCAAGAACTACCCAAGAGAAAGAACAAGAAGAAAGCTTTAACACTCGATAATTTTTACACAGAAAAAATCCAAACAACAGAGCAGATAGCAGAGGAGGACAAACAAATAAACACATCCAAACCTTCCCAAAAAAAATGAAAATTGGTCACAAGCTCTTGAAGAGTTCAAATCTGAGATCATGAGAAAGATGGAAGAAATTTGGAAAGAAAAATGGGAAATAGCTCAAAAGGAAATTAACAATTTAAAAGACAGAAATTCCCAATTGGAGAAAGATGTCCCAAATCAAAAGAATTGATAAGCAAATTGGAGACCAAAATTAAACAGATGGAAAGCAGGACAGACCAAACCAAAAAGGAAAATCAAAAAATAATAGCAGAAAACCAGTCTCTAAAGGCCAGAACTGGGCAAGTAGAAGCCAATGATCTTGCAAGACAGCAATAACTAATAAAGCAAAGTCAAAAGACTGACAAAATAGAAGGAAACATGAAATATTTCACTGAGAGGAGGGCAAATCAAGAAAACAGATCTAGAAGAGACAATTTGAGAATCATTGGTCTTCCTGAGAAAGCAGAAATCAATAGAAATTTGGACACCATACTACAAGAAATTATCCAAGAAAACTGCCCTGATGTTCTTCAACAAGAGGGAAAAATGGGCATTGAAAGGATCCACAGATCACCCTCTACACTAAACCCTCAAAAGACAACACCCAAGAATATAACTGCCAAATTCAAGAGCTTCCAAGTTAAAGAAAAAATATTACAAGAAGCCAGAAAGAGACAATTCAGATATCAAGGAGCATCAATCAGGATCACAAAGGATCTGGCAGCCTCCACACTAAAAGACTGCAAGGCTTGGAATATGATATTCAGAAAGGCAAGAGAACTGGGTCTATAACCAAGCATCACCTACCCATCAAAATTAACTATATACTTCCAGCAGAAAGTATGGGCATTCAACAAGATAGAAGACTTCCAAGTATTTGCACAGAAAAGACCAGGACTAAATGGAAAGTTTGATATCCAATCACAAAAACCAAGAGAAACAGGAAAAGGTAAATAAGAAAGAAGGGAAAGAAAGAAAACCCTTATTTTTTTCCATTTTAGTCATGTTGTGGAAAAGATCTCAAAAAAAAATTAAGAAAATGAAGTATAGTGACTCCATCAGTTATTTCTCTGGAGGTGGATAGTATTTTCCATCATGAGTCTTTGGGATTGTTTTGGATTACTCAGTGTATTACTGATAATAGCTAGGTCATTCACAGTTTTTCATCATTGTTATTGTGTACAATGAAGAAGCCCTCTCTTTAAAAAAAAGAAAGAAAAAGAAAATGCATAGGAATATAATTTACATCAGAACTTTGGGGGAAAGTCCTTGAAAATCTAGTAAAAAGACTATTAGAAACATGGATTCACCAATTCTCTAAGAATCTGTGATTTTATTTATATAGACTATTCTTAGTAGATTTTCCTTGATAGTCATGACTAAAAATGTAATAACTGTCAGTATTTGTCACCTTCCTGAATTTATGAAGGTGAAGACTGGATCTCAGAGAACAGAAAGTAAGTCCATTATATAGTTCAGACTCAGGGGCTTTCCAGACTGATACATTCTGCCACAACTTCTCTCCATTGACATGATTTTTAAGAACCCAGTTTGACATCATAATGCAGCATCAGAGTGGTAGCTGGTTTTTGTCCTTCATACTTTAAGAAAACTAAAATGATATGATTGGTGATGTCTTTTGACTGGCACATAAATTGGATTTTAAGTGAGGCCAAGTTGCATAAAGGCCTTGTTCTCTCTTTCAAAGTCATCAGAGTCCAATGGCAAGACAAAAGTCAAGACAACTGGTAATCGATAGGCATGTACCAGATGACTTTGGCTTCTTTGATTTCAAAGCAAGCATTAAGAACTCCACAGCACCTATTTCCACTGCCTTCTATTGGCCATTGGAACAAATTGTTTTCACCCACCTCTTCTATTGGAGAAGTCTTCTTATGCCCCTCTAACTCACCAGTGACTTTGATTCCTATCAGTTGCCTTCAACCTGGTTTGGCCTGCTTGCTAAGACAGTTTATTGAGGTGTGGCCATTGTATATGCTACAGCTTCTTGGAGCCACAAGTGAGTGCTGGGTGACAGGTTGAAACCAAAGGAAGAAAGCAGCTCTAAAAAGGACTTGGCAAGTACCCACACTAGAGCTAACAGTATTTCCTGGCCACCCTGTAATATGAGTGTTTCACATTTAATTAAGAGAATGATCCATTCTGGATTATCTGGGGGATAAATTGACAGAAATAGTTGCATTTCTTCCCCCATAAAGCAGAAATCATAAATTTTCTACCTGAAGGAAATTTTGATGATGGATTAGGACTATAGCCAGAAGGGTCTTTGAGGGAGTGTTTATCTCAAGGTAATTTATGACTTTCAGAAACGGCTGGACAAGATTTATTTCATTTTCTTTTTGCTATAAAAAGCTCTGATCATCTTTGAAGGTCAAAAGTTAAGCAAGAGTTATATATAATCAGTACTTCATTTGTTTTGTTATGGATACAGGTTACAGGATTCTTACTGCTATTTTCACAACCAATAACCACTTCTCCTACCAAATCCATAAAACGTGTAAAACGTGACTGCCAGTCAAAGAAAACTAGCATCCAGGAGTGAGTCTGGTTTCATGTGGGTTGGCACAGTGTACATGAAGCATGTAGGGGAAATTCTGAACCACTTGACAGAAGCTCTCTTCTCAGTTACTAGGACACACATGCATGCAGACACACATTATACCTTAGCTGAGCTATCAGGGTGGCTGGCTAATGAGACATCCACAGGGAAAAAATATAATGCCTCTGGATAAATACTTAATTGATAGACATTCCTGAAAATCCAACCCAAAGAGTAATATATGGTCTCAGTAGCCACACCAATTAGACAGAGTATAATACATTTACTTGTGGGAAAACAGTTGTAGGACTTTAGGGGACATTCGACACAGTCCCAAAGAAGTTGAAAAGAGAATACATTTCTCCTGACTCCCACTAAAGAGTTCAGACCACCTGTTAACTCAAAATGCTAAAGCTTAAACCAGAATTCCTTGATGTTCTAACGGTCAAAGTTACTCCACAATGGAAAATGGATTTAGAGATAGATGGGACTGTAGTCACAAGCAATAAATCCTTCAATCTCTGGCTCCAACCTACCTTTCTCACCTTTTAGCACATTATTCTCCTCATCTTCTAAAGTTTAGCCTAACTGACCTTCTTTGTGTTCCTCACATATGACTCTCCATCTCCTATCTTTGCACAAGCTATATTCTATGGCTGGAATATTTTGAAATTTTCTTCAAAACTTAGCTGAAATGTCACCCTCTTAACATAAGGCTTCTACTGAGCTTTAAAATTTATCTTTAAATGTCTCTAAAATTACCTTTATCTATAGAGAAAGGCAGCAAAGCACAGGAAATAGAGAACTGACCTCCAAGCCAGGAAGAACTGAGTCAAAGGCTAATCTCTAACACCTATTGGTTATATAACCTTGGAGAAGTCATTCAACTCCTCAGTGCTCAAGGCAACTTTAATTTAATTTAATTTAATCTTAACTTAAGGCATTTAGTTGTATAGAAGATTAGGGGCTGTTTCATTTTGGTCTTTGAATCCCTACTGCCCAACACAGTACCTGGCACAGAGAAGGTGTTTAATAAATGCAGATGAGGAAATCAAGGCTCAGAGACATTAAGTCACTTGCCTAAGGTTACAAGTGGCAGAGCCCAAATTTGGACATAGATCCCCTGAGTGCCAGAACTAACATACTTTTCATGGTGTCGTGCTGTGAAATTCAACTGTCTATAGTGTCTATTATAAACAGAAGATGAGCACTAGGTGCCATTTCTGGCTGTCAGCTAGAAAGCAGACACAGTCACATTAAAGATCTACTTCAAAGAGTTAAAGACAGAAAGTTTGTAGCAGCAGAAAGTGATGGAAATAAAGAGTTCCTGCACACAGGGAGACCTGGATAAGATAAGAACAAATCATTTGAATTAATTCTTTTGTTTTAGAGTAAAAGCAAAAATCATCATTTTCTCTGCCTTCAGAGAATGCTGCTGACATCTAAAAGACTCAGCTAAATTAGAGGTATGTTGGCTGCATCTCTAGTTGTCACTGCTGGAGCAATGGGGTTTGGAACACTATAAAGATTTCTGGTCACTATGGGGGGTTAGAAAGGGGTATCCTAGATGGTCAGTTTTCTCAATAGACACTGCATTTAGTTGTAGTCATAGGATCTAGGTCCAAATTGGGTGTGGGCTACTTATTAATCTTGCATGAATTAAGTTAAATTATTTCTCAGTTTTCCCATCTGTAAAATGAAGGTGTGAGGCTAGACAATCTCTAAGGTCCTCTCCAGCTCTACAATTCTGAGACAAGTTAATGAAGAGATGAAAGCAAGACCTAGAATTTTATTGGTATATATTTATTGGAAGAGGAAACTCCATCTCCCAATAAAGATCAGCAACTTCTGAAATAATGAAATTGTATGAAAAAATGAATTAAATCAGTAAAATGCTTAGCACAATGCCTGACACAAAAATATGCACTTAGCTTATTCCTTTTCCTACCCTTCTCATCTATGCACCTTACAGTTTTATGGAGTTATCAAGAACACTGAGATAAGTGATTTGCCTGGAGTGACATGGGAAGTGTGTGTTAAAGAGCAGAACCTGAACTCAGGTCTTCATGGTTTCAAAGTTGGCCCTCTGTTGATTAAACCAAACTACCTCTAAATGTTTATGAAAAGCAGAGAAAAAATGAAGTAATATTCTAGACCCAACCACTTATAATGGATACTAATGAGGATGAAGTTAATCTCTACATTATTTTATATGAAGAAAGAGCTTTGCCTGGGCTTCATATGCTGAAAATCCAAACTTTCACCTGCTTTCTCTGCTGAAATTCACTGACAAACGAATTGCCTTTGCCATTGACATTGAAGCAGAGAAATTAGAGAAACAGAGGATGGATCCTGCATAGCCACTTTGGTCATTACTAGAAAGCAAAGTAATGAGATAGTGGGAAGAGTTAAAGACAGACAAGAGCCTTATTTTCCTTGCATGAATCCTGAATCCTGAGGGTGAAGGGACTAAGGGGAAAGCAGAGCATTGCTATCCAAAACTAAGGGGAGCCAGGACAAAGAGGAAGCTAAGGGGGAATGGGGTGGGGGAGAATAGTGATGACTTTTCTCTCTGGCAAGGCTACTGAAGCCATCTGGATGGAGGGGATGTTATTCAAACCTCTGGATCATGGGATTTTGTTTTGTTTTTATTTATTTTTTTCACTTTGCAGATGATTAGTTTTAGCTCAAATCCCTATAATAAACAGCATGAGTTCTCTTAGCTTATATTAATTCAGCCAACCTAGCTTCTTTCGTATATTTATGAAATAACTGAATAACCAAAAAGAATTCTTCTTTAAGGTGTCAATTTTTAAAACTCAAACAATTGCAGTTGATGATAGATTCTGATCACCTAAAAGGGCCTGGCTTTTGACCTCATCATTCAATCCAAACGGTTGACTCCAGTTACCTGATAATTTTTTGATTGCCAGGTCTAATGACCTTACTTCAGTTTTCATTCTTCTTGACCTATCTGCACCCTTTGACCCTATCAACCACCCTCTTCTTGATGCTTTCTTTTCTCTAGGTCAGCATTGACAAACCTTTTAGAGATCACATGCCCAAATTCCAAATTCAAGCTACCTGTGAGTCCCCCACATTACCTAGAGAGCAGAGGGAGGAAGTGCTAACATTTGGCTGCTGGGTGGAGGGATGAGGCATTTGAAAAATGTCCTTAAGCATGGTGGAGATGGGGAAAGGAGCAGCTCCCTCCATACCACTAGGGTATGTGTGTCACCAACATGGCTCTAGGTTTATAAGATACTACTCTCTCCTGGTTCTCCTACCTATCTGGCCACTACTTCTAAGGCTCCTTTGTTGGATCTTCATCCAAGTCATATCTACTACCATATCATTAGTGATTCATCAGCTCTTTGGTTTCAATTATCTCTGTGCTGATGATTCTTAAACCTACTTATATATCCCAACCTCTCTGCTGACCTCCAGCTTCCCATATCCAACTGCTTATTAATATATATATATATATATAAAATCCATCTCAAATTGAATGTCGTGTAGATATCTTAAACTCAACATGCCCCAAATCCAGCTAATTATCTTTCTCCCAAATCCATTCCCTCTTCTGAACTTCCCTGTTGCTTTATTGGGCATTCCCATCCTACCAGTCTTGCAACCTAAGTGTCATATAAAGCTCCTCACTCTTTCTCATTCTGCATTTCCAATCTTTTTCCAATGCCAATTTAACTTCATAATATATCTTCCATACACACCCTTCTTTCCTCTGATACTGCCTGATCCTACTTCAGGTTCTGACCACTTCATGCCTGGAGTATTGCATAAATCTGTTGATTGGTCGGCCTGTCACAAGTTTTCTCCTCACTCCAGTCTATCCTCCACTTAGCTGTCAAAGCGACTTTCCTAAAAAGTCGATGTGACTACATCACACTCTACTCAGTAATCTCCAGTGGCTCCCTATCATCTCCAATATTACATATAAAATTGTCCATATTTCTCTCAAAGCTCTTCAACCTGCTCCAGTCTTTTCAGACTTGACACCTTATTCCCCTATCTCACGTACTCTGAAGTTGCTATTCTTTGAACATGACACTTCGTCTCCCAACTCTGGGTATTTTTATTGACTGTCCCTCATGCCTGGAATTCTCTCCCTCTTCATCTCTACCTCCTTGTTTCCATGACATCCTTCAAGTCTCAGCTAAAATTCCTTCTCCAAGAAACCTTTCCCAATCCCCTTTAATGGGAGTGTCCTCTCCCTATTGATTATCTCCAATTATCCTGTATATATCTTGTATATGCATAGTTGTTTAAACATTGTTTTCCCTGTTAAACTTTAAGTCCCTTGAAAATAAGAACTATCTTTGGCCTTTCTTTGTCAGTCTTTAGCATAGTACCTAGCACATAGTAGGTGCTTAATAAATATTTATTGATTGGCTAAGAATTCTCTCTCTCTCTCTCTCTCTCTCTCTCTCTCTCTCTCTCTCTCTCTCTCTCTCTCCCCTCATTTGAGGATCAAAGAAATATCAAAGACAGAGGTTGGACCACTGAGTGAAGGCAGATAGGATAATGATCATGAATTATACTAAAGACCTACCAAGTATAACTACTGAGTCACTGAATCGAATGCCTTTAAAAGGCTGCAATGTCATAGGACTAGAAAAACCTAAATATTATCTCAGTTTTCAAAAATGGGAAGAATGAGCCCTTTAATTGCTGGAAAAATTATTGAACATATCCTTAAAGGGATGGATGGTCAGGAAGTATTTTGAAAGGAAATGAATGATCACTAAGAGTATAAAAAAAAAGAAAGGGAAAAAAGTTAGTATGATTTCATCAAGTATAAGCCATGCCAGACAAATTACATTCCTTTTGTAATCAGGTAACCAGACTAGTAAGAGAGGCAGCATGTCATATGGATAGAGAGAGATGGCTGTGGAGCCACAAAGTCAAGGACTCAAGTCCCACCTCTGACATCTCTCCTACCTAAACCCTCTCCTCTTCTGTAGAAGGCAACAGCATTCTTCTAGCCCTCCATGTTCAGAACCTTCCATTGATTGAGGATAACCCTTCATCTCCCTCATACAACATATCCAATCAGTTGTCAGATCTTATCATCTGTAAGTCTACAATGATGCATATCTGACTCCTCTCAACTCATAGTTACCACCTTTAGTCTTTACCTGGAGATCTTTCTAATTTTTCTCCCTATCTCAGGTCTCTCACCATTCCAGCCCATCCTCCACATTGCTACCAAAATGATTTTCCTTAAGTGAAGGTCAGATCCTGTGACTCAACTATTCAATTAGCTACACTGGTTTCCTCTTGCCTTTAGGGTATGTTATCAAAAGGTGGGTGATCTTCTGAATCTTTAGGTCAAAGGAAGGAATAAAGGTGAGGTAGGTATTAGGAGGAGGAATGGAAGGGATGACTAAGTTTAGGGAAGGAACAGGCAGGTCGGTATTTTGGATGGCAAAGTAATGGGTGAGGTATTCAGAAGAGGCAGTTGAAACAGGTGTGATACTCAGGCTAGAGACAGAGGATACTGGGGAAATAGGCTGAACCCTTCCAGGCAGGAAAGGTACTTCTACAGACACAAGGAATAGGGTCAGTCAGAAATGGTTTAAATCTGACTTGAGGGCTTTCTTGTCAGTTTCTCAAATCCTCAAAGGAGGAGTCACAAGGCTCCTCCCTGTCACTGAAACTGAAGGGATTCAGGAGGAAGAATCGAGCAACTACTTTCTCCCAAGATGGATGCCTCCAGTTCCCTCAAGAAATAAAGGAGAATAATTCCTTCCCTCTCAACCCTTGCCTAATTCTTCAACACAATGATTCACCAGAGGGTTTGATTAAGTAACAAGGGGATTTATTGAAATTCAGGGTTGCTCTGAAGGAGAGAGGGGTTAGGGTTTCTGACAGCTGCTAGGGAGAAACTCAAGATGGGGGAGGGGCACAGGAATGGGTTATACTGAGAGAGAACCTGCTCTCTCAGCCAGGGAAGATTTGGCTGCTTTTAAAATAGAGGGTATACTAAATCAATAAAGCAAGGGATGGTTTGATTCAAAGATGTCCTACTTGCCTATAGGGAAACTAATCCACAAAGTCTATTCACTAAAATCCAAAAGCCACCCTTCCTCCCAGAGCCCACAGGAAAACAGGAAAGGTAACAGGGGAATGGTATGGAGAAGGTCAGGGAGAGGTCCAGTGAAATTACCTAAGTTCAAATTGTCCAGAGACAAGGCACAGGCCAAAAGCAAAGCTGAAAGCCAAAGGCAGAGCTCCAGTTGGTCCTTCCACTCTCCTCAAGCCTCAGGAACCAACTAACTGTTTGTCAGGATTCTAAGGTTTAACTGCCGGAAGTTTTCAGTTAACTTTTGCAAGGGCAAAAGCCTTTATTGCAACTTTGCATTACAGGTACAATATTAACTCCTCTGTTCAGTCTTTAAAGACTTTTATAATCTGGCTCTTAATGTACCTTTCTAGACTCTCTGAATATCATTTTCCCTCTCATTCTGTATTTTAGTCAAGCAGTTCTTCTTTCTGTTTCTTCATTCACCATCTCTGTGCCTTTTTACTGATCCTTCCTCATGCCTAGGACAGACTCTCATCTCACCTCTGCCTCACAGAATATCCTCTCTCCTTCCTTCAAAATGCAGCTTAAGCAGCATTATTTATGTGTGTGTGTGTGTGTGTGTAACATATATATATATATGTATATATATATATGTGTGTGTGTGTATATATGCATAGATATTTAAAAACCCTTACTTTCCATCTTGGAATCAATATTGTGTATTGGTTCCAAGACAGAAGAACAAAAAGGAGCAGACAATAGAGGTAAAGAACTTGCCCAGGTTACACAGCTGGGAAGTGTCTGAAGCCATATTTGAATCCAGGATGTCCCGTCTCTAGGCTTGGTTCTCAAATCCACTGAGCCACCCAACTGTCTCCTATTGTGTATATTTTTATACACACACATATATAGATAGGTAGGTAAATGATATATATATATATACGTATTATATATATATATTTAAACATCCAAAAAGGTATTTGACCAGATCCAAAGCGTAGTAAGAAATGGAATGGTTGGTGGAACAATTAGAAAGATAAAAAATCTTGGAAGCATAAGTCATAGCAGTCTGAGGCAGAACATCACCAACAAAGGCACCCAAAGAAGCCAGCTATCTTCTATTACATATGTTAATTAGATGGTCACTTGCATGTGAATTATGAATATGAAAATGGAATCACACTACCAGCAATAGATATTATTGTTGAATACACTAATAAGGAATAATTTTTAAATCCTAAACTAAAATCATTGGTATGGTAGTAATCACAAATTTGGTTTCTTTTAATACTTTTTTAAGCATGTAAAGGATGTTTTTTTATAAATATTCTTTTTATTAATAATCTTAACATGGAAAAATGTTGTGTAGTTGCTGTATCTGAAAAGCATACCAGACTCTACACTCACAGATCATGAAAAATTCTTATAGGATTCTGTATTAAGTATACATGTTATGTTAAATAATTTTTATTTATTTATTTAAAATTTTTATTTATTTAGAATATTTTTCTGTGGTTACATGATTCATGATCTTTCCCTCCTCTTTTCCCATCCCACTCCGAAAGCCAACAAGCAATTCCACTGGGTTATACATGTATGATTGTCCAAAACCTATTTCCATGTTGTTCATATTTGCAGTAGAATGATTGTTTAACATCAAAACCCTAATCACATCCCTATCGCACTACATGATTGATCATATATTTTTCTAATGCATTTCTGCTCCCACGGTTCTTCCTCTGAGTGTGGATAGGGTTCTTTCTCATAATTCTCTCAGAATTGTCCTGGATCATTGCATTGCTGTTAGTAGAGAAGTCCATTACATTCGATTGTGCCTCAGTGTATCATCTATGTGTATAATATTCTCCTTGTTCTGCTCTTTCACTTTGCATCAATTCCTGGAGGTCATTCTGGTCCACATGGAATTCCTCCAATTCATTAAAGAATAATGTTGTTAATAATAATACCACTGATATAGAACTTAAAGGTTTACAAAGCAGTCTACAAATAGCATATTGTTTTATCCTTATAACAACCTGGGAGATAGATGCTATTATTAGCCTCATTTTTCAGATGGAGGAAACTGAATTAGGCAGAGATAAAATGACTTACCCAGGGTCATACTACTGGCAAGTTTCTGAAACTGGATTTGAACTCCAGTCTTCCTGACTCCAGATCCAGTGCTCAGGACACTGTTCCATTTGGCCAGCTCTAAGTGGAAAGAGAAATAGGGAAATGATTGTCCCTCTGACAAATTCACTTTTCTGAAGTGTCCACACTCTCAAAGGGACTAAGGTAGGATGCCTCTATGGCTCTGCAAAATGAAAGTGAGTCTCCGTAGAATGTCAAGGGGTTGTTCCTTTAGCAACTCCAAACTTGTTTCCTTTGCAAAGTGTCCCTACAGATCTGAGAAATTGGATAAGGCTCGGGAAGAACTGAAGAAGGATTGTATCAATTATTCTTGAGCCCTTTACGTGTCTTCGGCAATTTCTGTGGGATTAAATAAAGGTCATCCTGTACCTAATATGCACCTGGAGTGTTGGATTTGGAGCTGAGGGCCCTTTTACTTACATCTGTGCAGACCTAAACGTGAGCTTTATTCAAGTTATAGTCTGAGATTTCCCAGATGCAACTCTGTGCAAGAGAGAAGCAAACCAAAAAGAAAGTGTTTTTTAAGAGAGTAAAAGGGTAGCTGCCCCAAGATTATACCCATATGTGTAAGCTGAGGATAATATCTGTTTAACTGACAAACAGAAAGTGGCAAAGTATTCATCAGAGAGGCAGGAAGCTGATGCCTTAACGTGAAAAAGGCTCCTAATAAAATCTCATTGTTAAGTCTGATTTACTACTTAAAAAAATTTTTTTTTATTATTGTTCAGTTGTGTCTGCTTCTTCATGACCCTATTTGGGGTTTTCTTGGCAAAAGATAATGGAGTGTTTGCCATTTTCTTCTCCATCTCATTTTATAGAGACAAATAGAGTTAAATGACTTGCCCAAGGTCATACAGCTAATGTCTGAGGCCATTTTTGAACTCATGAAGATGAGCCTTCCAAGTCCAGCATGTTGCTCATAGCACTACTTAGCTGCCTTTATTTCCCACTTTTAACACCTTAAGACACTAAATTCTATTCATCAAAATGAAAACTCTGAATGGGACATGGAGTTGGTCCTTTGTATTTTCTTTTCCCTTCTGAGATAATGTTCACCCTAGAAAAAGTCCTCATCGTCAGAGAAAATCTCAAGGTTATACAGAATGTTCTCCAGAATGAGCTCCATATGGGGGATTTCAACACAGTAGATTCCATGTGGTTTGGGGTTTTATGAGAAAGAATTCTCAATTTCAATTAAACTGAAATGTTATTACACAAAGGAAAGAAGGCCTATCTGAAATACTTATGCCTATTTTAACCCTATTTTTAACTGGAAAGATGTCCAGGTAAATTCACAGGAAGAACAATACTGTGGGAAACCAGAGGCTGGCACTGTTTCAATTATTTCGACAGCTTTTCCACGGGATGTACTGCTCCACAGGATGGAATTGGGAGCTGAAACGTTAGTTTAGATGATTGAATTTCCCACAGCTAGTGGTAATCCCTTAGGTTTTTTATTACAATAATAAGTGTAGGACAAAAAGTAAACAAACTTAGCCTGAATCTGAAGAAAGCTGCTCCTGACTTCTTTGCTGTCACGTCCCTTTTTCTACCTTCAAAGATTCTGGAAGTTAAGATGGAAAGGGAAGACATGTAGCTGTCTCAATGCATAGAGGTAGGATGAGGAAGATTAATGAACAGATTACCATTCTCTCTGTCCCTCTCATTTTCCATTTCTTTTTTTTTTAAGTCCTTACCTTCTATCTTAGAATCAACACTGTGTTTTGGTTCCAAGGCAGAAGACTGGTAAGGGCAAGGCAATGAGGGTTAAGTGACTTGCCCAAGGTCACACAACCAGGAAGTGTCTGATTTCAGATTTGAACCCAGGACCTCTCATCTCTAGTCATTTTCCATTTCTTAGTTGTCTTGTCTTCCTTTCAGCAGCCCAGAACAAAGTGCTTACTCACTCATCCTTACACTATTCTTTACACTATACTTTCTACCATCTTACACTATACTTTAGGAAGTATAGAAATTAAAATTAACATACAACATCTCTAAGCATAATATTTTATAAAGTTTATTAATAAAACTAAAGTAAGACATTTATAAACATTATACTTGGAGATATTGGGTATTAATTTTTAAAATCTACAGAAGGCAAAACAATCCATCTCAGACAAAAATCTCAAACATGTAGCCTATGAGACTGCATAACATTCACAACACATCCCAGTGCAATTTGACCTGGAGTCAGAAAGGCTTGGGTTCAAATTTGGCCTCAGACCCTTACTACTTTTGTAACGTTAGTAAGCAAGTCACTTAACCACCGCCTGCCTCAGTTTCCTCATCTGTACAATGGGGATAACAATAGCACTTATCTCACAGGATTGTTGTGAAGATCAAATGAGATAATTTTTAAGTGCTTAATTTTAAATTTTTAAATGATTAAATGGTGTAGAATTTGAGCTTAATAAAATATAATTGGGGAAAACTTAACAAAATAAATAAAAATATAACAAAACATAGATATGTTATATTTTACAACTGAGTCAATAGGTGGCCCTCAGCAATCCTTACATACAGTTTAGTTGCCCCCCTTTCTATTTGAGTAACCGTTATAAAGGTACCCTTCTCAAGATGCCTGTAATCAGCTTATTCGAAGCACACTGACACAGGTTTAGTAATTCATGTTTCCAGCCTGGTCTTCACACTGCACTAATGATACAGCTCTCATCAGGGACATCAGCTCTGTGTAGTGGGCTGTACTTCAAACTTTGGGAGTTTATAAATAGGAACCAGAGTCATAACTAGGAATTCCTATACCTGAGATGAGAACCTTGAAACGCACTGCTCATTCTATTAAATTTCTCCTAGCCTCTCCATTCTTTTTCCAAAATCCAAAAATGGGGGTCGAGAGGATAATTCATGTAGATTCTTTACGTCCTTTATGGTCAGACGCATAGATACAGATAGACAGGCAGAGAGACAGACAAGATGTAGAGACAGATGGACAAGCAGACAGTTCAGAGAGAAATAGAGACAGATGGACCACATGGGGAAGTCCAGAAATGTCTTGGGGACAGCTCTTGACTTTGACAAGTACTGGCTGTATATGTGACAATAGACAGACGATTTAATCTCTCAGCGCCACCAGTTGATAAGACCACAAGTTATAAACAAGTTCTTGACCTTTATTCAGAGGAGGGAGTTTCCCTACCAGAAATCCCCTTCAGGAATGAAATAAGCCTAAGTATATTTGGAGTTATTTGATCAGCATAGGAAACTCAGGCTTAGGAAATTACACACACACACACACACACACACACACAAATATAAAACATTTCATTAGTATAGGTAGGGAACTCCTAAGCTTAAAACTCCCTCCACTAAAGCAGAT
Source organism: Gracilinanus agilis (assembly GCF_016433145.1). Taxonomy (NCBI): domain Eukaryota; kingdom Metazoa; phylum Chordata; class Mammalia; order Didelphimorphia; family Didelphidae; genus Gracilinanus; species Gracilinanus agilis. The sequence continues at coordinate 153,248,915 of NC_058130.1, forward strand.
AAGAAACTTGTAGTCTTTTTTTTTTAATTTATTTTTATTTTATTGATTAGTTAAGAAAAATTGCCCATGGTTACATGATTCATATCCTTTCTCTCCCCTCCTCTCACCCCATTCCCAAAGCCAATGAGCAATTCCACTGGGTTTTACGTGTCATTGATCCAGACCTATTTCCATATTATTGATATTAGCACTAGGGTGATCACTTTAGAGTCTACATCCCCAATCATATCCCATAGACCCATGTGATCAAGCAGTTGTTTTTCTTCTGTGTTTCTGCTCCCACAGTTCTTTCTCTGGATGTGGATAGAGTTCTTTCTCATAAAAGAAACTTGTAGTCTTGAAGAGGATTCTTGCCCAAAGTCACAAAACCAGTCTATGTTGGAATCAGGACCTGGACTTGGGAGGCAGAAAGCCCTGGGTTCAAATCCTATTTCTGATATTTATTCATTAAACAACCCTAGTCAAGTCACTTAACACCTATGTGCCTTAGTTTCCTTATCTATAGAAGTCAATAATGTCTTAGATTCCTTTAGGGTCTAAGGTTATGTCCTGCATATTACTTCTGGTCACACAAGTAGTATATGCCAGAGTCAGGATTAAATTTAGGTCTTCTTGGCTCCAAAGCTGGCTTGCTATCCAATATACCATACTGCTTCTTTGATAAATATATAAAATGTTGTAGCACTTGGGAATGGAGGTTTTAAGAAAAAGAAGGGAGAAGGAGAAAGAAAGAGCTGATTTTGGATGCCACCAGTTAAACCAAAGAGTGAACACCCACAGCACAGAAAATAACCTTTGCAAGTGCCTTCCAGGGGCTACCGCACCAGCCAAAGGACAGTCACAGTCCAGCTGCAGGAACATTCTATTGTTCTGATGACCCCAGGTCACCCAAGACTTCCTTTATCCAGGACAAGTCACTTTGCTTTTCAGCTCAGTCTAGCTGCTAACTATGGATTCCAAAATCACTGGACCTCCTCCAGAATTACTTCATATCCAGGTCCTATTCCATCCCAGCTGTCTTCCTCAGGCTTTTAGCCTCCAGGAGCATTTTGATAAAAAGTCATCTTGCTGCCAGCAGGAATAGACCGCACTATTGTTCTTTGTGCTATGGGAAATACAACACTCTTTTCCAACAAATGTGTTCTCCCAAACAATGGGATTCGGGCCAGCAAATCCCTGCTGGACATCTTAAACAGAGCTTCTTAGAACAAGCGTTCTTAACCTTTTTTTGTGCATCATGGCCCCTTTGGATGTCTGTGAAGCCTATGGGCCCCTTCTCAGAAAAATATTTTTAAATGCATAAAATAAAATACATAGGATCACAAAAAGAAATTTAATTATATTAAAACACACTTATCAAAATATTTTTTTAAGCAAGTTCACCGATCCCAAATGAAGAATTCTTATCTTAGGAGAACATGTTTTAAAATGTCTCATTCTTCCCTCCAATCTCAGAGAACAAAGCATTCTTACGCCTAGATTTCTGATCTTATTACCCTGCTTGAAGAATATAGCTTTCAATCTCATCACCTCTTTTAACAGCATATTCAATTTCTTCACCAATGATTCCATCTCTTCTTTTTCAAACATGCCCAGGTCTCCTCTATGCTGAAACTATACTTCACTTAATTTGAGCTGCTATCTTTTTTTCTCTCCTCACCTTTACCCTCAAACATCTCGAATGTGCAGTCTACCACTAAGAGTTCTTTCCTCATCAAATCCCTTTACATCCCCTTGTCAGTTAACTTTCACCTCACCACTCTCCCAAAATTATTTTTTTTTCTGAAGTCAGTAATGAGATGGTGGAAGCCTAGAAAACAAAACAAAAATAAATAAAGGATTATTTTTTTAATTCTCTCACGTTAGATATCCAGATATATCCGGGTAAAAACTTGTCAGGGATTTATCATTAGAAAGGATATCAAAGGCCAGTTAGCCTAAAGTCATATGTGAACGAGAAATTCATCTACCATATTCACAACAGGTGATCATTAAGCCCTTTCTTGGAGACCTTCAAGGATTGACAATCTGTTATAAACAGATTTTCTGATTAGGGTAGGGGGCACCATGAATATATATAGTGCTGACCCTGGAGTTAAAAAGAACTGAGTTCTAGACCAGCCTCAGACACTGACTAGCTATGTGACCTGGGCAAGTCACTTACTCTGTTTGCCTCAGTTTCCTCATCAGGAAAATGAACTGGAGAAGTAAATGGCAAAACACTCTAGTATTTTTGATTAAAAAAAAAAACCCAAATAGGGCCACAAAGAGTCAGAAATTACTAATTAACTAAACAATTGGGTAAGATGACCTCTGACATTCCTTTTCATTCTGAAATTCTAGGATTCCAAAACCATTCTAATTTAGTGAAAGATAATTGCCTTAATCTAAGTTTGGCTGAGGAGTTTGGTCTCTTTTATGGTAGTCAGTTCTAAACTAAGATAATATAATACACATAGGTATGGATTAGTTTCTGCAATATATCTAGCATGATCACGGGAGTCACCTAAGCCACAGTAAAAGGTCTTATGAAGAAGCTTCCAATTTGGGTGTGTTGGATTATAAAGATGGCTTTGAATGAATCATATGGCACAACTAAAAACAAATTCTTCTGTCTGACATTTAAAATCCATCATAATTTGATTCCAACCTATCTCTCCTGGCTTATTATATATTACTCCCCTTCATCTACTTTATGATCCAGTCAAAAGGATCTTGCTATTTCTCACAAACAACTTTCAAATTTCCTCCATCCTGCACAGGATGTCTCACATTCTCAGAATTCATTTTGTCTTCACCACCACCTCTTAAAATCCCAATTTTCCTTCAAATATCATTTCCTATATGAGGTCTTTTCTGATCCTAGAAATAGCTAATAATTGAAGTGCCTTGCATTTTTCTTGTATGTATTTATATTTGAATTTATATTTTGGATTTCCCTAGAAAGAATGTAAGCTCCTTGAAGGCAGGAATTGTTCTATTTTTATCTATGTTTACTCAGGGCCTAGCATTATGCCTAGCATATATTAGACATGTAAATGATTGTTGATTGATTAAACAATCAATTAAATTAATCAGATCTCTAAAGTTCTAGCTATCTTTGGATATGCTTTAATTAGAAGTCTGATAAGTTCATTGGCATGGAATTTTGTCACCAAAATCCCCCAGGCAGTTGCCACAGAGCTTTCTAATGGAAGTGGACATTTGATGAATACCTCTGAGTGATCTTTCAATAAAAATTTGCTTGAAATGGGCTTACCCCAAACTCCAACACATCACAATTGGCAACAAAGAAAAATATTTGTGAATGCTTTGGAGAGGATTATATTCACATATAAACATTTATTTTTTGAGAGAGATTCTGAGGGACAAAATTTCTAAAACTCTCTGATCCAACCAATTTCCAACTTACCTCTTGTAATGATCATGAAACAAAATATGAATTTTATCCTAAGTACCTACCCTAAGTACATAGTTAGATTTAGGTTTTCTTTAAATTATTCATCAAAGAGAACAATAATAATGTTGATACACATGAAGAAGACTTATCTTTCTGGAAAAATAAATTAAAGATTTCTCTTAGGTCAGGGTAAGCAAAAGAAATCGTTTCTATTCTTAATTGGGTACTGGCTAAACTAAAGCATCTTCTTTCTCTCCATCAGGTTAACAAATGAATCTCCTTTACAATTATTTCAAGTTCAGGTCTCATTCTCATCACTCCAGTGCTGATATATAATATATATCCTCCACTATTAAAGATTCCTCTTTGAAATTGCTCAAGTTTTCTATTCAAGGAATACTAGTTAGACCTGAAGTTCAAAAGAGACCAGAGATCATTTAGACCAGGTCATTTATACTGTTAATTACAAAATTTTATAACATAACAAAGTCCTTAGTGTTATATACTTCCACACAACCAAGTGTTGATTAATTACTTATGATTTAAAAAAGCTTTCTTCCCTCCATGAATCTTACAGTCTAGTTAAGGAGATAAGACACATTTAAAAATAACTATCAGGGGGCAGCTGGGTAGCTCAGTGGATTGAGAGCCAGGCCTATAAAAAGGAGGTCCTAGGTTCAATCCGGCCTCAGACACTTCCCATCTGTGTGACCCTGGGCAAGTCACTTGACCCCCATTGCCTAGCCCTTACCACTCTTCCACCTATAAGTCAATACACAGAAGTTAAGGGTTTAAAAGAAAAAAAAAGAAAAAAATAACTATCAATATGAAAGTATACATGTCATAAAAGAGGCACAAAATGCTATTTTTTGTGGCAACAAAGAAATAAAAACAAAATGGATGCCTAACAATTGGGAACTGATTAGGCAAATTGTAGTACCTGTATGCAATTGAATGTTACTGCACTGTAAGAAACAATAAAATAAAAAGAACTTGAAAAGCATGGGAAGACATGAATTGATGTCATTCGAAATAAGCAGAATCAGCAAAACAATATAAATAATGTTTATAGCAATGTAAGTGGAAAGATAAAAACCAAAACCAAAACCAAAACTTGTGCACAATGTAAATATAACCAAGCTTGGCCCCAGAGAAAAATAGAAAGATGTGTATCCCTCCCCTCTTTGCAAAGGTAGAGAAGTATGGATTTGGATTATTGCATGCACTATAGAATATGGCTTATGGATCAGTTAATTTTGCTAACCTATTTCTCCCATCATTTATTTTTTAGTCTTTTTTTATGAGGGATTTGAGTCTGGATAGAGAAGAAAGGAAGGATATATTTGCAAATGAAAGTAATAAAAAAAACAAAATTTATCCAAAAATTAGTTTTAATGTGCAAAGTAGAGAGAGAACATATCTAGTTGGGAGATTAAAGAAAGATTTCCATAGAAGAGGTGGCCTGTATCTTTCAGAATGGATAAGAATTTGACAGATGGAAATGGGAACATTACAAAAAACACAGTTTAATCAAAATTATAGACCTGGAAAGGCATGAGATATATCTGAAGAATAGATTAGATCATCTAGTTTGTTTAATATAGGAGGCAAAAAGAAACAGTTGGAAATAAGCTTGGAAAAGTTGTTGTTGCCTCCACTAGAATATAAAGTCTTCAGTAATAGGAATTGTTTTATTCTTTGCACTTTTATCTACAATGTCTTGCATAGTGCCTGGTGCTTGGTAGCTGCTTAATAAATACTTTTGATTGAATAATTGAGAACAGATCCTAGAAGTTGCTATCTAGGAAGGAAAGTCAATCAACTCCAAATTCATCTCCAAAACAGTATTTTGAACAATATTTTGCCTGGTGGTGCCTATGAATGGATTTTTTCTTTATGCATCTCAGTTCTTCCCAATTACTTAAATCATTCTGCATGCAATTGGCACAAACTCTTGAACTAGTGCTTGAAAAGTCTGCACATGTAGCACCCACTACCCTTATTATCAGATTCTACGAAACTTTTTATAAGATTCAGAAGATAAAATCTACCCCCAAAAGTTCCATTTATTTCTCCAATAACATTTCAAAATATGTATTGATCATTCACTTTGGGGCAATAGCTGTTTTGAAAACTAGTGGACAGTCTGGTTTTTCTCTTCTCATTATTTCACCTCTTTGAGTTCAATGATTTCTTTTTTTTTTTTTTTTAACCCTTGTACTTCGGTGTATTGTCTCATAGGTGGAAGATTGGTAAGGGTGGGCAATGGGGGTCAAGTGACTTGCCCAGGGTCACACAGCTGGGAAGTGGCTGAGGCCGGGTTTGAACCTAGGACCTCCTGTCTCTAGGCCTGACTCTCACTCCACTGAGCTACCCAGCTGCCCCCTCAATGATTTCTTGAATGAAGGCATCAAGCTCATTGGGATCTTTGTCTTCTGGAAAGTCTTCCATATAAATGTATCAAAGACTTTAAGAATTGCCAGTATGATATTTGTTGACAGAGCATGGTATTTTTTATTCATAACAACACAGAGTTTGATTATGAATGTGCCTCAGAAATATCACCATTAATTCTACTCCCACTTTAAATTTAAATTTTCTCTCCTAACAGAGGGCAGTATTTATCAAATGAAGCATTTAAAATCTTCCAAGCAGGTTCTTTACTTTGTGAGACTATTCAGGATGATGTCAACCACCAATGTGAAACAACACCATCAGTGGAAAGGATACATGTCACAATTCATAGAGCATTGAGTTAAATAGAATCATAGAGCATCAGAAATGAGATTGACTGATGAGGATGTTCTGGAATAGAGATAACTGTCATCTCTCCTTCACGTGGTTATCTGACCTCTGCTTGAAGAGCACCAGTGATGAGAAATTCACTGGCTCCATAGAAGCTTATTCCAGTTGGACCAACCCAAATTATTGGGATAATTTCCCTTGTGTTGAGCCAAAATCTGCCTCTGTAACTTTGACTCATTGCTCCTAGCTCTGCTTTTTGGTGATAAGCAAAACAAACCCAATTCTTCTTCCAAATCCTCAGTGCCAATTCCAAGTGGAAATTAGTTGCATAATTCATGTCTGAATCTGTGTGTTGGGTTGACAGAGTTAAGTACAACCTTTCTTGAAGATCTCTATAGCTAAATTATAACATCATCTATAAATGCACGAGAGCAGAAATTCTCTCATTTTTGTCTTTATATGTCAGAGACTGAGGAGGAGAAATGATAAACGGCAGGGCCCCATGGTCCAATCTGGTAAGAGTATAATCCCATAGAGTGCTGAGTCGCTTCTGGGGAGACATGGAGGTCAAGACAAAAAGAACTCAGTGTTTTAGTAGAAGATAACAAATATTGAGAGGTTCATTAGTACTGCTCCCATCCTGTGGCAAAAGCACAAGGAAAGAATATTTCTGATTAAAAGAAGGAATACCTTCCATCTCATTCTCTTCATTCCTGCCCCTGGAATTCATGGCAAGTAATTCTCATTGCCTGGATTTATTATAAGGGGGTGGGGAAGAGGCAATATCCTCCTTCTTTACCCCAATAACATATTGTCTATGACCACCCGACTGCTCCAGCAAGGGCTCTGCTAAGTGAATTGAAACTGGGCCTCTGGCCTTAAGCTGCTTTTTTCTGATTTGTGTTTAATTCTTTCAATACAGGTGACTGCCCAGTGACCTTAAGGTGGAGATTCCCAGCCTTAGAGGAACCAGATGAATTTAAGACATTAGGGTTCCTGAGTCTGGCCAGCATCAAGAAGATTTTTCTCATCATGGAGAATGATTGGTCACTAGCAAGAAGGTGAGTCCAACTGCTGACCTTGCTTGCCAATTCCTGGAGAGTATTATTTAGACAGTGTAGAATTAAGATGAAATCTAAAATACTCACTAATTTCCTGGGAAAGCATTACCGTTAATTATATTATTGCTGCTGATTGTTTCGCATTTCTAGTGATGTGCACTTGTGTATATTTTGTATGATTTATATTTCTTTTGTGTATAAAAGATAAATAGCTGTCCTATACCTTATACACACTAAATACCTTTCTAATTATCATTTTTGGAAGACCTTAGATATGAGACAAACTGAAACTTTAAGCAAGTCTATTGTACTAAGGTAGAGATGTAAAGAGTGACAGACAATGAGATGAAAGAATTCAACCTCTCATTTTGCTTTACTTTCTTTCCTTTCTCTCTCTCTCTCCCTCTTTCTCTCCCTCCCTTCCTTCCTTCATTCCTTCCTTCCCTTCCTCCTTTCTTTCTCTCTTCCTCCCTTCCTTCCTCTTTCTTTCTTTCCTCCTTTCTCTCTCTCTTCTTTCTTTCTCTTTCTTTCCTTCTTTCTCTCTTTCTCTCTTCTTTCCTTTCTTTCTTTCCTTTTATTCTATATGTGCCTGAGTTCAGAACTTTAAGAGGCCCCTGACTGGACAGGAAGAGAGCAAGCACCCTGTCCTCACTTGGCCTAGCAGCAGTTCTTATGTTTCTTGAGAGGCTGTATAGTAGGGAGCTAGACTTAGCCCTAGGTTCAAATCTAACCTCTGACATTTACTAGTTGTAAGAGCATGCACAAGTCATTTAACATATCTGGAGCTTAGGAAATTGCCCAACACTATACATTATAAAGGGATTGCAGCCTAGAACTAGAAAAAGCCCAAGACAACATCTAGTTAAGTCTCCTCATTTGACAGATGAGGAACTGAGGTTCAAATAGGTTAAGTGATTTGACCTGGATCACACAAAGAGTAAATAGTAGGTGAGGTTCTCTGATTCAAAATCTAGAAGACATTTAACAGTGATGGACAAACTACTGCCTGCAGGCCAGATGCGGCCCCCTGAAATGTTCTATCGGGCCTTCCGACATTATTCCTAATCTGACAAATACAATGAGTAGGATACAATACAATGAAACTTCAAAAGAGTTGCCTTAGAAACAGATTGACAGATGAGCATTTCCTTTCCTTTGGCCCCCTCTTTAAAAAGTTTGCCCATCACTGCATTACACTGTATTACTCTGCTTCCCAAGTATTTCTGATGAAAAATTTAGTACAATAAAAAGAATGTTGATAATGGAATCAAAGCCCAGCTCTGCTATTTACTGCATTTCTGACCTCAGGCAAATTATTTAAATTCTATAGTCCTCAGTTCCTTTGTTTATGAAATAAGACTAAATGATCTCTTAAGAGTCTTGTGGGCTCCAAATCATGCATCTTCTTCCTAAGTAGAACTCAGTTGTAAGTTCCATAACGGCAATGAGTATTATCGGAAGGTTTTATCTACCCCACTATCTAGCTGAGTCCTCTGAACACATTATGTGTTTAATAAAAATTTGTTGATTTAATCTATTTTCACAAGCATATAGAAAATAGCTCGGCTGGCTCTTTGTAAAGTGAATTCTACAATCAAGTATTATGTTTTCACAGTCATCCCCAGGGCATAAAATGTGATTAATTTTGATTTGCTGATGTTGAGTCCTTGAAGAGTTAACATTTTTTTCATTTTAAAAGCCACATCTTGAACTATTTGATTTTTAAAGGAAATTTTGAGAATAGTAATATATACATACAATTCCCTTAAGAGTGATAAAGGGTTAAAAAAAAAGTTTTGTTTTGTTTTGTTTCAAATTGAGGAAACTGGACCAAAACATTTAATTGCCTTCCTCTTGATAACCTTGAGCTTATAAACCCTTGAGGAATTTGTTGGACAAAATAAAGAACAGAGGTTAAAGATAAGTAGCAGACTGATAGCATGTTATTGTTGGTTAATGAAGATGATAACTTCATGAACAATGTGTGCCTTTTGTGGATTGAGAATTAGATACTGCAGACACTATTGTTTCATGGCATATATTTTTACTTTGCCTTGGACAATAGTTAAGCTATTCTCTTTCCTTTTTTCAACTGTCATAACTGGAATTTAATCTCTTGTGACTCCTGGGTTCTATAAATAGTATATTACACTATTTACTTATATTAACCCCACAAGATAGCAAAATCCTTAATACACAAAGTATTACAACACCTCTATTATCTTGCATCTTATATAATCGGGGGCATTTTAATCCAAATATTGTATTTTTCTTTTTTCCCCATTACATTTTGACTTATTCAATTTTTTATATGCTACAGCCTCATGTAGTGAATAGACAACTGGCCTCAAATCCAGGAGAATCTGGGTTCAAGTCTCAGTTCTAACATATACTAGATATGATCCTGGACAAGATATTTGACCTTGCAGGGCTTTTGGTACACTTCAAAGACAATAAAGTGCAGAAGAGTGGCTTTACTGGTAAGGGAAGTTCCCTATATTAACGATAATCACAAGACAAGTCTTTATTCCTGTTTCTCAAATGGAAAATATAGACAGGTAGAAAGAGGGATGTTAGGTAGGTAAATTGATAGATGGTTGGATGAATGGATGGGTGGATGGGTAGATGGATGGATAGATAGATAGATAGATAAAGAGAGACAGACAGACAGACAGACAGATAGATAGATAGATAGATAGATAGATAGATAGATAGATAGATAGATAAACGGATAGGGAGGGAGAGAGAAAGAGAGAGACGATAGATAGGTAGATAGACAGGGAGATAATTCAATGGATCTCAAAGTGATCTTATTAATGTAAATACTCTCTCAGCCCTAATCTCAAACTGGAGTTCTAATACATTGCATTGGCTGCCCTTCATCTCTGGAATGTTCTTCCTTCTGTAATTAATAGATGGGACAGGGGCCTTATGCTGGTAATAAGGCTAGCAGGAGGATGGTGCTGGTTGTAAGGATGGAGTGAGCTGTACCTGGGCTGGGCTTGAAACTTGTTTATAAATGTAACAAAGATCCAACCCAGGTAACTGAGTGTCCAAAGAAACCTCACTGTTTGCCACCAGGCTCCTTTAAGATATCAGGTATCCAGTCCCTTCCCTGCTGAGGAAATAGCTTCCTATTGGTGAATCAAAGGCTGGCAGGAAGTGGATATTGAACTTCCTGCCCTTCAGCAATGGAGTTTGTTCCAGCCCAAACTGCTCAGAACCTTTCCTGTTGCCTGTTATCCTTGGCCTTAGATGTAGGCAAATAACCACTGAATTCTCTGGTTAAGGCTAAGAGGTTTGTTGATAACAGAGTAAAGGAATAAGGCAATAGAAAGAGGGTTAGGAAATACTATGATCTAAGGAGAAAGATTATCTGACTAAAGGTTGCTATGGATTCTAGCTGAATGGTCTTCTGCTGACCCAGGGCATATAGCCCTGGGTCAGAGTGATGCAGTCTCTGGTTGATAAATAAAGTTGTCCTTGGACTAAATTTTGCCAGTGATGATAATAATATTATTGAGTTGCTCTAGAAGATAGGTCTTGAACCCTACTCTATTCTAGGCCTAGCTACCCATGTTCTCACTCCCGCCACCCGAGGCCCAAGTGGGGGAGGGGGAGTAAGGGATAAGTGAGTGGTCAGGGCGAAGTCAGGTAAAAACAGAACCCAGCCCTAGGTCTCCAGGGCTTTATATACTCTTGGCCCAACGGCAATTGGTGCTTTGCCCTATGTCTCATGCCACTGTCAACGTTCCATCCAGGGCAACTGACAGGTTGCTCTAAGCCAACATGGCAAGGTTAAAAATCCTATATTACACTTCTTATCTCTCTCTCTTAAAATCCCTGGCTTTTTTCAGGTTTCAGCTCAAAACTTTTCATAGGGGGCCTTTATCCAGCTATTAGTGCCTTCACCTCTAAGGTAAAGCATCATGTGTTTGATATGGATATGTTGTCTCTCCCGTCAGAACATAAGCTACTTGAGAGCAGGGTCAAAAAGTCTGTACTCAATCAATTGCCAGTCAAAATAGCTCAAAAGTTCTGAAGCTGAATGGGTTAACTTCTCCAAGGGCTAGAGCATGGATTCAGGAAATGCAGCAGAGAGTGATGATCCAAGTTCAGAGAATTGGCACAATAGCAGCAGAAGAGATAGCAATATGGTTTGGGTGGACAGCTGAGTGGGATGTGAAACATGATCTCAGGGCCATCTAGATATAGTGGACTGTTAAAATGTATTTGGTCACTAATCAAAACAATTCCCAGTCCTGTGCTATTTCTACTATACCACACTGCCTCATCTGTTTGTATTTTAAACTAAATGATTAAGTTTTATACAGCAATAATGCTTCTAAAGAGATTTATGAAACAAAAGCAGCAAAAACCATATATGCACACTCATCAGCATGAATCTTATAGTTACAAAAAAGAGAGAAATGATAATAAATTTATAATAGATGCTGTTTATTGAAACTGTGTAATTTGAGAAAAACATGGTCTTTGTGGCAGGTAATCTTTGAATAAAGTCATAATGTACCAACAGTTCACAAGTATCTACATGTGGATTATATCTACTTTGCGATTCTCGAAGGCATGCTTTCTATTTGGGGCCAACTTTCCTCTGCTGCTCAGAAACTATGTTTGGAGAATGCAAACTAATTGAACATAGGAAACCATAATTAGGACACCGAATCTACAGTAAGGATCGTGTATTCCAAAGCTACATGTAAATTCTATTGTACTTTGACTTTTCAAGCACCCAAAATGATACTTGTATGGAGACATCCTCCACTGAAATAGATTGGATTTCCTCTTCTGCTTAGTCAGTAGATGGTCTTCATGAATTGTTGAAACCAAAAAATTCAATTGCTACAACTCACCTCTGATGATATGCCTCTCCAAACATTCTGGCACTCAAACAACAGAAAGTCATTAGGCTGGTACTCTAAGCCATTTCAGTTTGGTGGCATTGACCAGGATTCATTCCACTGGCAAAGGCAATGCAGTTTGGCCATAGTTCAAAGCACCAATTCAGGAATTAAAAGTAGAAAGATAAATAACAGACACAGGCCACAATGAAGAATTAAAAAAAAAACCCTTACCTCCTGTTTTAGTATTGATTCTAAGGCAGAAGAGTGGTGAAGTCTAGGCAATTGGGGTTAAGTGACTTGCCTAGGAAGTGCTTGAGATCAGAATTGAACCCAGGTCCTCCTGACTCCAGGTCTGATGCTCTATCCTCTTTGCTACCTAGCTAACCCCAACCCATCATGAAAAATTGAAATATCTCCAAAGATATCCACAAAAGAGAAGACTCCATAACTGCAGAGACTCAATGGGGAAAAATAGATTTTCCATTTTGGGGGATTACCTAAAAAGAAAATTAAGCATGAGCTAAAAAAAAAAAATGAAATGAAAGCTCTTGAGGAAAAAATTGAAAGAAAAAAAAAAGAATTTAGAACAGAAAGTGATAAACTTTGTCCAAGAAACAAAGTCTCTGAAAATAGGCATAGAATAGATATTAGCAACTCCATAAGTTAAGAATTATTAGAACAAAATCAAAAGATTTAAAAATAAAATAAAATGTAAGGCGTGTGGTATCAGAAACAAATGACCTGTAAAACAAGCCAAGGAGGGGGCAGCTGGGTAGCTCAGTGGATTGAGAGCCAGGTCTAGAGGCGGGAGGTCCTAGGTTCAAATCTGGCCTCAGACACTTCCCAGCTGTGTGACCCTGGGCAAGTCATTTGACTCCCATTGCCTACCCTTACCACTCTTCCACCTATAAGTCAATACACAGAAGTTAAGGGTTTAAAATAAAAAAAAAAAATTAAAAAAAACAAGCCAAGGAAAAATTATTTAAGAATCAGTGAACTCCCTTGAAAATCATAATTTTTTAAAAGAATATGTATACATATATATAATATAAATGTAAAATATATTTAAAAGAATTTTAGCAATATGGTTTGGGTGGACAGCTCAGTGGGATGTGAAACATGATCTCAGGGCCAACCAGATATAGTGTACTGTTAAAATGTATTTGGTCACTGGTCAATATAAAAATATTTAAAAGAATATATATATGTATATATATATATAATAAATTATACATGATAGTTTCTCAGGTCTATTATAGCCAAAGAACAAAGTTAAAATAAGAAGAATTGACTTATCAAATTCTGAAAGGAACCCCAAAAGGAAAAATTCCAGGATTTTCATAGCCAAAATCCAGAGTTTCCATATCAATGAAAAAATAGACTAAGAGAGACTTCAAGTACAAAAGAACCATAGTTAGAATCATACAAGATCTGAAAACCTCTACTATAAACAAGAGGAAACCTTGGAGTATAATGTTCCAAAAGGTAAAAGGAAAGTTATAGACTTATTACCAGTGGTATGGTGGTAAATTTTTAGCAACCAATAGATCCATATACACACAACACAATACACTTTTAGGTTTAATCTATATTATTTTCTCCATCACTTTCTCAAATGACAATCAACAAAACAATAAGGCAATCCTTTATTTGTAGCATTTGCCTATTTATGAAATGTAAATGCTTAACTGAAAATTTAACAATTGGTTCTCAAGAGCTTGTACCAGCTGGCTTTAACACATCCCTGAGTCACAACCAAAAATAATTTACATTGAAAAGCTAAGTATATTCCTACAAGGAAAAAATAGAACTTCAATGGAATAGAGAACTTTCAATGTTCTTTAAACTTTCAAGCACTCTTGATGAAAAGAAAAGAGCTGAGTAGGAACTTTGAAATGCAAACACAAGACAATAACATTTGGAAGGGGCTTTATGAGTGTGCTAAAAACTATAGTGGGAGAAAAGAAGCATGTCCCTTGAGGACCTTAATGTCTTTGATGGATTGAAGATTTATTAAACAAGAACACAAACTATGAACTCAAGAATGGATTTCCTAAATTTGACGGAGGACAATGTGAACAGTGAGTATCAAAGAGCCAAGGATTGCCTTGACCTCTGGACCTGAATAACTTTGCCCTTCATGTTCTGATGGCTCTACTGACTGATTCATCTTCCAGAAAGTCTTGAGCCAAGCTTCTTCAGGAAGTTAGAAGCAACTTCTCTTTTGGTCCCCAAAACACATAGGGTCAATTTTAAATCATTTTTGGTATCATTATCAGTATGTCTCTGTCTGTCTGTCTGTCTGTCTGTCTGACTGTCTCTGTGTGTGTGTGTCTCTCTGTCTCTCTGTTTCTCTCTCTCTCTGTCTCTGTCTCTCTCCGTCTCTGTCTCTCTGTCTCTGTCTCTCTCTGTCTGTCTCTCCCTCTCTGTCTATCTCTCTCTGTCTCTCTGTCTCTGTCTCTTTCTCTCTCTCTTTTTCTCTCTCTCTTCCTCTCTCTCTCTCTCTCTCTCCCTTTTCTTCTCTACTACTCATCCAGCCCTGTCTCTCTTACTCCCTCCTCTCCATCTTTGTCTCTACTTTACTGACCAGCCATATCAATTCCAAGTTACTGGGAGGCTGTCCTTGATTACTCACCAATAAACATCAATATCCAGAACTGACCCCCTAATCACTTGAACCCATCTAATATTACCAATTTGCTCTACAAATCATTGTTCTTGTGCTTATTGCCCTCTGGAACAGTTCCAACTATAACACAAAATCATCTTCCTCCTATTAAAAGGTATCTAATAATCTAGCATAGCTATCTGCTTTCTTTGCTCTCCTGAACTTATTTTGGTTATTCAAAATCGGAGCATTCAAGCACCATGACTTCAGAGTCAGGGAACACTTTTTTAAATTTAAACTGTATTTTTTCTCAATTACATGTAAACAAAAAATGTTAACATTCTTAAAAAAATTTTTTTAGTTCTATACTTCTTTCCCTCCCTCTCCCTGAGAAGGCAAGCAATCTGATATAGATTATACATAAGCAGTCATGCAAAACATTTCCATATTAGCCAGCAACATTCATTTAATAAACATTCTATTACATGCCAGACATTATTCTGGACATTCAGAATTCAAATATAAAAGTGAGATGGTCTCTGCCTCTCCCAGGAGAGATTATGCTCTATTGGAGTCAAAGCAGGAACCTTGAGGCTCTCCACTAACCTCCTACCTCTCTCTCCATCTGTCCACCTGCCATTCCTGCACTACTTCTGAGGCAAATCCTCAGAAATTCTAATGACTCGACATCATTCCTTATGGTCAGAGTAGCCCTGCAGAAAAATGCCATGGCTTTCCATAGCAAGTACCTCTACGTGCAAATCTAAGGATATATATGGGAAAGCCAGGAATTTATGGAACCATGAGATTATAACTAGAGCTTAGACGGAAACTCGGTGGTCCTGTAACCCAGTGATACCAAGCTCAGGTAGAAATGGGGGCCACTAAACTCTAGCTACAGATCCTTGTGGGCTGCTTATTAACTTGATTATTTTAAATGTGATATTATTTATGTTTTGTGGTATTTTTATTTATTTTATTAGAGATTTCCCCAATACAGAACATTTTAGGCTGGTTCTGACTACACCTCTGATCTAATCCCAGGCCCTCTTTAAGACCTAAAGCAGAAAACTGACTTGCTCAAGATCCCACACAGATTGTAATTAGCAGAGCCAAGATTTCAACTTACATATGCTAAGCCCAAATCTAGTGCTATTTTTACTATGCCAAATTCAATATATCTTGTCTGCACAGCAAGTAGAGAAGTTCATGTAGGAATAATTTTGAGACTAGAACTAAATTAAAAATAATAATAAATAAATTCAAAACTAGAAAATTAGGAATTTAGTGAAACACTCCACCGATGTTCAAATTAAGACAATAGTAGTTTATTTTTAAACCCTTATCTTCTGCATTTGAATCCATATAAGTAACAGTTCCGAGGCAGAACGGTAAGGGCTAGGCAATGGGGGTTAAGTGACTTGACCAGGGTCACACCAGTAGGAAATTTCTGAGGCCAGATTTAAACCCCAGATCTCCCATCTCCAAACCTTGTTCTCTATCCCCTGAACCATCTAACTGCCCTGATAGCAGTTTATAATAATAAAATTCCTCTATGAAAGCATAGGTAGTGGGCTAGTATGAAATAATAGCCAAGAATCACTAGCCTTTATATAGTACCTACTATGGGCCAGGCATTGTGCTAAAAATACATTTGCTATTCCATCACCCTGGTGGGCAGGTGCTCTATTTATCCCCATTTTGCAGTTGAGAAAACCAAAGTAAAGATTCAGTGACTTGTCCAAGGTCACACAGCTACTGTTTGAAGTAGAATTTGAATTCCTGACTCCAAATCCTGTGTTCTATTTACTATACCACTTTCACTAAAATTGTGACCTTGGGCCAGTCACTTCACCTACAAACCTCAGTTTTCTTATCTATAAAATGGGGGTAATGACATCTTCCCTGCCTCTTAGAGTTATTGTGAGATGAGCCCTTGAAAATTATAGGGTGCTATATAGAGTTATTATTACTATTCTAATGTCTCATTGTGGCCTGGGAGCACTGATTGTGGGCTTTCAAAGGCTATGTCAGTGGAATGCAAGCTAGAAAGCTCACATCTGTGCCTGGGAACAGTTTGTGTGCCTTTCCTCTGCAGCCTAGTTAGCTTTGGAAATACTTTATGATTAGAGGGTTGGCCATAGGGTATTGCATTCTTTTTTTTTTTTTGTCACAAAAACTCAACAAAAGATCTTTTAAGTTACAAAGGGTTTGTGATCTATCTCATTAGAAGGAATAGCCACACTATGAAATCTCAGATATTTTGAAGTACTGAAATAACAACATGTCTAAAGTAATTATCACACAAAACAATATCAAAGTATCAAAAGAGAAATTTCTAAGGTACGAAACCAAAAAACATACATTTTGTACTTTTAGCTCGTCTATTGTCACATTGCTTCAGTTTTCACAATGTTGATTAACTGATTCCTATCTGTCTTGAACATTCAAAATCCAAGGTTAAATTAAATTATTATATACCAAGTTCTGAAAATGTCTTGAAATTACCTGGTCATATTCTTTCTTTCTTTTTCAAACTGATTGTTTATTTTTAGCATTAAAAAAAAATTGAGTTCTAAATTCTCACTCTTCCTGCATTCCCTCTCCCACATTGAGAAGGCAAATAATATGATGCCCATTATATATAAAAAATCACGCAAAACAAATTTCCACAGTGGCCATGTCACAAAAAGCAAGGAAAATAAAGTGAAAAAAATTACCCTTCCATTTACACTCAGAGTTCATCAGTTCTCACTTAGGAGGTAAATACAGTCTTTCATCATGAGTCTTTTAGAATGTCTTGGATCATTGTATTGATCAGAATTGCTAAGCCTTTCAGTTAATTATCATTACAACATCGTTGTTACTGTGCCCAGTTGTTGGTTCTTCTTACTTCACTTTGCAGCAGTTTATATAGGTCTTGTAATTTCTTTTTTGGAATCATGAGTTAGTTCATCCCATTCACCTTTATGCATACTATGTATTTCCCCCATTCAAAATTTCCTTCTGTTTTTCTGTCTCTCTTTTTACCCTGTCTCTCCTCATAAGTCTGTTTTGTTTCTGACCACTGCTTCCCTTAATCCTACCCAACTTTTATTGCTCTCTTTTTTGTCTTATCCCATTTCCCCTCTTACTTCCCTTTTGGGTAAAATAGATTTCTATATGCAGTTGAATGTGTTATCTTCTCTCTTTGAACCAGTTCTTATGAGAGTAAGACTTAAACATTCCCCCCATGTTCTTCCCTGAACACCTCCTTTATGTGAGAAAATTTGCCTCATTCTTCTTCTCCCATCCCCCTTCTCCCAGTGCATTCCCCTTTCTTATGCATTATTTTTTAAAATCATGCTAACATAATTGACTCAAACCCATACCCTCACAAGCATAGACTTTTTTTTTAACAATTAGGGAACAATGATAAAATTCTTAGGAGTTACTTGTATCATCTTCCTGTATAACAATGTAAACAGTTTAAGCTTATTGAATCCTTTATGATTTCTCTTTTTGTGTTTCTTGAGTCTTCTATTTGAATGTCATATTTTCTATTCAGCTCTGGTCTTTTCACCAGGAGTGCTTAAAACCCTCTATTTCATTAAATACCTATTTTTTTCTCTGAGGGATTATATTCAATTTTGTTGAGTAGGTTATTCTTGATTGCAATCCTAGCTTGTCTTTTAGAATATATTCCAAACCTTTCACTTGTAATTAGAATTTTCTCCCCAAAACTTTCTTTCCCAGCTTCTCATTTTCCTTCTCACATTATGAGAGAATGTAGGGAGGATATATTTTGATGTAACCCTGCCCCTCACTTTCTCTGCTCCCAGTAAGGAAGTTTTGGAGATTGGGGAGAGACAGGCAGGAGAATTTTACCCACATGTTTTTACTTAGGCTTTTTTTACTTTTGTTCTTTTATTTCTTCTTCTTTAAGTAATTACTAATAAATCTTATAAAATATAGTACTTGGAGTTATTAGATATTAATTAAATTTTACACATTCCTTTAACAGGAAAGTTGTTAAACCTTGTGTGATTTTGACTGTGGCTCCACAATATTTAAATTGTTTGTTTCTGGATGCTTATGATATTTTTTTCCTTGTACCGAAAGCTCTGGAATTTGACTTTGATATCCCTGGGAGTTTTCCTTTTGGGATCTCTTTCAGGAAGTGATACATGAATTCTTTTAATTTCCATTTAACCTGCTAGATTTAAGATAGGGCAGTTTCCTTCCTAATTTCTTGAAATATGATGTTTACAATTTTTTTTTAAATCATGGATTTTAGGTAGTCAAATAATTTCAATATATTTCTTGTTGATCTTTTTTTAGGTCAGCTTTTTTTTGATGAAATATTTCACATTTTATTCTATTTTTTTACTTTTTTACTTTATTTTATTGGTTTTTGATGTCTCATAGAGTAGTTTCTACTTACCCAAGTCTAACTTTTAAGGAATTATCTTCTATAGTGAGATTTTGCTTTTTAAGGAGTTACTTCCTTTGGTGAATTTGTGCAACAACTTTTTCACTTGACCTATTATGCTTTTAAAAGATTTATTTTTCTTCAATAAATTTTTGTGTCACTTTTCCCATTAGTCCAATTCTGTCTTTTAAAGTGTTATTTTCTTCAGTTATTAGTGCTTTTTTTACAAAACTATTTGTTGACTCTCTTTTCATAATTTTCCTGTATCACTCTCATTTTTCTTTTTTTTTTTTTTAAAAAACACTTACCTTCTATTTTAGAATCAATACTAAATATTGGTTCCAAGGTAGAAGATGCCCTCATTTCTTTTTCTAATTTTTCCTTTGTCACTCTTTCTTTCTTTCTTTAGCTCTTTCAGGAATTCTGTTATGGTATTAGTAATTTTCTTTGATACTTTTATTGTGGTTGTTTTAACATTGTCATCTTCTTCTGAGTTTATATTTTTGTCTTACCATCATAGTAGTTTTTCATGGTAAAGCTGATTGCATGGTATAAGGGGAAACAGATGGGGAAAAGTGAAAAGGGAAGGGAATAAGCATTTAAATAGTATCTATGTCTCATTCACCATGCTAAGTGCTGGACATACAAATAAAGACAAAAGATAACCCCTACTCTCAAGAACTTTATAGGCCATTGCTCCAATTAATTTTTCCAAGTTCTCTTTTAATCTCTGGATAAATGACTCAGCAAGCTAACATTTTAGAAGAGGAGGCTATTTCCAATTATTTTTTGGTTTCATTTCAGTTATATCCACTCTTCATGATCCCACTGAGGTTTTCTTGGCAGAGATACTTGAGTAATTTGCCATTTCCTTCTCCAGTTTTTTTTTCCAGATAAGAAAATTGAGGTAGACAAGGTGAAATGACTTACCCAGGGTCACACAGCTAATGTTGGAGGCCAGAGCTAAACTCAGGAAAATGAGTCTTCCTGATTCCAGGCCTAGAACTCTATCCACTGTGCTACTTCCTGTTGTTCAGTCATTTTCAGTTGGGTCAGAGTCTTCTTAACCATATTTGGGATTTTCTTGGCAAAGATACTGGAGTTGTTTGCCATTTTCTTCTTCAGCTCACTTTATGGATGAGAAAACTGAAGCAAATGGGGATAAATGACTTGCCCAGGATCACACAGCTAGTAAGAATCTGGAATCAGATTTTAATTTAGAAAGACGAATGTTCCTGACATCTGGCCCAACACTTTACCCACTGCACCTCCTAGCCACTTTCTACAATACAAATTGTAGATCATAATTTGATCTCTTCAAAAATAATCCTTATTTCCCCCAGCAGCTACCACCTCTTTTGTACACCTTGCATCAGAAAAACACAAAGTGACATATAAATAGAATCATGTATAATATATAATAATAAATGTATATGTAATGTTTATTTGGGACCTTATTAAAAATAAAACAAATATGCATATCTTTTTTACTCTGTTTCTATGGCATATATGTACTGATGCCTATTTATGGCCATAGGAAGTCATGGAACTATTAAGTAAGGCTTGGAGAAGATTCAATCCGATGTTCAGTAACATAATTGAATTTCTCTTCAAAACAGTGTGACATAATAGAAGATATAATAAATATTGACTCGAGACAAACTATTTAAATTTTGGTTCTGCCACCTAATACTTATGGAACTTTGGGCAAATTAATCAAACTCTCTTGCCTCAGTTTCCTAAGGCATACTATAAAACATGAGGGCTAACCTAGATGATCTGAGGTCCTTTCCAATTCCAAACTGATGAGCCTGTGACACTTAGGTCCCTCCTTGAAGTAAAATGTGTGCACTTTAATAGTGACCATTGAGGGATAATAAGTGATGTCTAGTCTCTGAAGATACCATGGTATCATGGCAGTCTGGTAAGAGACATATTTAGGAGCAGATGGATCCTTTCTGTGACCAGGAAATCATGCTTACTTTTCACAAATGTAAGATGGCACAATTACTTACTAGTACTGTTTGCATTGCCTAGTAACTCTTAACAAGATTTTTCTGGAAGAGCATTGATGAAAATTAATAAAGTAATACTGCCTAGAAACTTTTATTCATATGATACAGCTTCCCTAGACAGAGTTACTAATGTAATATTCCAAAGAGATGGTACACTAATCAACCTTGACCTGCCTTTGAATGAGTACTTGAAAAACAGACCAGACTAGCATGCAGATGTTCCATTATAAAAACACAGACTATTATGATATTTGAATTTAACTTCTTCAGTGTTTATAAAGAAGAATAACACTATAAAACAGCAACAACCAGCATCTAGGCCATTTGGAACTGGTTTGTTTCTTCAGCATAGGAAGAGATTGTGAAACCCAAATTATAAAGGTCAACTTTGAAACTGTATACTCTGTGGAGTTTTTGTACTGTTGTTTTTTAGAAAAGTCGAAAGGGAAAGGAGGAAGAGAGTCTGGATGACTTCTCTAATTCCATCATCTTGCCCAAGAGAGCCTGAGGTTATATGAGGGTATACAAAATTAGTAGTGGTGTCCAAGAGTCTTCTTTAGTCCTGAAATATGAGCCTTTGTTGTCTGAGGGATTCTACTCCCTGATTTTGGCAGAAGAATGGAGAGTAGAACACCTGTGGAAAGAACAATGTCCTAAGGACTTATCCCATCTCATTTAATCCCTAGATTGTATTGATGCCACCCTTAAGACTTAATTGGCTGAGAAGACTAAGGCTCAGGCCATTGACTTGGCCTCCATCTTTCCTAGGTACAAAACCAGGACACAAAGAAGGGGGAATTATTCCCTCAGGCTTCACCATGGCCAATACAGAGTCAAGGAAGCTGTGCCCAGTTGAATCAATGTTGTATTCTTGCTGGACATACTTTTCTTACTAGGACTAAACATCCTTTTGCTAACTGTTAGATGGATTATAAGAGTCTCATTTCATTCCAATCCCAAATCTGAAGCACCAAACCATATTGAGTCAGGTCTGACCTACACCATTGCCTTTCTTTAATCCTCTCAACTCGTAGCATGACACTTTGAAAAGTTCCTTTCCTCACCAAAAAAGAGTTGGCTTTTTAGTGAAATAAAAGCTCAGGCAGACTGTGTGAAGGACCTCTTGAAAATCATTTTATGTTGGGGCAGCTATATGGCTCAGTGGATTGAGAGCCAGGCCTTGAGAAATGAAGCTCTGGGTTCAAATCTGCCTTTAGACATTTCCTAGTTGTGACCCTGGACAAGTCACTTACTCCCCATAGCCCTTACTGCTCTTCCCTTGGAACCAATCAATATACAGTTTGATGAAAGAAAGGAAAGAAAGAAAGAAAGAAAGAAAGAAAGAAAGAAAGAAAGAAAGAAAGAAAGAAAGAAAGAAAGAAAGANAGGAAGGAAGGAAGGAAGGAAGGAAGGAAGGAAGAAAGGAAAGAGAGAAAGAAAGGAAAGAGAGAAAGAAATGAAAGAGAGAGAGAGGGAAGGAGGGAGGGAGGGAGGGAGGGAGGAAGAAGAAAAGGAAGAAAGAAGGGAAGAAAAAAGAAAGGAAGAATCTTTATATGTGCCTATCCGTAGTCTGGAAGCATTTTGTGGTACAAGATCACAATATGTAAATTAATTACTTCTCTGTCATACTGTTGTAATTTTACTTGTAAGAAGCCTGGTCAGAATCCTCATCATTGTTTAGGCTTTCTGAGGCCTGAACATACACTTGAAGATAATAAGAAAACCTAAGTTTTTACTTCCATAATTTCTGTGTTGTGATAAATTTTTGGCAGCAGTTACCTACCACATGAATTTAAGAAAAGATATTTCTCCTATAACATGTCCTACTCAATAAACTTTACTGATAACCTCTTTCATGTAGGATAAAATATTAACTCCCCTGTTTGGCTTATAAACCCTTTACAACCTAGTTCCAACCTATCTTTCCAGCCTCGACATATATTACTTCCCTTTCCACACTTCTTAGTCTAGCTAAATTGACTTTCTTTCTTTTCCTCATACAGAACACTATGTCTTCTGTCTCTTTACTTTTGTATTGTCTATCTCCTGTGCTTGGAATATATTCCCTCCTCATTTCTACCTCAAAGAATCCCTTTCTTTCTTCCCCACCGACTATACGAATCTCTTCCCTAGTTCTCCCAGGTGCTAGTGCCCTCTCTCCCCAAGTACCTCACATTTAACTCCCTTGAACTTATTCTATATGTTTAAATGTATGTCCTGCCTTCTTTGATATATCCTTGGAAATATTCTTTGTACTTGAATCCCCATTACCTGATCCAGAGCAGATGTTTAATAAATGGATGTTGATTGATTCTTAGCACACATTGCCAGTCTCAATCATTCTGGGCTTTAGCATTCCTGTTACAATTGTTACAGGGCCTCTTTTGTATTCATCCTCTTACCTGCCCTTGCTACAATCTTCTTTCTATAATACGCTCTTTATTAATATTCTCTATTGTTCGATGAGTTGCCTGGGCACTGACTTTTCTCTCTTTAGATAGTTCTACTTTTTCATATTCAATGGAATCATTTGTATTTTCAGAATTTCTTCTTCTTCGATATATCTACAGATATCATAGATTCTTGGAATTAGAAGGGACCTTAAAACCATTTAGTCTAATTTTCACTCAGTGCAAGAATGCCCTCTACAAGGCCCATTATAGACCAACCAATGTCTGTCTGAAGTTACTTTCAGCTAGGATTGTATTACCTAACAAGGTGACCAATTCCATTTTTTTTAAAGTAGCTCTAATTGTTCAGGTTGGTATTACGCCCACATCTTTCACTAGTCCCAATTGGGCCCTCTGGAACTACACCAAAAGTTTAAATTCCTCTCCTACATGATAGTCCTTCAACTATGTAGATAATGAGATTTAGAACTGAAGAAAAACCTGGAGAGTTCATCTGTTTCAAAAGCCTCAAATGAGTTCAGAAAGCTGGGTTGGGTGTGGGGAGAGGGAGTAGATAAGAAGTAAGGAAAGCTAATATATTCCTCCAATATTTGTTTCCCAACAGCCCAGGCTAGACAGGGATTTTTTTTTATTTATATGTGTAATGGAGAAGCAGTAGGGCATAGTGAGGGCTGCCCTTGGAGCTAGAAAGACCTGGGCTCAATTCCTACCTCTGATCACATACGGTATTGGCTATGAGACTCTGGACAAGTCTTTTAACTTTTCAGGGCTCTAAGTAAATCTCTAAGACCATAGGTTCAAAGATGTCAACCTGCATTGTTAGGAAGAGTTTTTTCTTGATACCAAAGAAATCACAGATCCAGTCCTTATCCCACTTAGCCCCTACATGATTGATATTTGACAAAACAAGTGAGTATCTAATATGTCATTTTTCTATGCCCCACTATAGGTAGGGAGAGGGTTAGGTAAGGGATCGTTCCTTCCTGGTTAAATCCATGGGTTTTTTCTCAGTTTCCATGCTTCATGACTTCTTTGATCCATTTGCTCTCAGTCATCATTTCCCCTTCTTCAAAAGGGGAAGTCATCTTATGATGACTACTATTTTGTATGCCAAGATGCTGAGCAATACTGCTTTTCTTATTAGCTTGATCATTGACTCCTTAATGATACCTGGCCTTTCTCTAAACCCTATAAAAATTCATTTCTCCTAAAATCAAAGTACACATCCAACAATCATGGGCATTCTTCTCCTTTTGTGTTAATAGTTTTAAGGTGGAACAATCTCTTGTCCCCAAATTTTCTATCATTTCTGCTTTAGTAGCTTCTCCTGGTTGGTCAAAACCAAGATGAGGATGGTGGTTCCTATTGTTTCTTCTGCCTTACGAGGAATTAAATTACCAAGAAGATGAGCTAAGAATTTATCAGTTTTTTTCTGCATTTGGCAAAGAGAGAAAGCTCCAACAGATGTATGGATAGCTGGAGTTCTCACTAATACTTGGCCAAGTTTGTGAACTTCTCCCAAACCTTTTATCTAATTCCTCCTTCTTTCCAGATGGTCTCTTCTATTCTCTCATGACAGTATTGTTTCCATTTCTCATTCCATTGATCCCCTCCTAAATACTCTCCATCCTGCTTCCCCACCTTTGGTTCTTTACATGAGTATGTTACTCTTAGTATACAGTACTACTCTACCAGTGACCCTTTTATTTATTCTGTTTCTTTGGAAGAAGGAATATCTTTAAAGAACCTAATTGCAATCATGAGTCTCATCCTACCAAAACTCAAAGATGCCTATTAAATAAAATTAGCTTCTTTAAGATCTCCAGTTCATCTGTTCATTGATGAGGCAGCACACAATGGAAATAGACCTATATCTAAAGTCAGAAGACCTGAGTTCAAAGTTGACCAAGCTTAGAGCTTGTGTGGCTTGGGACAAGTCACATAACTTCTCTGGGCCCTCAACTGATTCATCTGCAAAACAGAATTGGACTAGATGAACTCCTAGATCCTCTTCAATTCTGCTCCTATGATCTTCCCTGTACTTTTATATATAGACATCTGGAGCCACGGGTTCTATCATTGGCTCTCTTCTTTGTTAGTCTTTAAACAAACAAACAAACAACTCTTACCTTCCATCTTGGAATCAATACAAAGGCAGAGGAGTGGTAAGGACTAGGCAATTGGGTTCAAGTGACTTGCCCAGGGTCACCCAGTTGGAAAGTGTCTGAGATCAGGTTTGAACCTAGGACCTCCTCTCTTTTGACTTGGCTCTCAATCAACTGAGTCATCAAGTTGACACTTAGTTATTGTCTTTTATGAAATACTGGTACTCTCTTCTGGTGCTCTGTGTTATAATATCTGCTCTCAATTCTTTCAGGCTTGGCAGAGAATTATGAGTAGTTTTCCCCTTCTCTCTCAATTTTCAGTTAAAAACTCTTAATAAGATTTCTAAGACTCTGGCCAAATATATTCTTATTAACCTTTGTTACTGGTACTCCATCCCTAGCCATGAGTCTATCATTCCTATATTTTAGATCAGGGTCCAAAAACTTAAATCCCATTCTAAACCACCTTATCCAATAAACTTCTTACATTTTCCTCTTTTCTGAAGCCCTTGTCTTTATTTGGCAACTATGAATAAAACTCCTATTCATCACTAAGCTTAGATTCCGTTTCTTTCCAAGGGCTTGATAAGTCTTTGCAATTATCTTCCTTCTAGAATTTGTCCCCAGCTGAGTCACCAAGAATGGAGAGTGGCCTGATCAGGTTTGACAAGTCATAAGAGACAACTCTAAGGAGATTATCTGACATGTCCTGGATACAAGCATCTCCAGTATCATGTCAACAATTAGCCATTTTGGTACCCCCCCACAGTAGGTAGCACCAACTACAACCATCCATTGCTCAGAAGGGAGATGTAGGAAGAAGTTGTAAGGACACAATTTTTAGATTTGATATAAAGAAAGATTTCTTACGATGAGAATTACCTTGAAATGGAATGCATTGCTTTGGGCAACACTGGATTCTACTTTACTGCAGGTCTTAAAATAAAAGCATAATAACCATTTGTTGGGGGGCCTATGTGTAGCTGTAGGGACATCTGTTCAGATACAGGTTGGTCTCTAAGGTATCTTCCTGATTCCAAACCATAATCTATCTGTGACTTGGATAACATGGCTTTTTCTTGCACCACTGGAGTTCTAAACTCATGACTCTCATACCAGGAATGATCTCCCCTCCTCATCTTCACCTCCTGTGATGATTTAACACTAGCCTGTACCCCCCGCCCTTTTCTTTCTCTTGGTACTCTAATATCAGCCTTGGATTTTAAAGGGTGAGTTTCATATTGAGTTTGAAAATAGCTCTCAGCAGTATAATGATCTGGGACAATCCTTTAAGACTTATGATGAAGAATGTTATATCTACCTCCAGAGAAAGAACTGTTGGAGTCAGAAAGATGTGGATGAAAGCCGACTTACTGTCATCAGTGTATTTATGATTTTATCCGCGGGTTTTGTATGAATGTGCTTTTACAACATTGACCAATATGGAAGTGTATTTTCATAATAATAAAAATCAAATTTTAAAAAGAAAAAGAAAAGAAAATAGGCCATTCTCTGATTAAGGTGGCAGTTCAATCCCATCTTTTGATTGAATTAAGAACAAAAACTAATACTTTATATGTCGACAAACTAATTAAGGGAGATTGCATCCACACGGGGAGGGGTCACCAGAGATCTCCTGGCTCCCTGGCACGGGAAGACCTTCCTCTGATCCAGACTAAGGTTGAAGTCTGACAAACTGGAGAGACTCAGAAATAGGACATCACAAGGAACCTAAAATTGGACTGGGGAAAGGTAGCAGGTCTCTTTGGCCTTGGAATCATGGTGAGGTCAGCAATGGTGCTCAGCGTGGCCACCCAGCTGGCTCGGAGGGAGGCAGCTTGGCAGCACTGGTGAGTGCTGACCAGGGGAGCCCCAGGGCGCACACATGACCAGGCTAGGGGAGCCTCAGAGAGCACCCTGGCATGTCTGAGGTCTGACTAAGAGGCTGACTCAGGAAGGAGAACAGTAAAGGGAACAGCCAACCACATGTGGCCAGTGCCTTTTCTTTCTCTGGCCCATTTTTCATTATTTAATAAACAATTATAATTAAGGTGCAGTCTCTAGAGGATTTTCATCTTAACAGGCTTCTCTTACTTCCTTCAAGTCTCAGCTAACATCTTGCCTTCTACAGGAAGCTTTCCAAATCCCCCTTAATCTCAATGCCTTCCTCCTGAGACTATCCCCAAATTTATCCTGTCTATATTTTGTAGAGGCAGCTAGGATGTACAGTGGATAGAGCATTGGGTCTGGAATCAGGAAGTTTGCTTACTGGCTGTGTGACCCTGGATAAGTCATTTAAACTGTTTGCCTCAGATTTCTCAACTATACTATTGAGATAATAATAGTACCTATCTCTCATGGTTGTCATAAGGATGAAATGAGATAATAATTGTAAAGCACTTAGCATAGTGCCTGGAAAAGAGTGCTATATAAATGGTAGCCATTATTATGGAGTTATTTGCCTATTGTCTCCCACATTGGCCTGTGAATTTCTTGATGGCAGGGATTATTTTTGTCTTTCTTGGTAAACCCAGTAATGCTTAATAAATTCTTGTTGACTGACTATGATGATGGCTATCACTACGACTATCAGATAGTCTTCATGAGTTACAATGACCCAAAACCCCTCTCTCGTAATAAAGCCGACTCACACAAGTTTAGGCTGGTGCTTAAATAAACGAATCGATCTGCAAGCATTTATGAAATGCCTACAATGTACCCAGCTCCATGCTAGATCCTAAGGATACAAAACCAAAATAAAACAGCCCCTATCTTCAAGAAAGTTCCATTCTAGCCAAAATATTAGAAAATATTTTGATGAATATATTTTATTATAATTGGTTTCCTTTGTAATTCGATGCATTTTATTTCATGCATTTAAAAACGTTATTGTGGGAGGTGGCCTAGGGGATCGAAAGTCAGGCTGAGGGTCTTAGCTTCAAATATGGCCTCAGACACTTCCTAGCAACATGATACTGGGCAAGTGGCTTAACCCCAAGTGCCTAGCCCTTACTGTTCAGTCTTGGGAACTAATACTAAGTATCAAATCTAAAACAGAAGATAAAAGTTTAAAAAATAAAATAAAATAATGAAAACATTACTTTTGAATAAGAGACCATAGACTTTACCAGACTGCAAAAAGAGTCCAGGACATATTATCAGGCCATACATAGGGCTTTTCAAATAATGGGTTTGCCCTCCATTGACAGTACTTTTAAAGATTCTGCCTGAGGGAAAAACCAAAGGAGTATGAACTTGTGTGGAAGTCATTACTATACAAATACA
The DNA here is from genome assembly GCF_016433145.1 of Gracilinanus agilis. Lineage (NCBI taxonomy): Eukaryota > Metazoa > Chordata > Mammalia > Didelphimorphia > Didelphidae > Gracilinanus > Gracilinanus agilis. Next base: position 153,277,821 of record NC_058130.1, read on the forward strand.
AGTTATTGTTTTTATCTCTGACAGATGAGCAACTCACCAAAGGCTCCTTTATCTGGGGAAAACATTTAATTTATATTTACATGTTGTCTCCCTCATGGGATTGTGAGTTCCTTGATAGCAGGGACTATTTTTGGTTCTATCTGTGCCAATGAGTCATTGTCCATGAGACCTCTACCCCAATCTTGGGGGGGAGGGGGTTACCCATCTTCCAGTTTGAAAACCTGATTATCCTCTGTAGCTCTACTTTGTACTGCAGAGACCTGGAAAAAAATTGAGATGAAAATTACACCAAATACTCTGAACAAATTGTCACATATACGAGACTGAGCCTACTCAGACCATAAATTATGAAGAGAGGACTACAAAACGTCCAGGAATGTGCTGGCTTTGGTCAGAGAAGTCCCTGGGGTGCTTCAGATCAGGGTCACTGACAAAGACCTGCATTTTGGAAAGTTCTGAATTTCTGTAGTTAATGGCAGCGGAACAGCGACCCAAGGAAGCAGCTGCAAGGCAGAGAAGACACATTAAAGGACACATAGAGAAGACAGAAACAGACACGTACAAATAAGAAACTTCCATGGACCACCAAAGAATATTGCTTCCCATCCTTTCCTTTACCCATTTAACCACACACACACACCCTCTCCCTTTAATGTTCTATGTGACTAAATTTCACTCGAATACAAAACTTATAATTCATCTTGTCCCAAACACTACTGGAGAGAGTTTTGATCAGAGCCATCTTTACCACCACGTTCTAGGTTTTTCCAGTTGACTTTGCAGAAATGTTTACAAAATGCTTTCTTCCCCAAAAACCATGTGAGATAAGTAATTCAAGTATCTTTATGCCAATTTTACAGATGATGACGCTGAGGCTCAAAGAGGCTAATGGTCTTAACTCGTGATCTCACAGGTATATGTATCAGAGTTGGGACTCGAACTTAGATCTACTGAATTCAAATCCAGTATTCTTTCCTCCACAGCCCACTGCCTCTCTAAGATAGAATGTAAACCCTTTGAAAGCAGGACTATTTTGTTTTTCTTTGTATCTCAAGTCACTAGTTCAGAGCCTGGCACAAAATAGCTGCCAAAAAATACTTATTGAATGTAAAAAACAGAGTGAGTGGGGGGCTAGAATTGGAGTCAGGAAAAGAGGACTTCAGACGTTGCTTCCACCACTTTAAAAAATTATTTATTTTTAGATGCATTTATAATCCATCATCTCCCACCTCACCCCATCTCCACTGAACAAAAAATTAAACAAATAATAAAACTTATCATAAACACCCAGAAAAGATTTTTCTCTCTCTCTCTCTCTCTCTCTCTCTCTCTCTCTCTCTCTCTCTCTCTCTCTCTCTCTCTC
>NC_058130.1:153279524-153291501 GCF_016433145.1 Gracilinanus agilis
TCTCTCTCTCTCTCTCTCTCTCTCTCTCTCTCTCTCTCTCTCTCTCTCTCTCTCTCTCTCATTCTCTCTCTCTCTCTCTCTCCCCCTTTCTGAATTACTCAACTGTAGATGATCTTGCTTTCAACACTTACTGGCTAAATTCACCAGGCAATTCACTTAATCTCTCTGCGCCTCTGTTTCCCGATCTGTAAAATGAAAAAATTGGATTTAATGGCTCTTCAGCTCCCTTCCAACTCCAAATCCATTATCTTCCCCCCGCCCCCCACAACAGATCTAGCAGACAGGGGAAAGTACAGAAACCTAGCTTCAAATGGAAGAAAATGGGGAGTTCATTGTAAAAACCTTTCCTAAATTATTAGTATTATCCTTTTTAGCAGGGAGGGGGGAAATGTAAATTTGATACAGAGCAGCCTGACATGTAAAGAAAAAGCCGTTGTTCCTGGGAGCATTCTGTGTGGGAGTGTCATTGGCTGCCTCCTCTCCCAGGAACATAAAACTCAGGAATATTGGGTTGGTGCCCATGGGAACTCTGCTTCCCTCTCTGAAGGCAAGTCTTCGGCCCCTCATTTTTCAAATAGTAGAAGGCTTTGTGAACATCTGCCTAATAAAGAGTCCTCACCCTGGCTTCTAAATCCACTCCAAAACTCAGGGTGATTGCTCATTAGTTAAAGCCAGCACATTTGGGGGGCCACCACCAATGATCCAAAAAAACAAAGAATGCTGTTTGTTGCTTCAGCTCTCAGCGAAATGAGGGCTTGTCAGCTGTGAACCAACTGCTGGGATCCATATCTTTACCCAAGAAATCTGGATGTCATTAGGAGAGATTTAGACAGATGTTGCTATTTACAATTTCCTGTAGAAATTAAGTGAGACCAGGACGGATCTTATTTAGGGGAAGGGAACATAGGAGAGGACTTATGTAAAAAGGACATACCAACAAAGATAATGAGTTATTGGATTAGGGTGTATTTATTTCCCACTTGGATTTATAAGCAAAGCAAAGTTAACCTCTTAAGAAGCACTTACCTCAAGATGGTCTGGGCCTGAGGTTTCTTGACTGTCCCTCTTTGGCAAAAGAAGCCTCGCCTGCTTCTTAGAACTGAAATAATAATAATAGTAATTCACTTTTATGAATATTTCACATTCGCCTTTGATCTCCACCCCAAACCTACTCAGAGGATAGCATGAATATTGTTATTTCCATTTTGCTGATGAGAAAACTGAATACTCTAGCATTTAGAACTTGAAAAGACGTTAGAGAATCTGGATCAGAGATCTTTTTCAAAAAATTATTTCTCAGCTGACAAAAATCTGCCTCCTTTTCCTCCCATCTCACCCTCACTCCACCTTTACCCTTCTACCCTCAATAAAAAAGAAGAAAAAAAAAACAGAACCTTAGTAATAAATATGCACAGTTCAATCGAAATAAATTCCTCCACCAGCTACATCCAAAAGAAGATATTTCTCATCTGTTCTCTTGAGTCTCTTACCATTATCTCAGGAGCTGGGTAGCATGTTTCATTATAAGTCTCTTGGAGGGGGCGGCTGGGTGGCTCAGTGGATTGAGAGCCAGGGCCAGGAACGGAAGGTTCCAGGTTCTCTGATGGCATCTCCACATGAAACGGGGCAGCGGGAGTTTGTGAGGCTGAAAACATGAGAATGACCTCACTCCACAGCTGCCACAACACGTGAAATGGCTGGATGCTCCTCTGATTTTAGAATTCTTGTCCTTGGGTGGACTTTCACATATAACCAATAGCTTAGCCGTGCTGGCAGATGGCGCTCGTTTTCTCATCGCCTCCAGGTGGAGGATGCGAGGTTCTTCTGCATCAGAATCCCTCTTGAACAACCACCTTGCTGCTCTTGGGCTGTTCATGTGGGGGAGGTTCAGACTTGCAGACTAAGCACCCCTCCACCTGCCAGGCGAGGGCAGGATCCTCTAGTTTTAAAGGGTTCTCTCTTGTTCAGAAGAGCCTGAACTCATTGTTTTTGGGTACCAGAACAAGAAGCAAAGATGCTGACCACAGCCTGAAAAAATCTCAAACTCTTCTTTCACTGAAGATGGAGATTGACATGCCGTCCAATTATTCTTTCTCTCTATCCCCTACTCCACAGTTGTTAAATTCAAATAGAGACAGATCCTATAGGCACATTTTGACTTTGAAAACCATCCATTAACATCAACTATGTTGTATTATATTCAGTGATTTTATGGAACATTTCCCAATTTTATCTATGTATATCATATACATATATTTTAATTATATATATATATTTAGTTAGTTAGTTGTTTATTTGTTTATTTATTTATTTTTAAGCTCTTACCTTCCATCTTGGAATCAATACTATGTATTCGTTCCAAGGCAGAAGAATGGTAAAGGCTAGGCAATGAGGGTTAAGTGACTTGCCCAGGATCACACACTTAGGAAGTATCTGACGTCATATTTGAACCCAGGACCTCCCATCTTTGGACCTGACTCTCAGTCCACTGAGCCACCTAGCTGCCCCCTCCCAATTATATTTTAATCCAGTTCTAGCGGCTCGGGGGAGTTTTGCCTGGATTTTACAACCCTACCTCAGCTCTAGGTCCCTTGTCCAGATACTCACCTTGCCAAACAGTGAAATTTATTTTCTTGCAGGAACCTAAGGCTCCTTAAATCTATCTTTTATTTCTCATCCAACTCCTTCCTAAATGTTTTTTTCCCCCACAGATTTCCTTTTCCCTCAACCAAATTACTCATAAATGTTGCAATTTATTAATATAGGCAATTATCAACTCCCTCCTCCCTTCATATTTCTAACACTGTAGTTACTGTGATCAGGCTTCTGCTATGGATACTGGAAACTGCTCAAGACTTACTCTTGAGGAAGATAGAATCTCCTACGAGTGTATCCCCATCTTCCACCAGGAAGCTCTTCTTATTCTACTAATGAAAAGTCTCCCACACCTGATCCTAATCAAATTCAAGGCTGTGGTTTCCATCCCACATGGATGGAAATAATAATAATTTTAAAATAATTTTTAATAATAATAATAACATCTGGTATTTTGTCAAGACTACATACAGCCACTTTTTGTCTTTTTTTATTCTATGATTTCTAACAAAATTGCCATTCATCCTCTCTTTTGAGACTCACAATTTCCTTATGCAATAAGTGTTCTAGGTACTATTAGTCTCATTTTATAAATAAGAAAACTAAAATTGTATAACTTACCCAAGGTCATACACCTGGAAAACATCAGAGGAGATTCTTTTTTTTTTTTTTTACCTTACCTTTTTATCTTACCTTCAGTTTTAGATTCAATACTATGTATTGGTTCCAAGATAGAGAAGCAGTAAGGGTAGGCTATGGTGATTAAGTGACTTGCCCAAGGTCATATAGCTAGGAATTATCTGAGGCCATATTTGAATGCAGGCTGGCTTTCAATCCACTAAGGCACCTAGCTACTCCCCAAGACTGTCTTAAATGCAATACATGCAGGCCAAGAAAATCCACGTTTGCTTCTGAGTTTCTCAACAGGTGGGTTAGTAGCAAAATAATATGTAGGTGTAAGCGTGGAGAGGGCTGCGGGCTACATTTAGCCCTAGAGGACCCAAATGAACAAGTCCCACTTTCTATGACTGCAGGAAATCTTAATTCAGTCAAATTCTAGTTTTTAAGAGTTCTAGTTTTCCAATGGAAGTAGGAGGCAGCAGAGCCAATTGATTCCAAATCTAGGGTTGGTTCCCCCCTTGTTCTATCACATTTGTTGTTGTTCAGTGGTTTTTCAGTCATGTCTGACTCTTCATGACCCCTTTTCTGGGCAAAGACATGTTGGATTTAGCTGCAGATTATCTCTCTGGTTATCTTGTTCTTTCTCAGAGCTAAGAATTGCCTGAGGGCAAGTACTCCCTAGCCTCTGGCTGCCCTTCTTCCCAGTCTCCTCCTTTCTAGACTACAGAGCAGCTTCTCTATGCTATTTCTCCCCAAATGTCATATAACCCTGCTCCTCTCTGCCCCTTTTGGGGACCACCCCCAGTGCTCCTGTGCTGTAAGGAACCCCAGATTATAATCTTCTTGACTTGATTAAAGTTGCTCTATTATTACTCTTTCGGTAGTTTCGTTTTATTTGGGTTGACAGTTCCTGGAGTGGTTTGCCATTTCCTTCTCCATCTCAATTTACAGATGAGGAAACTGAGTCCAACAAAGTTAAGTGACTTACCCTAGGTCATAGAGCCAGTAAGGGTTGGAGGCACTCTCTTCCCCAAGCCTCTGAACAACTGGTACCAGGTCCTCCAGTGTATGGAACCTCTCTTTTCTAGATCTCTAGGATAATCTGATCTTCTCAGAGACTCAGCCAGGGCTGGTCTTCCAGAAGGGCCTGATCATCACAGGTTTGTCTGACTTGTAAAAACAAATCCACAGGAGACGGTACCTCATTTAGCCCTGGCACATGATATCCAAGAAAGACATTAGACAAGGTCCCCATCTCCAGTCCTGCGGGTGGGCGAGTGTCCTGGGAAAAACACTCATATAGGACCCCAAGAAAGCAGCTTCTTGGGGAGTCCAGAAAATATAGCTTCTCTTTCCTAAATTCAAGTCATTTACATCGGTTCCAATCTCTGTTACTGTCAAGGAACCCAGCATAGACTTTGAAGGGCTATTTTCAGGGATGTGATGGAGTCAGCTTTAACCAGCTTGCGAGAGCCATGGCTACATTTTTATCCCTGGCATTTACACCTCCAACATCAGCAATTGCTGTGAATCAGGGCCTGATTTATTGTTTTGTGGATTGCCTAGACTTAAATAATGATGCAAATTAAGCTTAAAAGTTCATATGTGGACATTCCCCCACCCTGCTCCCAGCTCAGTTGTTAAACATTTACCAGCATGCCCTGATATTACTTTGTAGTATATATGTAGTAATATAATTATTATAATTGATAATTAATTATGTAGTATATATAATTAATAATGTGGTATATATAGTAATATAATAAATATAGTAAAATAACTATTACTATATTATTTATATATAGTATATATGCTATAATATTATATATTATTACTATAATACAATAAATATTGCTTGAGCTCAGGAATATAGGAGAAGGTCCAGGGAATGAAGTCATCACCTGAAGGAGGCCTGATGATAGTTCGCTAATAATAATAATAATAATAGTAACAATGAAAACAAAAACATGTATGCGAGTAGTACCTTAGGGTTTGCAAAGTGTTTTATATTCATTATCTCATTTGAAGTTGATGATTTTGTTTGTTGTTCAGTCCTCTCTGACTCTTCTTGGCAAAGATACCAGAGAGGTTTGCCATGTCCATCTGCAGCTAATTTTACAGTTGAAGAAACTGAGGCAGACAGGGTTAACTGACTTGCCCAAGGTCACACAGCTAGAAAGTTTAGTCTGAGGCCACATGTGAACTCAAGACTTCCTGATTCACCCTGTTTGGTGCTTCATCCACTGTACCACTCACTTTAACATGTAATTATATAAATATTGATTTTCTTGTTAGTTGTTTCAGTTGTATCTAACTCTTTGTGACCCCATTTAAGGTTTTTTTGAAAAAGTAAATTGGAGCCATTTGTCACTTCCTTCTTCAGCTCGTTTTACAGATGAGGAATTGAGGCAGGCAAATAAGTTAAGTGACTTGCCCAGGGTCACCCAGCTAGTGTCTGAACTCCGGAAGATGAGTCTTTCTGATTCCAGGTCTGGCACTCTATTCCCTGCGCCGCCTGGCTGCCCCTCGGAACCCGATCGTACCCTGGCTATAGGATCTGCTTGCAACATACCATCCATCCCCGGGATTAAATCATTTGCCTGCCTCGTTCTAGTTTTCTTCCTGAGGTGACACAACCCAGGGTTATGCTCCATTTAGCTGGTTATGTCTTGTGATCTCTAGACTCTATGGCTGCCTTTTTCCGGCTGCCATTCTGTCCCTGTGACGTAATCCACTCCGTGATTTCCTTCTCACAATTCTCGCCTCTGGGCTACCTTCAGGCTCACGCTCCGTGATGCTAGATGATATCACCTTCATGACCCTAGGAAGGGGGGAGGGTAAATTTCCTTAGTCCTGTCCTTAACCTCTTTCTGCCTCAGTGTCCTCAGTTATAAAATGGGGCTAATAATAACACCTACTTCCCAGAATTGCTGGGAAAATCTACCTGTTAAGCACTTAGCACTGGGGTTGATACATTGCAAGTATTTAATAAATCCCTTTTCTTTTCCTACCTTCCCAGATACTGTGAATCTCAGAGCCTAAATGTACAGTGATGTGACGAGACTCTTTATGAATCTTTTGCACAACAAAACAATGAAACCGATCCGGTATTGTGTGCGTTTACACAATAAACGCTTTGGTTCAACTCCAATTCCTGAAAATATACAGGCCAGAATGAGATAATACAATCCCCAAAGACCCCGATCTGCTAACGGAGAGTGTAATTTATGACCACTTTAGTTATCAGAAAATCATGGAATTTCACAGTTAAAAAGGAACTCAGAAACCACGTGTTCCCACTTGTACCTCCATCAGCTAAAAGACATGGACGAAGCACCTACTCTGTTCTGGCTCAGCGTGCCGGGCCGTGGGGACGAGGCCCAAACTAAAACAGCGCATCCTAAGGGATCTGTAATTTAGGCACAGATTCAGCTGGGAAGGCACAGAACTGAAATTCTGGGACTTCCACTGACCGACAGAAAAAAGGGCGCTTCAATATATTTTAGAAGGAGGGCAATAGCCTGGTTATATGAATTCACTAAAGCTTGGGAAAAAACCATTCGCCATTGTCACAGGAGCTTGGGAAAGATGCACTAGCCAGAGCATAGGGTGGTTGAGAGGTACAGAACTTACAGTTCACTTATCCCGACTTTACTCTATTGCAGATTTTAAAAAATATATGTATCTAATTCTGAATAGCAGTTTGGGCTATATCGCAGGATTTTGCCAAAGGGAGATTGTACAAGGCATGCTATTGGCTGATGGAATGAAAGGCCACCAATCACAGCCCTGTGTTCTATATCCTGGGCACTGATTGGCTTAGTGACCATATGTTAATAAGAGTGTGGAAAAGGTTTATAGGAGAGTGGGAAGGGTTTATAAGGCCTTAAAATATATATAAAAAATAAAATAAACATAGCACGGCTATTTTGCGGACTTCACCTATCATGGGGGTTTCTGGAGCATAACTGAGGATAGGTGAGGGATCACTGCATTTTTTATTTTAATTGTCTTTAGCTAAATCCTAGCTCAGATGATTGGAAAGGTACTTAAAAGTGGTAACACATGTATAACCCAGTGCAATTGCTTGTCTGCTCTGGGAGGGGGAAGAGAGGAGAGGAGGGAGAAAAAAATGAATCAGGTAACCATGAAAAAATATTTTACAATTTAAAATTAAAGAAGTCACACACACACACAAATCAAATCAAATTTTTTTTAAAAAAGTACTTAAGAGTTCATTGTCTTCTTTAAACTCAGTCCTTGGGGGGAAAAGGCAAACCCAATTCATAGTTAATACAATCTTTGTCTTTTGTTTTAACTCTCAGGAACAGTCAGGGAAACAAATCAATCTAGGATTCCTTGAAGATTATATTGCCAATACAAAGACTAAAATGAAAGAATTCCTTCCCCAGAAAGTACACATATTATAGAATAAAAATATCTCCTCAAATATTCCTACCAAGTAGAATTCCAGTCTTCCCATGAATACCTAAAAAATGAGGGACAATCTGCTCTACTCAAGACAATTTCCTTTAGGGAAAGCTTTACTTGTGAAGAAAATTTTACTTACTTTGGGCCAAAATTTACCCTTTTTTAACTTTTGCCCACTGTAGCTACTTTGGCCTTCTAAGGCCACCATGAAACAAATCTATTTTCTCTTCCCCAACACCATATTTCAAATATAAGAAGAGGAAACTACAGTAATATAATCCTAATACCAAATGCAAGTCAGGTTGCTATACTTTCCCCATTGGCAACCACCTTGCCAAGTCACTCCTGGATTGCTTGTAATGATGGCCCAATGCAGCTTAGTTGCTGTCAGCATTGTTTGCTTTTCTGATGTTTGGCACTGACAAAACATCCAAATTCACTGCCTTCTTAATCATGGTATTGACAGGGTTTTTCAAATGACCTAGCACTCTATAACATCCTTGCTCTGGGTTGCCATGTCTGTGCTTGGCAAGAAGGTTTTGTTTGATGGTTAAGATGGTTTCTAGGATCCTTTGGCTTCCTTGTTGTGGCTGCTGTTTTGCAACTGTTAAACTTTTCTAGGGAATGTGGATAACCAATGTCATGACTTTTTTCATTTTCTAATTATTTTTGGAAATAAGAGCTTACTTAAACAAGTCAGGTTGATATTGTTGTAAGATGTGGTGTCCTCTCATCTTTAGCTCTTTAATTTGTTGTTTAATTTGACTCCTGTACTTGCTAGCTAATAATCTGGCTATAAGTAGCCAACAGATTTTGAACACTTACTAGGTCAGCAACCAGTAGTTTCCTGACTACTTAAGACAGAATCCGTTCTATTTTTTTAAAGGGCCACATTTGGCATTTGCCATGTCCAAGGCTTTCCAACTCTCTTTGAAAGAAAGTATCCATGTTGTAAAGAAATGAGGCATCTGAGTAGCCGATAAGCCTTTCATTCCTTGATTCCCAAGCTACATTTCCAATATAGCTTTTTCTGTTTTCCCCCCATGCTCACTTTTGCATTAAAGCCAGTAAGTAGGGGGCAGCTGGGTAGCTCAGTGGATTGAGAGTCAGGCCTAGAGATGGAAGGTCCTAGGTTCAAATCTGGCCTCAGACACTTCCCAGCTGTGTGACCCTGGGCAAGTCACTTGACCTCTGTTGCCCACCCTTACCACTCTTCCACCAAGGAGCCAATACACAGAAGTTAAGGGTTTAAAAAAAATTTTTTTAAAGCCAGTAAGTATAAAAATAAGTAATTATTTGTTTTGGAGAATGTTGTCAAGTTTTTCACAGAATTTCCCTACTTATCTTCTGCAATGGATATTGGTGTTAACATTGCTATTGTCTCCTTGGCATTCTGTTTGCTTAAATTCAGCATGAATATGGCAAGGTTAAGATAAGCATTTAACATGTTTCTTGTTCTCTGTGCTATGGAAAAATAAAGAACTTTTTGCTTTCAGAGAATTTTTCTGATTCTTTTTGTCATGAGCAGTACGGATAAAGGCAGCAGAGGTTGGAACTCCGGACAAGAAGTTTTTTTTTTTAACTTTTAGCAAACAACAAGAAAAGGGATCCTCAGTTGAAGGAGAGAGAGAGACTCTAGTGCCTCATAAATCTTCTGACAGGAAGGCTGCTCCATATGACACCTCCAGGAAGCAGGTCATTTGGTAGCTTCCAAATTAAATTCATGAAAACTAGGTGTTAAAATCAGTTTCTTCACATTTGGCACCCAAGAAGTCTGATTAGAGATGGGGTTGGGGGAGTGACAACAAATAGATGATTTGGGAGGACTGTAAGAGGGCCTAAAGCCAGTTCCTCCAATCTCTCAGGGCATCTATCATATTAGAGCTGGAAGAGATTTTAGGGATCATCTAGTCCAATTCCTTAATTTTACAGTAGAAAAACTGAGTCCATAGAGGAGGCAAATTATTTGTTCAAGGTCACCAAGGAAAATCCATTCAATTTTTGCAGAAATTGAGGCTGAGCTCAGGGGAAGGGAGAGGTGGAACCAAAAGGAATCTAAATCTCATAGCATCACAAACCATTAGAATAAGAGGGTGCTTTAGAAAGCACCTTGCTAAACTTCTCATTTTATAGAGAAGGAACAGGGACCCAGGGTTAACATCAGAGAAGGGACTAGAACCCATGTCTGCTACTTCCTACTCCAGCACCTGGCAAATATACTGACTTATGGCAGCTAGTTGGCACTGTGAGTAGAATGCTGGACCTGGAGTCAAGAAAACTTGAGTTTAAATGTGGTCTATCTGATCCTGAGCAAGTCACTTAATTTCTTTCTGCTTCAGTTTCCTCATCTGTAAAATGGGGATAATAATAGTACGTGAATATCCCAGAGTTGTTGTGAGAATAAAGTGATATACTATTTATAAAGTGCTTTGCAAATCTTATAGCACTATATAGGAGAAGAAGAAGAAGAAGAAGAAGAAGAAGAAGAAGAAGAAGAAGAAGAAGAAGAAGAAGAAGAAGAAGAAGAAGAAGAAGAAGAAGAAGAAGAAGAAGAAGAAGAAGGAAGAAGAAGGAAGAGGAGGAGGAGGTGGTGGTGGTGGTGGCTTTTCTTCCCAATCCTAGAATGAGCTAGAGTTTGAGTCTCACTAGTATTGGCCTTGGGCAACTAAGTGGTACAGTGGGTAGAGTGCCAGGCCTGGAGTCAGAAAGATTTGAGTTCATATCTATTTAGACACTTACTATCTGTGTGACCCTAGGGCAAATCATTTAACCCTGTTTGCCTCAGTTTCCTTATCTATAAAAATAAGGTAAAAATAGAGAAGGAAATGGCAACCACTCTAATATCTTTGCCAAGAAAACCCCAAATGATCAGGAAACATGAAGAATGGAACATGACTGAAAATGACTAAACAACAATTAAAAAAATTAAACCTTTTAATTTCTTGCCTTTGAACAATTTCTTACCCTAAAGCAATTTCCTATCCTTGACAAAGCTCTTGTTCTCCACCTAGTTATGGCTCTAGGAATTGGAAGATGCTACTCTATTACACCATAGACTATGAAATCTTAAATTATAGAGCTGAAAATGGCACTAAAGGTCATCATGTCCAAATAACTTGATGTTATTTGTGAAATTTGTGAATAAGTGAAGAAATTGGAGTGACACAAATTAAGGAACTTACCTAAGGTCTCACAATAGCAGAGTCAGAATTTTTATGAGATTGCTTCAAACATAATTGATTGTCAAGACCAATGTGAATTAGAAATAATAATGATAATGATGATGGTAGCATTAATACTTTAAGGGATATGGCAAAATTGGGACACTAATACTCTGCTGGTAGAGTTGTGAATTGGTCCAACCATTCTGGAGGGCAATTTGGAATTATGCTCAAAGGTTTTTTTTTTTTAAACTTTTTTTTTTAAAACCCTTGTACTTCGGTGTATTGTCTCATAGGTGGAAGATTGGTAAGGATAGGCAATGGGGGTCAAGTGACTTGCCCAGGGTCACACAGCTGGGAAGTGGCTGAGGCCGGGTTTGAACCTAGGACCTCCTGTCTCTAGGCCTGACTCTCACTCCACTGAGCTACCCAGCTGCCCCTCAAAGGGTTTTAAATACTGTCTAACCTTCGATCTAGCCATGCCACTGCTGAGTTTATACCCCAAAGAGATAATAAGGAAAGACTTGTACAAAAATATTCATAGCTGCATTCTTTGTGACAGGTGGCAAAAAATTGGAAAATGAGGGAATGGCTAAACAAATTGTGGTATCTGTTGGTGATAGAATACTATTGTGCTAAAAGGAATAATGAACTGGAGGAATTCCATGTGAACTGGAACAACCTCCAGGAATAGATGTAGAGTGAAAGGAGCAGAACCAGGAGAACACTGTACACAGAGATGGATATACTGCGGTACAATTGAATGTAACAGATTTTTTTCTCTAGCAGCAACGCAATGACCCAGGACAACACTGAGGAACTTATGAGAAAGAAAACTAGCCAGAGAAAGAACTATAGGAGCAAAACCACAGAAGAAAAACATAGGATCGTTCACGTTGTTCGATGGGGATATGATTGGGGTTTTGATGTTGAAAGATCACTCTACTGCAAATATGAATAATATGGAAACAGGTTTTGAACAATGACATGTATAATCCAATGGAACTGCTTGTCAGCTCTGGGAAGGGGGAAGGAAGAAGGAAGAAGAAAGAGGAAGGAAGGAAGGAAGAAAGGAAGGAAGGAAGGAAGGAAGGAAGGAAGGAAGGAAGGAAGGAAGGAAGGAAGGAAGGGAGGGAGGGAGGGAGAGAGGGAGGAAGAAAAGAAAGAAA
>NC_058130.1:153291842-153338919 GCF_016433145.1 Gracilinanus agilis
AAGAAAAGAGAGAAAGAAAGAAAGAAAGAAAGAAAGAAAGAAAGAAAGAAAGAAAGAAAGAAAGAGGAAGAAAAGAAGAGAAAGAAAGGAAAGAAGGAAGGAAGGAAGGAACGAAGGAAGGAAGGGAGAAAGGGAAGAAGGGAGGGAGGAAGGAAGAAAAAGAATGGATAATAAAATTAATACTTTAAGCACTTGGGACAGTTTTTTTTTTTCTTACAGAGCACATTCATAAATAGAAAAAATAAAATTGTACAACTCCCAAACCAGGCCAAATTCAATCATTCAAGGACTAAAATGAAATGTAGCATTGGTCAAGCAAGAATAATTTCCCCATATTTGGATAGAAAAGCCTTCCTGTGAAAAGCCATGGTAGCTTTTCTGAAATAGCGGTGCCACCTATTGGGGATAATCAGTACTGGTTTCTCCAACCATTTTCTTTTCCCACTGGTAAATCAGATCATAGAAATGTAGGTCTGGATCTGAAAGAGACTTCAGAATTCTGCTGCTTTTGCTGCTGTTGCTAGCATCCATATTGAGTTTAATGATGCACAAAGGACCTAACAAATATTTTTTCATTTGATTCTTACCCTGGGAGGTAGATGCAATTATTATTCCTGTTTTACACACAAGTGTCTTAGGCTAGACTTAAACTCAGGTTTTCCTGCATTTCTAAGAATTTTATTCACTGTAATGCATAGTTGCCTTTTTTAATAGTCTAATTCCTTCATTTTTTAGATTAAGAAACTGAGGATCATGGAGGTTAAATGACTAAACAAAGGCCATACCATCTTTCTATATGTAAAAAATGCTGTTTATTGTTAGAGATTGAGAGATAGCATAGTGCAGCTGATAGAGAAGTAGCCTTAGAATCAGAGAGACCTGGATGCAAGGGTCACATCTGGCACATTCTGGATGTGTGACCCTGGACAATACACTTAACTTCCCAGTGCCCCCAAAACAACTGGAGCAGATGCTAATAATCTGCATTGTTAGAACACATTTCTAACTGGAAGCTCCTTCTAATTAGGAACTGATGGTCTGGTTTAAAAAAAATTTGAAATAGAAATTAAAGTTTGAAAAGTCTTCAACCTAGTAAAAAAATACAAGTGCAAAGAGCTGCCTTTAAAGAAATTATTAAGGAGATACAAGCTTATTTTGCTATAGGTTTTTATGAGATTTAAGGACTCTTCTTTCTTTCCCTGACATACTTTGCTTTGAAATGAGCCCCCCAAAAAACACAACCCAATCCTTCTACAAAGTAGTCTAACAAAACTGCCTCGGTGTGATTCCAGCTAATAATACTGGTCATTTTCACCTTCTGTCACTTACTAATTGTCATCAGAAAGATGTATGCCCTAACTTGGAGAAAAAAGGACCAATTTTAGTCATTACACGTGACCCAAATTTTGTTGCCTCTTTATGTTGTTTTTGTTGACATTGTTAGCATTGTTCTTTTGGTCCTGCCTTCTTCTCTCTGAATCGTTTTATACAAGTCTCCCTATGATTCTCTGGGTTCTTTATAGTTGCCTTTTATTATGGCATGGTAGCTTTGTGGATCATAGTTTGTCGGGTCATTTTCTAGTCTTTTGTTAGCACTAATAAGGCTGCTACAAATATTTTGGGGCATAAGGGTCATTTTTATTTATGTTGTTGTTGCTGCTTTGTGATCAACAATATTGTTAGGGTAAATACTAGCAGTCAGGTCTCTGTGTCAAAGGATATGAACGATTTAGTATCTTCATGTGCATAATTACAAATTGCTTTTGTTATATTGAATCTCTGGGAGCTTGAAGATCACCTTTGATTGACAAATAAGTCAGTTGGATGGAATGTTCCCAGGGAAGTCATGCGAGAGGCAGGAGGAGGGCAGTTGAGAATCCTGAAGGGATTCTGGGTTTTTGACCTGTGTGGAGGCTGGAGATCGGGGGATCCTGGTCTTGGAGTGAGAGGGTGCAAACATCTCTCTGCAAACTCTTCCTGTACTTGAGATACCGTTTCAACCTGTACCTGACCACCACCTCGGTGACTACTGCCCCGAGATATTAGGAGTTTCATCATCTAGCTATCTAGGCTTCCCAGGGCCCGGGAGGGATCCGGGAAGTGGGCAGGAGACCAAGAAGAGGGTGGAAATAACTCAACTGTAAGGCTGAAGATCTATTAAAGAAGAAGTCAAAGATATCCCAGCAGTTTACCTACTCTGGTTTAGTCCTGGCCAGGCTGAACCAGAGGGAAGATGATTCTTCATCTGCCAGCAGTTGAGATTTCATTAGTAATCATTAGAATAGGGTCTCCTATACCACAGTCCTTTACCCTTATCTTTCTTGTTAATATAAAGTTTAAAGTACCTTCCTAAAGCAGTGTCAAAGCTTGTTTTGGGAAGGGAGAAATCGCAGTCAGAATACAAGGAGTTATCCTAGCTAAAGAGCCCAAATCAACATATCCATTAACCCCAGTTGAGTCCAAAAGGGATAAACCTCTTAGACCTGAAGGATCCTGCCTGGGCAACTGTTATAAGGGAGAAGGGTCATCTTATTCTCTCTGTACATCAATTTACCATCTCAAATAGATCAAAAGACCTCCTATAATTACAACACTTTCCAGAATGTATGAACCCATTTACAGGTCCACCAGCATCAAGAGAGCCTCAAATGAGTTTTTCCATTTTGTAAAAACAATTTATTTATTTGTTTGTTACATTCAAATTTCCAGGTTTCTCTGACCTACCCTCCCTCCCTCGCACTAGAGAAGGCATCATTTAACAAAAAGACAATGGGATATATAATACCATGTCTTGTCTGTTTCTATTTATCAGTTCTTTCTCTGGAGGTGGATGTGCGCAAGTCATTCTTCAAACAATATTTCTGTAGCTATATATAAAAGTTTCCTTGATTCTGCTCATTTCACTATTCATAATTTCATGTAGGCTTTTCCATGTTTTTCTAAAATTAACCTGCTCATGATTTCTTATGGCATGGTAGTATTCCATCACGATCATATGGCACAATCTGTTTAGCCATCAAGCATCCCCTAAATTTTCAGTTCTTTGCCACCACAAAGAAACTATCTTGGCTAGATGGCTAGAAAGTCAATCTGACATTAATGTTTTGTTTTTTTTTATATATAACGACTATGACCTGGGACAAGTCATTTCATTTGATGGGCGTCACTTCATTTTAATATCTCAAGGCTGTTTAAAGTTACATTTTTTATTATTGATGATTTTGAATAATTTTCCAGAAGGCTGTCAGTAGTTTACTTTCTTCTTTTTAAAGTTGTCCAGAGGAAGAAGGTACGAGTGTAAAAGGAGTTGTATTTCACGTTTGCAACATTTGGGTTCAAATCATAACTCCACTGCTTGCTAGCTAGTTGTTTAAATTTGGGCAAATCAGTTTCTCAGTGTTTTGGTTTTCTTATTTTAAATAATGAGGGGATTGGTCAGGCACGGTGGCTAGCTTGTAATACCCACTATTGGTGAGGCTCAAGCTGAAAGATCTCTTGAGCTCCAGAGTTTTAAAATTAAATTTTTATTATAAAATATATAAATTGTATAATATTTTAAATAATTTTATATTATTTCATTTTATACTTAGAATTAATTTTATATTAATAATTTAAATAATTTTATAAATTTATTTATAAATAGCTCGGAGTATCAAAATTAAATTTATCATTGGTGTGGTGGCCACCCAGAAGCAGGAGGGGGACGAGTCACCAGATTGCCTACAGCAGGATAAACTGGTCTAGGTTAAAAGCAAACACCAACTCACATGTGGATCAGAGCTTGCCCCTAAGTTGCTCCTGTTCTTCCAGGCTAGATGGCCTCTAAGATTCCCTTCTAGTTCTTCGTCTATGATTCTATATTCTTTGGACCACTTTATTTAGGAATTATCCTTAATTAAATCTTTTGTCCTAGGACTTTTCTTTGATTAGGAGACATATTCCACTCTAATTTCTGTAATTCAATATAACAATAGTTCATGCTCACATAGCTTGAGAGTTTACAAACTTCTATTGATCACACATCTCAAAGAGTAGGGTATATGAGCATTATTATCCCAAATGTATGGATGGGGAAACTAAGTAAAAAATAAATAAATAATTTTAAGAAAAATACTCATCCAAGACAATAAAGTCAGTAAGAGCAGAGATATAATAGGAGCACCAAGTGGGACTCCAAGGATAGGGCTCTTTCCATGACAACACATTGCCTCTGTGATTCTGATGAAATGTGTATATATCTCATCCTCATCACATGCTTGAACAGAATACACTAAGGCCAAAAGTTGCATTTTTCATAGTATTATTTATATAGCATTAACATGTGTTTCTTCCACTTATGTCCTACAAATCTTGGCAGGTCCTAAGCTATAAAAAGTTTCAGTGCCTCCCCAGTAACAAATTGTCTATCTCCTGTTTGAGAACCAACCAAGATAAATTTGGAAAGGCTCATCACCAGAAGGTTGGCCACCAAGTGATGATTTTTTTTTTTCAGCCTCAGAAATTCATTCGGACTATTCAGCATGGGAGGCTTCTCTAATGTGTGTTGGTAGAGGGAATACCCACATGGATTAAATTACTGAGTTACTATGTATTCCAGAATAAAGAACAAAAATTGGCAAATTAATAAATTATCTTCTGCTATACCTTAAAAATTAGATTGTTTAGTTTGTTCTCCTTGGATAATAGAATGATCATTTCTGGTTAATAAAATGAACTCATAAAAAAATCAACAAAACTTATGATTTCTTCCCTGTAGGTCCAACTCTCTTCTGAACTTTTAAAAATCTGCCAAAGGCACCACCTAGTCTAGTCTCTCCCATTTGTAACTTTATCCTTTTCTTCTATTTCTTACTGTTTTGAATCTGTCCTCCCTCCCCTCCTCGCTCTAGGAAGGGTCCCAATTGAACCAGACTGCATCATCTCTATTTTTAACTGTGTTCTATAAATCCTTTTCTCAGACATCATCTTTTTAAATCAGATTCCCAAATCTGCCTTTCTCTTTGGTAGCCCTTTCCTTCGATAGGAAGCTGTGATAAAAATATCATCTGGACTTTGGATCTTAAGAACTGTTAAGATTTCTTCCCCAGGATTTCGTTCTTCTTAGTAGCGCTATATGAATTCCTTTTGGCAGGTTTTGTTTGGATTCTTTTTTTTTTTTTGTCCTAATATGAATTACTGGAAGAAAATAGTAGAAATGGGATGGTCCTTGCTCCTGGGGAAGCTGAGGCAGGTGGATCTCTTGAACTCAGGAGCTCTGAGTTGCAATGTACCAGGCTTATGTGCCATCTCCATTGGGTTCAACATTTTTATTTTTTATTTTTATTTATTTTAAACTCTTACCATATATATATATATATATGTCTCTTTTTCCTCTCTTACTGGATGATCTCTCTTTCTAGAACTTGCATAATTCCTTAAAACACAATCTGCTATTTCCTCCATGAAAAGTCCAGCTCTCTTTTTTATAAGAAGACCCTCAATCTATTTCTTGGCTATTGCTTAGTGTTCAGTGGTCCTTCACTTTCTTCTTTATATCACATTCATCTACCTTCAAAACTCCTGCCAGTCCAGCATTCCTCTCTGCCAGATCCTTTTTTCTTCTTAGTTTTTATCTTTAAGTTTCCCTTTCATCTTAAAGGAACATTTCATTCTCCACACTAGAAAGGAATTCCTCAAGCCCTTTTCCGTTTGAGCAAAGATAACAGCTTTCCCTTTGAGCAGAGATAGTAGCCATTTGGTTATCACAGAAAAATAAACATTGCATACTTAATGCTAGTCACTGTAAAAATTCTACCTCTTCTTAATACTTAATGAACCAAAGCTCCCCAGTTCCTTTTTTCATGAGAATTGATTTTGTGGACAATTCCCTTGATAAATTGCTGTGGCCAACTGCTGGAAGCCTTCAAGTCTAGTTATCATTTCTTTATCACGAATCTTTGCCCCACACATTCTAATACACTTTTCCTTATTTAATCAGTACTTATGTGTACTCCATTCTTCTGTGTTTTTTTTTTAATTATAATTAAAGTCTTGCCAGAGGAAAATTCTTCTCCTGCTCTTGGAAAAGCTGGGCTGAGGCATTCTTCAGTCCTATCTACCACTCCTTCCTAGCTCTTGGTCCTCCTCTGCTAGCCCAGACCTCCTCGTTGTCCCCCATCCTTCAAAAGGCAGCCCAAAGTCCTGACACCGCCTGCTGCCCTGCTACGGAGGGGATAACCTGATTCCATACTTTGTAATCATTGTCAGATCTCATAAGTGCTTTGTTCTAATCTCAGGCCTGAACCTGACTAAAGATTCCAACCTAGATCACTATACTAAAGAAGTAACTCCAGTTCTTATGGATATATGCCCAGGTTAAATGTCAGAGCACTCATTTATCTACCATTCCAAGTCCCAGAATAAGCAACAAAAATTTTTACAAAAGAAATTCTTTAGCATTAAAGAGTGAAGAGACTAAAATTCCCTCAGAGGTTCAAATTGTATTGTCAATTGGATGGATTGAATAAGGTGCCAAAGGATGGATTAAATTGGATCATAAATAAGGTAAAGAAATTAGAGAAATTCTTTTTCAGATTTTAAAATTTAAAAAAATAGATGAAGATGTAATTGGGAAAGTGATATTCAAGGATATCAATGGAAGTGGCAAAAAAGAGAATTAATGAAGTATAAAATGAACAATTGAAAAAATAATAATAAAGAACAAATGCAAATTAAAGCAGAACTGAACAAACAGCTAATGAATTTATAGGATAGGAAGTGGGGGAGGAGAGGGGAAGGGAAAGTGAAAGTGAAAAGAAGAAAGCATTTAATAAGAACATACTATGTGCCTGGCATTGTGCTATGTGCTTTGCAAATATTTTATCATTTGATTTACAAATATTATATCATTTGGTCTTCACAATTACCCTATTAGGTAGATGCTACTATTCTTTCCGTTTTGCAGGTGAGAAAACTGAGGCAGACAGCAATTAAGTGACTTGCCCAGTAACAAGTATCTGAAGCCATATTTGGATTCAGGTCTTCCTGATTCCAAGCCTAATGCTTATCCATACCACCACCCAGTAGCCCAGACAGGAAATATGCAATGACCTCTCAGATAAATAAAAAACAAACAAACCACAAATAACAGAGGCACATGTAGAAAAAAAGGTGTTTGAAACATAAGGTCATAGAATTTTTAATAAACTTGGTATCAATAGCATCATCTTACATCTGATTAAATGAAAAATAACAATCAGCAATTGCTTTGAAAGATTTTTCATTATTCAAAATAGCACATTTCCCACATTTACATATTTCATTTTTGTATCTTGAGCAAAACCATAGAAATGTATTTAGAAATTACAAGAAAATCAATCAGGTGGAGAAATAAAAACACTTAGAAAATAATTTCAATAGCATTTGCTATAATTTTTAAAGGACCAAATTTAGTGATCAGATTCAAATAATGAATTATATACTAAAATTTAATTTGGTTTCTTAAACTAATATTTACCAAAAAATTTTTAATATATGTACATTTTTTAAAAGTCACAGTAGTA
The DNA here is from genome assembly GCF_016433145.1 of Gracilinanus agilis. Lineage (NCBI taxonomy): Eukaryota > Metazoa > Chordata > Mammalia > Didelphimorphia > Didelphidae > Gracilinanus > Gracilinanus agilis. The sequence goes on from NC_058130.1 coordinate 153,299,384, forward strand.
ATTAGTAATAGTAATAATGGTTAAGCCACAACAAAGCATTTTAAATTGTCTTAAATGAAAGTTTATGTAAGGTTATTACTTCAAATGTTCAGTTTTAGGCAACATTAATAGAAGCACAGTGTCCAGAGAAAGTAATTGACAGCTTTATTATCCTAATCACTGGCCAAATCATATTTAGAGTACTTACTGTCTTCACTTTTGGGCCCAACATCAACAAATTAGAGTAAGAGGATTGTTTCAGGGATTCAAATCCGTATTGTATAAGGGACAATTCAGATAAATTAGGGTGGTAAATCTGCAGAAGAAAAGACTGATGGGGGACATAACAGTTTTCTAATTAAAGATTCGTAATGTGGGAGAGGATTAAAACTTACTCTACTTGACTCCAGAGGCCACGATAGGACCAAATGGAATTAAGTTAATGAGGAGGCAGACTTCAGCTCAGTAGAAGGAAGAACATCTTAGCAATTATGGCTGTCTGAAAATGGAATGAGTTGCCTTATGAGGTAGTGAATTCCCTGTCACTGGAAGTATTTAAGCAGAGGCTGAATGGCCATGTGTTAAGAATGTTGTAGAAGGAATTTGGCCATCCAGCAAAGGTTTGGACTTGGACCTCCCTTAGAACTCTCTGGCCCTGGGATATTGCTGGCACGAACTCTCTGGCTGATGGTGACAGCTCTGTACCAGACAAATAATATTTATCAATAAGCTTTGAGTATCCCAGTGGCCTGAAGGAGCTATCATCCCCTTCCACATACACAGCTTCTCTATTGCTTCATGCACTGAGAAAATTCTGGCCAAAATAGGAATCTGTGCAATCTACAGTACATATTTTTTCTTTTAAATCTGTGCAAATAGCTTAATATCTGGAAAATATCAAGATTCAACCTCTACCATATTTCTGGGGAAAAAAAGGCACTCTAGTAGAATATAGGCAATACTAAAAAAAAAAAGTATTTGGTAGATAATTGCTTTAAAGTCACTGAATAAAAAGAATTCTGTGATTCTCTCTATGAAAATAGGCCATCTTGAAACAACAGTAAAGCTTTTTAAATAAATAGTGCAAAGCTCAAACTCTTCTACTAATTCTCCAAAAAAAAAAAAATTCACACCTTGTAAAATTATTTTCTTTATGAAAATATTACAGTCAAGTTTTGTATGATAGCCTCGTATTGCATGGAACGACGCAGCGACTAGCCACAAAGTTCTCCTGAGCATCATCGTCGTCATACCTTCCAGGTGTCCGGTGTCACAGGGTCAGTGTAAAGTCCTTCACGTGTTTCCTTGGACCCTCACAACCGCCCCGTGAGGTAGGCTGGGAAGACGGTCTTACACGGAGCCTCGGACGGTCAGACGACCAGTAAAGGGTGGAAGCGGAGCCCGAATCCAGAGCTGGTCCCTCGCCCGTCATCTGGCTGGCCGCACAGTCACACGCTAACTTCTTTCCTGGAAGAACCATTTCTGATACTTGGAATCTGTACACGTTCTCAGCACCGGCGCTGGGCTGCCGTTGGAAACGTTGGCCTCGGCCTGCAGACATTTCTTAGACTGCACGTGATAGAAGGAACCGTCCTAGAAAGGCAGGAGAAGCAATTCGTTTTTAACAGCCAGAAAGTGGACTGGCTCCATCCCAGAGGCGTCATGTGGCCCTCTGAGCACGCAGGACAGCGACGGACCAGTTTTTAATACTATCATCAACCCTTTATAAGAAGCTTACTGTTTTTCCTTTAAATAACATTTCTTAAGAACTCAATAAAAATTTCCAAAGTATGATTTTAAATTAAGTTCTCAAAATATATATTATTTGAAATAAGAAAAAAAAGGAGAAGAAAAAGACCCATGACAAAGGGATGACCAAATGAAATGTCATATAGGAATGTAATGGAATATTACTGCGTGTTAAGAAATAATGAATATAAAGACTTCAGAAAAATGTGGGAAGATGTTTGTAAAAAAGCGTAATAAAGAAAGCAAAGCACAAAGAACAATTTATATAATGTGAATTAGATCAACAGAGAGAGACAATTAGCCTCTGGTTAAGTGTGCCAGATGGCCCCAAATCCCTTATTTCCACTAACAATATTTCTGGGATATACTTTTTTTTTTTAAACCCTTAACTTCCATCTCAGAATCAACACTGTGCATTGATTTTAAGGTAGAAGAGTTAGGGCTACAAAATCGGGGTTAAGTGACTTTCCCAGGGAAGTGTCTGAGGTCAAATTTGAACCCAGGACTTCCTGTCTCTAGGCCTGGTTCTCAATCCACTGAGCCACATCACTGTCTCTAGGACATATTTTTTTTTAAAACCCTTACCTACCACCCTAGAATCAATACTGTGTATTTGTTCCAGGGCAGAAAAGTGACTTTTTCCCAGGGTTACCCAAGTAGGAAATGGGGAGGCCAAATTTGAACTCAGGACCTCCCTTCTCTAGGCCTGGCTTTCAATCCACTGAGCTATCTCACTGCCCCCAAGCTCTATAATTCTTAATGATAATTAATGACAATGATGATGCTCAGGAGAACTTTGTGGCTGGTCACTAGGTCATTCAATGCAATATGAGGATATTATACAAAACTTGACTGCAATATTTTCATAAATAAAATTATTTTCCAAGGTGTGAGTTTTTTCTTTGAGAATTAGAAGAGTTTAAGCTTTGCACTGGCCTCAATAACCAGAATCAGTCCGCAGTTCTTGCAGATTTGGGGTATGTGGCCCTTCACTTTGGGAAGCTCAGTTCCATGGGAGAAGGGTAACAGAGAAGCAGAGGAAGCTTGAGGGGGGACCTCCGAATGCGGGGTGCCGAGCGAAGGAACCCCCCAGAGACCTTTTGTGGCGAGAAGCTAAGGTGTGTCAGCCTCTCGCGGCCTCACGCCGAATGTACCCGACGGGGCTCCAGGACTAGGACCCAATGGAGGGACGTGAACAGAGAGGGATAGTTCAAGTCAACAGAAGAAAGCATTTCCTAACAAAAATGGGTGTGTGAAAAATGGATGGAAGGGCTCTGGGCCACAGTGAGTGCCCTGTATTCATGCAGAGGCCCCAGAGGCCGGCAGCCAGCCTCCCAAGGGCATTACTCAGCCTCTGAGGAATGGGGAAATCCCTTCGTGCTGACAAAATAGAGGATGTTCTAATAGAGGGTTCCGCCTGGGCTCGTCTCTCGTGGCAGTGCCATCTGGGGCGCCTGAAAACACTCGATGAGCTATAACAGGGCGAGTGTAGAACAGCACGGAGGAGGCCAAAGGAGAGTCATTTCCACGCAGCCCCATTGCGCACACACGCACTGAGCGCTTGTGATGAGCCAGCCCTGCTAGAGGTACAGCTCTGGGGGCCCAGCAGCCTTGACCAGAGGAACGACCCGAGCAACATCCCAGACAAACGATCCTCCACAACGCCCGGAGACTCCTCAGACCGGGGAGCAGCCCCTTCGGGATGCCTCGGGTCACTGGGGAGTATTTTGTGTCAAGCCTAAATTAGGCCTCCTTTGGATTTCTTTTGCTCCTAATTTTGCTCTCTGAAAACCAGAATAAGCTCTCTTCTCCATCAAAGTCTTTTAAATCATTGCAGTTGGTTATCCCATTCCCCTGAACCTCCCTTCCTCAGGCCAAACCTGCGCCACTCCCTCAGCACCTCCTCACAGAACTCGGACACACGGACGCTCGTCCTGTCTCTGCACACTCTGCTGATCTTGTCCTTCTGGCACCCGGGGCAGGCCCTACCTCGGTGGGCCAAGAGAAATCTATTCAGAGTAAACATCAAGTATTTCTGGGTGGGCAGAACCCTCAAGTGGCTAGTCGAGGAACCCGGGAGGCCCTCTCTGGGAGGCAGCGCCTGAGCCAGGTTTGGAAGGGAGTCGAGTAGTCTGCTAGGCGGGGAGGAGGAGGAAAGTACAGTTGTGAGGTCTGCAAAAGAGGTGGGAGACGGAACGAGAAGCGAGTCTGGGGTCTGAAAGGAGGGCATTCAAAGGGAGGGAAGATGCCATGAGTCTTGAAGGCTATTTTAGATCCAGATTTGGGACGAGGCCATGCCAAAAAGAGCCTTTATCCTAAAAAGACTTTATCCTAAAGACACCAGGAGCCACTGACATTCCCTGAAGGACCCAGTTAGACATGAGATTTCAAGCAGGAAGAAAGAATAAGAAACAAAAGGAGGAAAACAATGGAAGAATTAGACAGAATTAACACCTCTACAGAAAGCACAGAGGAAGAAGAATGCTCATCAAGAATAATGTGTTCATTTTGGACTCAGTGATACCACTACTAGGTCTATATCTCAGGAAGATCAACAAAAGAGGAAAATTTCCCTCCTGCCCCCAAATAATCATATCATATCTTTTCACAGGAACAAAGAACTGGAAACTAAGAGGGTGCCTATCCTCTGAGGAATGGATGGAAAAATTACATTATATGTGTATAACGGAATACGATTGTCAAGAGATGGCGTCAGTAAAACCCAGGAAGACTTGTATGAGTTAATAAAGGAAGAAAAGAAAGACACAGACAATAATTTATGCAGTTAACAATAAAACTATACAAATAACTTTAAAAGCCATAAGAACTCTGATCAACACGATGACCTAGCATGATTCCAGAGGATTGAAGAGTGACTCTAAGAGAGGTGATGGACTCAAGGTACAGAATAAAGCATATCTGTACACATGTACATATATATAAAGCATATATATATATATCTTAGATATGGCCAAGAAGGTAAATTATTGTGTCCCACAATGCATATTTACTACAAAGGTTTTGTTTTCACTTTTTGTTTTCCCAGAAAGGGGGAAGGTTAGGGAAAGGAGAGAAAATTGGATTTTGTTCATTGAAAAAAAATAAAATTTAATTTTAAAAAAGGAAAAAAAAATTCCGTGTTCTGAATTAAGAGACTGGCCAAATTCTAACCTGAAATTTTATAGAGTATTCACATTCAAATTTTTCTAGTCCACATTCTAGAACATACATTTTTTGATAATCATTCCTCTTTCTTAAGTATAGTGTCCTAAAAAAAGGATGTGATAGTCTTGATGTTCAGTTATGGGTGCCACATTTTAGGCAAGAAAATGACAAGTTGAAAAGTGTCTGGAAGAGGGAGATCATACCACAAAGATAGATATTTGCTTTGGATCATAGAAGACCTGGAAGGAGAAAGATCCATAAGAAATAATTTTAAATAGAGCAGCTGGGTAGCTCAGTAGATAGAAAACCAGGCCTAGAGACAGGAGATGCTAGGTTAAATCTGGTCTCAGATACTTCCTACCTGTGTGACCCTGGGCAAGTCACTTAATTCCAATTGCCTGGCCTTTACCATCTTTCTGTCTTGGAACCAATACTTGGTATCAATTCTAAAACAGAAGATAAAGGTTTTTTTTAAAAAATCCTTTTAAGTATTTGAAAGGTTTTGATGTGAAAAGGGGATTAAATTTAATTTTGGTTGGCAAAAATATGAACAATGGGTAGAATTTGCAGAGGTAAATTTAGGCTTTGGAAAAGGAAAGGCAGATCTTCAACCAAATTTGGCCAACATCCTATCAGGGATACAGTAAAGGGGTTGTTCAGGTGCTCATTAAATTAGATCAGTGATTCCCAAAGTGAGTGCCACCACCCCCTCGTGCATTTCTGAGTTCAATAAATAGTTTCATAATTTCAAAGTTCAATGTTTCTAATTTACACCTTTCTTTACTATATTTTGCAGGAAAGGTAGAAACATTAATACATATATCTTTCCTATCAATTGCTATTAAAATTAAAAAAGAATTAATTTCCAGGGGGCGCTAAGTAATATTTTTTCTGGAAAGGGGGCGGTAGGCCAAAAGAGTTTGGGAACCACTGGATTAGATGATCCCTGGATTAGGGAAACCACTGGATTAGATTCTAATGCCAGGATTCTGTGACTCTCTCTCACAGATATTTCTGTGGACACAACTATAAACAGCATTTTATGTTAATACAACCAGTTGGAACCAACAGTACTAGAAGAGATTAAGGCATTAAACAATATACCTACCTCTTTGAAAATAAATTCCTGATTTTCTGGGGCATTTTTAGAACAGAGACGCATGGTCAGATGGTCTGTGCCTGCGTCAACAGCTACACAGCCTTCCGGTTGGCGCGTGTTATAACGAATTTCATTACGTAAAGTATATTCAAAAAACTATGAGAAAATGAGACAGGGAACAGAGTTAAACTATACAGGCATAAGATATGAACATTAAAGCTTCTGAATGATAAAAACATCCCTGTTTAAAGAATTAGTGTATTAGCAGGCACTTAATGCTTGCTGACTGACTAGATTAGCTCCTGGGAGGAAAGGGATGCTTCTAGGGAGGAACTAGCTCCTAATAATTTGGGCTGAATTCTAAGAGTTTAAACGCATGAATAGCATTTCTATGCAAAAGTATTTAGGTCCCAAAGCTTTCAAGTACAAGATGACAAGTATTTATTAAGTGTCTTCTTTGTGCGTGGGAGATGCAAAGACAAAATCAAACAATTTTGTAGAGACTCTTCAGTGTCTCCCCACTGCCAGTGTTTCTATCTCACTTGAATCATATCACAAAAACCACTCATGGCTCCATATTTTACAATGGGATAATCTTCTATGCCTGACATTTAGGATCTTTATAATCTGGCAACATTTTATCTCCCTAACTTTTAATTACTTCTGTGTCTACTTTAACAGTCTGAGCCACACACATAAATCAAGGTTATTTCTCCCTTTTTAAGCCAGCTAGTTTCACCAGAAATGTGTCAGGCATGGCTATATCAGGAGACGACATGGAGGGTCTGATGGACAAGCAAGTACCATAATAAAAATACTTTGAGGAATAAGGTTAAACTAAATGATGGAGTCTGAACTTGGGAATTTGGCTTAAAATTTTTTTTTGATAACTATTTCTTTTTTTTAAATTAAAAAAACCTTTACCTTCTGTCTTGGAATTGATATTATCACTAAGGCAGAAGGGCTAGGCAATGGGGGTTACATGATTAGCCCACAGTCACAGAGTTAGGAAGTACCTGAGGCCAGATTTGAACCTAGGAACTCCTGTCTCCAGACCTGGCACTCTATCCACCGTGCTACCTAGCTGCCCCTTGATAACTTTATTTCAATATAATTAGTTTCCTTTGTAATTCTATGTATTTTATCATATGCTTTTAAAAACATAATTCTGAAAAAGGTCTATAGGCTCCACTACACTGCCAAAGGGGTCCAAGAAACAAAACAGAAAAAAAAAAGATGAAGAGTTCTTATATTTTGGATCTCGATTCCTCTTAGATTTCCTTGCTTAGGAATGATTTTCTCAGAAAAACATATGATTTATCATATATTTGTTTGTAGGGGTACATGATTTGGTATTTTGGTTTTAAAAGATTACTTTTTATAAAATGAATAATATGGAAATAGATATTGAGTGATAATACAGGTATAAACCACTAGAATTGCTTGTCAGCTCTGGGAGGAGAGAAGGAAAAGGGAAGGGAGAAAACATGAATCATATAACCATGGGGAAATATTTAAAAATAAATAATTTTTAAAGAATTTTAAATTTAAAAAAAAATTTTAAAAAGCAATGGTCTCCGGGGGGCAGCTGGGTATCTCAGTGGATTGAGAGCCAGGCCTAGAGACAGGAGGTCCTAGGTTCAAATCCGGCCTCAGACACTTCCCAGCTGTGTGACCCTGGGCAAGTCACTTGACCCCCATTGCCTACCCTTACCAATCTTCCACCTATAAGTCAATACACAGAAGTTAAGGGTTTAAAATTTAAAAAAAAAAAAAAAAAGCAATGGTCTCCGGCACCAGTTTACTTGAGCTGTTCAGTTCCCTGCATCCCAACACAACTCTGTATACTGTCTGAAAGCCAACCTTGTCCATTTCAAATCAATCGACTAAATAAATAAGAAAAAGGCCAATTCTCAATTTCTCTTTGCTTTTTCCCCTGCCTGAAGGATGGGAAATTCCTCCTGATTTAGCCATCCCTGACACATTTCTGATGTAACTAGCTGGCTCGAAAGGGGAGGAAGAAAAGAAAAATTAAATTAAATTTTAAAAAATTTTAATTAAAAAAAAAGCAGAGGAAATAACCTTGATTTATGTGTTAAAGTAGATGCCTTAGGTGGAGGATCAGGGGTAATTAAAAGTTAGGCAAATAAAACATTGCCAGATTATAAAGATCTATAAAGATCTCCAAGGAGAATCCAGCACTTTCCTAACCCCCTGCATCTAGCACGAAAATCCGTGCCATCTCTGAACAAGCTCCTTGTCATACCCACAGACTTCCAGCAGGGGGCGCCAAGGCCTGAGGAGTGAAGGCCCGACTGTGCGGTTGGAACACAGCCTGGTCCTCCTCATTGCCTAAACAGCAAAACTCAGCATGTGAATTTCAGGAGGGGGAAAAAAAAGATTCTGAATCCAAGGAACCAGACAGCTGTTCCAACAGGGGGATTCGGGGCTGATCACCCTCAGACACACAAATCTGCCACAGCTCAGAATTGCCTCTGCTTATTATCTCTGTGGCTTTGGGCAATCAATCCATCAATAGAGGGTAAGGGCCAGCATCGTGCTAGGCACTGCGGAGACAAACAAATCCTGCTGCTTATGTGCTAAGATGGGAACCTATTTAAGTATATATAAAATAACTACCAAAAAAAATCAGTGGAGGAAGCTAGGTGGCGCAGTGGACAGAGAGCTAGGGCAAGAGGTCCTGAGTTCAAATCTAGCCTCAGATACTTCCCAGCTGTGTAAGCCTGGGCAAATCACTTTAACCCTCATTGTCTAGTCTTTACTGCTCTTCTGCCTTAGAACTAATACCTGGAATGGATTCTAGGAAGGAAGGTAAGGGTTTGAAAAAAATAATTTATCCTGTATAAATGAAAAGTAGTTGAACATAGCTTTCAGTGAGAGAGGTCTCCCACTAGGAAAGGGGTGCATTCCAGCATGAAGAGGGGAGATTCTACAATGAGATTGAAACCTTCCTGAGACTCACTTTCCTCATTTGTAAAAATAAGGGCTAAATGAAATGGAAAGGAAAGGCTTCTAGGTCCTATGTTTTGTTTTTTCAGTTGGATTTAGCTACAGGCTTTAATCATAAATTGGAATCACCAATTTAAAGGTGGAAAGGGTTGAGTTTGTCCTAGAGGACACTAATGTTTGTGACTTTCAGCACTCTTTCTACTGTTCCAAAAAAAAACAAAAAACAGAAGACCAGCATATATAGCCTTAAAGCATAAGACCAAAACAGGAGCAAAGAGAATCCTGGTCAAGATTGGTCCATCATTTCTCTCTTCCAGGAGCTAAAGTTAGAACCAAGGTTACTGGCTGCCTTGGTCACTCCATGTTCCAGGATCAGTTCTGACTACAAAGAAAAATCTAAAATGGGGAGGAGACTGTGTGACCCTGGGCAAGTCATTTAACCCCCATTGCCTAGCCCTTACCACTCTTCTGCCTTGGAACCAATACACAGAATTGATTTCAAGATGGAAGGTAAGGGTTTTAAAAATAATAATAATAAAATAAAATGGGGAGGAGGAATAAATACAGGAACTTGGAGAATGCATAACTTGAACTAGGAAAAGAATCTGGTGCAACAAATTTCAAAGATAAGGTGATCTATTAGAAAGAAGATTCAGAAGCCCAGCAATGCCACCAGCTGTGTAAGCCTGAGCTAATTACTTAATTTCTCTGGGTCTCAGTTTCATCATCTACAAAAGAAGGAGGATAATACTAGTCCCTCTTCCCTCGTGGTAATATTGTTGTGATGATTAAATAAGATAACATAAATATATGATGCAATTTGAAAATTGGAGAGTATCATATAAATGGGAAAATAGTATTATTTTTACAGAAATGATTAACCTTGCAGCAGTGTGACCCATCTCCAAACAATTCTGGAGTACATTCACTTTTTTAATTCAATGGAAGAAATATCATCAGTTTTCAAATGTTATCCCTCCCCCAGATAACGCCAATGAAAAATTCTCACCTGGTTCTGTCCCATTCCATGGCAGGGATAGAGGATGACTTGATTCCCTGTTATTTCATTTTCATTGGGAGGATTATAGTCAAAACAGTAATCTGTCATTCCTCTGTTCTTTAACTAAATGAAGGAACATATCAAAATATTTCAAACAAAGGTGCACATACGCACAGTCAAATCTATCCTTGTGCTGTGCAAAGACAGTCAAACCAAATAGTTAAGTAAGCATTCTCAAAGTAAAAAGAATTAAAAAAAAAGTTTGGTCCTCTCTCTTTTATTTGAAAACCCAAAAATGATAAATATGTTCTTGGAAGACTAGGGAAGGGAAAAAAGAAATCCTGATACTTCACCTCGGAGAAATGAGGCCAGCGAGAAAGAGGAAAGGAGGGAGACGTTTGGCATGCCGGCCACTTCTAATGAAAATAGAACGTAAGCTCATTGAGAGCAAATACTCATTTTTATTTCTCTCTTTGTAAGAAAACGGTCCTCTTCCTATTCTCTACCCACAACATTCTTTTTCTCCTCTCATTGCTTCTGTACAGCCTGCACCCAATGCCCAAAGTACACGTCTCTCCTTGTGACACTTTGTATGGGAGGCATTTCCTAACCCTCCTTGCTGCTAGTGCCACCCTCCTCTGCCCCAAAATATTACTTGAGATTTGCTGTTGTTATTCAGTCGTTTTTCTATAATATCTGACTCTTTGTGACCCCATTTGGGATTTTCTTGGCAAAGATACTTGAGTAGTTTGCCATTTCCTTCTCCAGCTTATTTTATAGATGAGGAAACTGAGGCAAACATGGTTAAATGACTTGCCCAGGACCACATAGCTAGTATGTGTCTGAGGCTGAGCTTGAACTCAACAAGAGGAATCTTCGTGAGTCCAGGCTGGGCACTCTGCGTCACCCTGCTCAGCTCTGGCACACACTGACTCTGTGGGCAAATCAATTAAGCTCTTAGAGCTCTTGGTAATTCCTGAAGACAATAAGAGGCCGGTGAGGTGCCACCCTATACCATGAGACCACAGGTCTAGCACCTCTCCCTTACCCTCTGTATTTGTACTTGGGGTATGTCCCCAAAAGAATGGAAGCTCCTTCAGGGCAGGAAGTAAAATCATTCTCATCTCTGCACCCCATGCCCAGCGCTCACCTCCGGTGGTTAATAAACATCTGATGACTGACCTAACACCTGCCTTGCCCTACAGTAGGTGCTTAATAATTTAATATTAATTAATAAATTAAGCTGGGAAAAAATGAACTGAGCACAATGTTTATCTCCTCAGGCTCTACTGATAGTCCATTCCTGATTGCACTCAGTCTTGAGAATGAAAACCCCTCAGTTGTGTAGGAATAAGGGGAAATTCTAAAAACTGCTTCAAAATTTAGACCCAAAAGGGATCATGGAAACCATCAAGTCCAACCCCCTCATTATATAGATGAAAGGGCTAAGGCACAGAAAGATAAATCTTCTTGTCATAGTAGGGTCTGAGCTAGGATTTGAACCTGGGGTCCTCTTGACTCTAAGTCCAGGACTCTACCCATTGTGCAACTTGGCTGACTCAAGAAACCTTCATCTCTTTGTGAAATACCTGTATTCTCTGAGAGTCTGAAAATAACAAAACCACTAACCAACCAAAGGACCAGGGAAAGGGCATGATCATCAACAGCAGGAACCAAAGAGTCAGTCAGTGATGGCACAGAAAAGGGAATGAAGGAGAAGTCAGGAATCCTGGTCAAGAGGATCACATTCACTCAATGCAAACAATCAATCCATAACATTTAAAATTTTAAATTAAATTTAAATTTAAATATAATATATTATATATAATACTAAATAAAATTTAATTTAAAATGTAAAATTCCCAAGAATTCTCATCATTATAATTATTTTCAAGAGAAAAAAAGAGGATGTAGGCAATAAGAGACATCTCGTCACAACGACAAAGTCCTTTGCTTACCATTCCAAAGAAGCCAGGTCTATCTTCAGGTACATGAAGTTCTGGATATACATTCTCTAGGAACCATTTGAAGTTCTTACATTTAAGTTTAGCACGAAGTTGTAGCCTTTCTGTTACATCTCCATATGGTTCCTCAGGGAGAATCAATCAATGAGTCAGTCAGTCTTAGAGCTTAAATGTAACCTTCCATAATAGCCTCGTTAGACCTTAATAAAAAAATTCACAGCCTCACCTTCATCTACCCCAAATCTAACTCTCTCAAAGTCCAAGTTAAATCTCACTTCTTCCATGACCATTTCAGCCCACAATCATCTCTTTCTATTGGATTCATAGAAACTTTTGGCACTTAGGATCATTGGATTCAATCATATGCAATCCCATATCATTTCTTTTGCTGCTACATGATTGCTTTATGTAGTATATTTCATAAGTGTGTGAACCCAAGGACTTAAAAAAAGTTTTTTAAGAAAAATGCTTAATTGAATACTCAATCATTAATCAAAAAACTAAAGAAATTAAAACTTGACTCATTTAACTAAATTTTACATAAAAATGCAGTTTTCAAATGAAACACAAAATATAAAAAATGTTTTTGGAGATGTTGGGATATATGCCTGGGCATACTGAGTAACATGCCTAGTTGTATTTTAGCTCTTATTTGGGTATTAACTTTTCACATATGCACATATCGTGTCCCTATTTGGATTTCTAAGTTCTCTGAAGACAAGGGTCATTTAGTATATCTTTTTATAACTCCCAAAATACTTCTAAAATGATATGTGCATAAAAGACACTCAATAAATATTGGGTGCATGAATGACTTGTATTTAAGGAGTAGCAGGCAGAACACCCAATCAGTTACCCCTAGAAGTTGGGCTTGGAATGAAGTCAAAGAACCTACAAATAAGTAGAGGTAAAAAGGATGTCAGACCTACTAATATGATATAGAGCAATACAACTTCTAACAAGGAGGTTAGAGCAGAAGAACTAGACTTTTGTAGATCCAATAGTCACTTGACAAAAAAGATCCAAGGCTAAAAAAAAAAGATTGTTATTCATTCATTTCAGTCATGTTTGACTCTTTCCAACCCCACTTGGAGTTTTCTTGGCAAAGATTCTGAAGTGTACCTCATATTACAGATGAGGAAACTGAGGAAAACAGGTGTAAGTGACTTGCCCAAGGTCAAACAGCTAATAAGTATCTTAACAGTTAGATTTGAACTGAAGTCTTCCTGACTTTAGGCCCAGCTCTCTATCAACTGTACCACTTAGCTGCCTTTGCAAGAGGCAGAAGAAATCCTTTCTCAATCTAGTTATAAAGCAAAATAGCTTGAAGATAGCTGAGCTAATGAGCCAGAAAAGAAGAGGCAGGGATGAGGGGGAAGACACCATTCTTAAACGCAGCATCAACAGAGGAAAAATCAAAATGAAATTGATTCTTATTGGATTCATTACACAGGAATCCAAGTTACAAACTCACCTTGCGTGCGTGCATATTACGGTGGTAATAAATTTCTTTATATTCATCCATCCAGACTTCAGCTGCGCGAACGCTGTTAGCCAAAGCCTTGTTCCGTGAGTAAGGCGCTTGTTTAGGGAAGACGTGACCTACGTGAGAACAAGGGTGGATCTCGAGACTTCCTCCACACTGCCAGATCTAAACACACAACATTGGTGGTAAATCATCAGTCAGCATGTGGATAAAAATCAATATATGTTGTACTACATTAGCACCTCACTTTTCCCTTCAGTTCTCCTGAATGTTCTAACACACAGTCATCATTTTCCCTAGTTCTGTTTATTTTACTCTATATTAGTTTGTTTCTTTTAAAAAGTAATTGAATTTTTATTTACCTTTTTTTAGCAATTAAGAAATCATTGGTAACTTTATTTTTTTTTATTTTTAAAATATTTTTCCATGGTTACATGATTTCTGTTGTCTCCTCCCCTCTTCTCTCCCCCTTCCCAGAGCCAAAAAGCAATTCTACTGGGTTATATATGTGTTATCACTTGAGACCTATTTCCATATTATTCAGTAATTGAATTTTTAAAAGTTCTGTGGCTATCTTTCATTATACAGCTCTCCTCTCTGTCCCTAGTGAGCTTGAAAATGACCCTGAGTTGCCTATAAATACTCAGTTTTAGACATAGGGTTAGAGGGAGTTTCCACACCTGGGAGCTCCCTATCCCACTGAAATCACAGGTCTAGACTCTATATAATGTAAAATTCAAATGTGGCCTCGGTCACTTCCCAACTGTGTGACTCTAATTGTTTAGCCCACTTGTTTAGCCCTTGTTACCCTTCTGCCTTGGAACTTTTGTTTAATATTAAATCTAAGACAGAAGCTAAGGGTTTTAATAATAAATACACCCATAAAAGGCACTTCAGAGTCATTAGAGATGCACAAAACATCCAAACTCTTTGCCATCCCTGCCAAGAAACCAAAGTTGCTGTTCTCCTGAGGAATGAGTGCTCCACAAAAGTGACAGTCTTATCTATAATTGTAATAAAAGTGAATGGTCTAAACAACTGAATAGGTTAGTTAGATTTTTCCATAATGATACACACACATACACATGTTTGTATATATACATTCACATTCTCTACATACAAAATAGTAAAGTCCTATTATTTATGAAAATCTTTTATTGTTCATCATCTGATCCTTTTATAAATACGACAAGCAAAAATAAAGCTAAAGATAACTATTGCTAAAGATAACTATTTCCTATATAGAACTTATTGTATAATTATTTTCATGTTGTCTGACCCCTTAAACTATGAGTTCCTTGAGAGCATGGACTATCTTTTGCCCTTTGTATCTAGTGATCAGAACACTGTGGGGCACACAGTAGGCAATTTATAGATGCTTATTAACTTTTTAGTGTTAAAGGACTTGGTTCTTTAGTGCTTTAAAAAAATAAAAGGCATATTGCCAATTTACAGTTTTATGTGACTTGACTATCCACAGATAGATGAATTAGCTGTAAGAAATCTTGCCTCAGAATTTTTAACACATTTACTGTTATAACCTACATGTTTTGTCGATATTATCTGCCTGATGTTACTCAGTAAAAGCTGAACATTACAATCCTTGATTTCATTTCCCATGGCCCACAGAAGGCATGATTCAGAAAGACAATTTAACCCAAAACACTAACTTCAGCTGGTATATGCTAGTATATAGACAGGATGTGGGGAATGGTTAGCATGTTATTTCCTGTTGAGCCAGATCATTAGAATGTGGCTTCATCATTTTGCCTAAAGTACTATAAATTCTCTAAATGTGGTTTTGTTTTTAGAAGTTTGCTGGCTTAAGAATTTATGCCACCATTAATGATATCTACTTTCTGGCATTTCACTGCAATTAGCCCCTCTATGAAGGGAAAGATATGGGCAAGAAAATGGAAATAAGGTAAATTTCTCTACTCGTAAATATCCTTGGCAAAAGTTTGAAAGGGGGAAAAAAGAGATTGAGTTCTTTTATACTAACAATAAAAAGAGAGAGAGAGAGAGAGAGAGAAAGGAAGAGAGAAGGAAGGGAGGGAGAGAATCAAAGAGAGAGAGAAAAAGAAAGAAAAAGGAAGGGAGAGAGAGAGGGAGAGGGAAGGAAGAAGGAAGGAAGGAAGGAAGGAAGGAAGGAAGGAAGGAAGGAAGGAAGGAAGGGGAGGGAGGGATGGAGGAAGGGGAGGGAGGGATGGAGGAAGGGGAGGGAGGGATGGAGGAAAGAAGAAGGAATAAAGAAAGAAGGGGGAAAAGAATTTTGTTCTTGGGCTTCTAGTGTATGGGGAACTTCATGTAACAGAATTTAGAGGTCACCAGTCTTTCTGTCCAATATGATCAGAGAGTCTCCTAAAGACCCCTCCAAGATGTGTTCATTCCAAGAAAAAAGGACTTGATAAACAAGAACCAAATTAATGAACTATAAGGACAGGAAGCACATGATTTGCTCTGAGTAACAAATTTAAGAAATTAGAATTGGGCAGAGAGTACTTGATGGGTTCCTTTACCCAGAAAATTTAGAAAGCAGAAGTAGGGCACAATAATTAGAGATACATAGTGAATGGTTAGACCTTGAGATTATATGTTCAGTCGGGTACTGGTCACACTACAACCCAAACCACTACTTTGCTTTAGCCTTTCTGGCTGTTGGTACACACAGACTCCCAGGGAAAATATATCCCGTTTGCTTTTCTAAGTTGTCTAAAGTTTAGGAAGAAGGTCCTGAGATTTGAATAAAAGTATGACTCACTCATGAAGAAGGTACAAGATGGTTCCTAGATATGGAGGGGTGGGAGAAAGGGAAGGGAACAGAAGACACGTGCAGTTTTTTTTTTAAATCCTTACTTTTTGTCTTTGAATTAATACTGTGTATCAGTTCTAAAGCAGAAGACTGGTAAGGGCTAGGCAATGGGGGTTAAGAGACTTGCCCAGGATCACACAGCCCAGGAAGTGTCTGAGGCCAAATCTGAATTCAAGAAGAGTCTTCCTGATGCCAGGCCCTATTCTACTGTGCCACCTAGCTGTTGCTACCTCTCTAATCAATATAGAACTGATGATTTTATTTTCAACTGTTAATGGAGTTAACAGTTTGTAATACTAGCAAATGTCTGTATCTGGTAGCATGTGCCTGGGTTATTAACATGAATTTAGTAAAGATTCTGTGCTTAGTGTATCCATTAATACAAATGACTATTGTTATAGAGTATTCTATAGTTATAGAGTATTCCCACTACTCCTTTAGAGTACATATCCTTATATTCAATAGAATCCAGTTGAGAATTTATCTAAAATTTCATTCAAATAGTTAATTATAACACTTACCCTAAATGAGAACTCAAGGTTTTCTCCTCCCCATACTTCCATTCCTGTATCATAGGATCCAAGATACTCAAAATATCTCTTATTCACAGCAAATAGTCCACCAGCCATGGTTGGGGACCTAGAAAATATTCAAATATTGATTCTAGGCATCAAAAAAACCTCATAACAATGCCAAAAGGTCAGTTATGATTACATCTCCAGTCCTGTTAGCATAAAAGGTTCAAACCTCAGTAGGTTTAGAGTAGATACAAAAGGGAGATGTTTCCACTTATTTGGAGTTCTATTCGGTTTTATACATAACTCTCTCTCCAGCAGTCAATTTTAACAGCCTCTGACTCTTCTTAAATATCCATTAGCTTCTATTATGACTAGATGAATTTTTTCCTACCACATTTTAATCCAAATATAGGCTGCCCTGAATATAGGCAAATTAGATCTCTTTGAAATGGAAAAAATTAGGTATAGGTACTTAGCCCTTTGGGGATTTATAATATTGTTAGCATGAGTACACCCTGTCCTGGCACAGACTGAAACTCTTCTCTGACTCAGTGGGGAGTCTCTGGGAATCACTGTTGCTAAAAAAAAAAAAAAAATCTTCCACCATCTTGCTGGCCTGGAGATATATCTCTCCAACCTTGGTTAGGCTAGTCTTCAGATTAACAGACATACACCAACATCACGGGTATATTATACAGCCATAGGCAGTGAGAAACCACAGTGAGGCCCTGCAATAGAATTTAAGAAATCCAGGACTTATGTATACCCAGAAAAACTGGATCAATTATCAGCTGCAATCAGGTTATATACAAGTCAGATTTTGAGAGAAAGATAGTCTTTAGTCCATGCAATTTGAGTTTGGGGGATTAAATGAACAATTCTACCAAAAGAACATTGATTAATGCACTGATATCACTCAGAAAGGACAGATTCTCCTGACGTGCCTGGAGCCTGTCCAGTTTTATATTTTTATCAGTGATTTGAGCACATCCAATTTGAAAACCATAACATGTTTGTAAGTCAGCCCAAAGCTAGAAGGAAAGTTTGAACAGAAAAATCAAGATTCAAAAAAAAAAATTACACAACAGAAAGATGTCTAAACCATCATGGCCACCAAATTTCAGAGAGATAAATTTAATTTTGTCTTAATTTGAAAAAATAATTTCTTTAAGTTAAAAGAGATTTAGTTTGTCAGGAGCTCATTAAAAAAAAACAAAAACCTAGGAGTTACAATTTAGCACAACCTCAATATAAATGAGCAACAAACAATGTGACAGCTGCTTTTAAAAAATATAGCTAATGTAATCTTCAGCTCCATTAATAGACTGTAATGTTCAGATCAATGGAAGTGAAACAGCTTATCCTGGCCAGCCCACATGTGAAATACTGGTTTCTGTTCTGAAAGCCATATTTTAGAAGGATGTTCTAACCAGATTTTGTCCCCAGGAGGACAATCAGAATCAGTGAGAGTTTTAGAAATCATGTCATAAAGAAAGGCTGAAGTAACTGAGGATCTTTAATAAGGAGAATTGTGGGGAGGAGGGGGAGATAATCAATGTTTTTGACTAATTAAAGAGTTGTTAGTACCTTTATCAAAAATCTAGAATGGTTAGCTCTTGTTGAAGCCATGATGGCTCTTAAATTCTCAGAGCTCCTGCCTGGGAGTCCCATCTTGATTCATGGACTCTTCAGTCACTCACCCCATCGAGGGTTTGCTGCCCATGCCTACCAGCCCAGAAATCAAGTCTCAGTTGATTTAACCCTGCTCTGGGACCCTTTATAGGGCAGTTGTCTAATCACCCACTACATCTGGTCCCACCTCCAACTAAGTTTTACCTCTCTTCAGCCATCTCCTTCTCAAAACTGAGGACAGACTCCCTATCCCCATTCACTTCCAGCTTCAGAACCATAATCCATTCATCTCTGTGTGGGATGAGATTCAGTGTATAATTCTCAGAGTAGTATTTGGCTTGTTGTAACCCCAATTTTCAAGACCCCCTAGTATTACTATTCTTTAGACTAAAACCCCACCCCATTCCATAAAACTTTGAGCTTTCCTGACCTATTTCCAAAAACCCTGAGAAGAGTTTATCTGTACCCTAGGAAGAAAGCCAAACTATAAAATAAGCTGAAGGAGGGATAGTACAGTGAGTTTCCAAAGTATCATTATGGTCCCAGTCTGGGAATCCCACAATAGTCATGGATTTTCTTAATCATGGGGGTCTTTAGGGGTATGTAATGTTGAAAATCATGGGCTCCACACTATCATTGTCACAGTGCCCCCTTCTGTGGGATTTGACAGAGGGGAGGAGGAGAATCTTGTGTCAGGATTATTCTAAAAGTCTGTGATTGTACCTAGGAGAGGACATTTTTGTCCCAAGAAAGCCACTTATGTGAGCAGAATCCTTTTTCCTTCCCTTCTCCTCCTCCTTCCTCCTTCCCTGCTGTCTGCTGTTTTCTCCAAATAAAGCAGCTTTTCTCTGCCAGCATTTTATTGAGTCTCCTGTCTGCTCATTGGAGTGATTTCTGGGGGTACGAGCCTCCCCAAAATTCCACTTCACACATCTCTGTCAATTGCTACTACAAAGGGTAGGTGTCCTAATCTACTTCTAAGGATTTAGTCATCTTCCTTGTGACTTTCCAAATCAAAATATCCCTCTTTGGCCATCACTCTCCTTTACACTGGCTCCCTCATTAGAACAGAAGCTCCTAGAGGACAAGGACTTGATATACTTTCATAGTTATATCCCCAACACTTAGCACAGTACTTGGCAAACAGTAACTGTTTATTAAATGTTTTTTCATTCATTCATTAATGGGCAATGATTTCTTTTATAAAGGTTAGAAAACTGTTTTGCATAGCAATCCCACCTTTATAATTTCATTAGGGTCTAACATTAAACTTACAATCGATACTTTCTTCAAGCCACTTTTTCTCCCTCTCTGGAAACTGAGGTATTACTTCCCTGTCCCTAGGCTTTCGGCACTTCTCATTCTCTATCATTCCTCAAAGATTACTAACAGGATTGCTATGATCATTTTACAAGTCCTTTCTGAGTACTCTGGGAGAACATTTGCCTGGAGACTTGAACTAATTTAAAGGTGCTCTCATTCTTCAATAATTATAGTGGCTAACATTTACATAACACTTTTAAAGTTTGCAAATCAGTTTATATATACTATCTCATCTGAGCCCCACACCTGTGAGTAGTATGTCTATTTTACAAATGAGAGAATTTAAATGACTTACCCATAATCACACAGCTTATAAAGGTCAGAAAGGTTATTCAAACCCATGTCCCTCCAGAATCTAAATCTAACATTCTTTTCACTATACCAAGAGACCTATGTAATAAGACGGGGGCTAGATACTATGAGGGAGAGGAAAGAAGGTTAGAATTAGGCCAGCCCCAGGGGCTGTAGGCTTGAGTACAGGATGTGGATGTACCAGGGATCCTGCACTCTAACTGGCAGAGAGATAGGTGAAACTCTCTCTTGCTAGTAGAGCCAAGCACCTTTAAGTTCAGGATTCTATAGCCCTGCCCTGAGAAGGAAGTAATTCCTATTGGTAAAGGATGGAGTCAAACAGGATGGAGAAATGCACTTCCTGGACCCGACTGCTAATGGAGTTGACAAGCTGTACCCCTTTAGAATGTCCAGAAGGCTGATCTCACTTGGCCTATGATAAAGTCAGGCAATGACTTTAGGTTCTTGGGCTTAGAGGTTTAAGGGATTTATTGATGATAAAGGTATTAGGTGAATTGGGATTGGAAAGTGGATGAGGTAATCTAAGAACCTATGCCAGCTAACTTTCTAAACTAGTCCAGAACACTGAAGGTCTTCTTGTGGAGTAGAGGATAAGAATGGCTTAGGGCCAGACTTAAACTCTGATATGCTTTGCTGTTGACCCAGGGCTGATGAGCCCTGGGTCAGATGGTGTTGTCTTGCTGGTTGAGATATATATATATTCCCCCCCACTCCCCAAAGGATAATTGGATTTGCCAGATGAGTTGTTAGTATTTGGCCACCTATAATAGTTTGAGCCTACCTGCCTAAGGGGAAAACTAAACCCACATTCCAACTCCTTCCTTCCCTCCAAAAGGTAAAAGGAGAAGTGAAGACAGGGGAATGGGAGTCTTCTTATATACCCACCTCAACTGCCAGACTGGCACCTGCCCCTGTCTCATGCCAAGTTCTGAATTCTATAGGTTTTAATTCCTCCCTAAAAATGTTTATTCTAACCTTTTAAGTTTGAAGAACACTTTCTTTCTTGGAAAGACAGAAGCACTACAGGATTCACAGAGGTCCCAACTAGGGGAGGTCATCATTCATTTCCCAGGCTACCTCTTCTTCTGGTATCAACTTTTCACCACATGAACTGGAGTTTAGCCAATTTACCACCTCATCAGAACAAAGACTTACTGCCCACAATGGGGGCTGGGGTGGCAGTCAAATGGGAATTCGAAAGAATACATGGTTTTCTTGACCATTGTTAATTTCTCTTTTATACTTGGACCAAAAGCTTACCCAACTGAATGGTGTTAAAAGTGCTTAATTATGATTTTTCTGGGGTTTTATAGGATTACAGGATTATAGATTCACAACTAAAAGGGACCTTATTAAGTTTCATCTATCTTTGAAACCAACAACCCTATCCAAGACATACTGCACACACACACACACACACACATAAATCCCCACAGGTCTCCAGAGAGCCTATAACAGTTAAATAGATTGGATCCTCCAGATCAAGAAAGAAAGACACATGTCCATGACAAGAGTCATAATAATCAGAGTTGTGTTAAAATACTAAGTATGAAAAATCAAGCAAATTAAAGACAAACAATTCCTGACCTGATGACATCAATTTGGGAGCGCCTTCGTTTTTGTTCCCGCTGTGGCACTACGTGCCAAGTGAACACCAGTCTCCAGTCGAAACCTCCAATCTGTGGCTCCCCTGCATTTCCCAAGTACTCAAATGTATTCCAATCAATGACATCAATCACAGGGCATACAACTGCTGATTCTTCTTCATGAATCCTAAAAATAGCATATGTTGCTCATTAGTAAAATTTAAAATTGAAGCTCTGTTTACATTCTGATTTTGAAGAATAATTGTCCATAATTTTAAGTAAGATTTGGATTGAACTTGTTGGGCTACTGCAACCAAAAATGGAACTGACTAACCAGTGAGGCAGTGAATTCTCTATCATTGTGTAAAAATTTGGTGACAATGTTAGGGATGTTGGAGATAGGATTCTTGCATTCTTAGGGTATTTGAACTAAATGAACCCCCAAAACCCCTTAGAACCTAAAATCCTAAGAGAATATTGGCTAACCTTCAATATATTTATTCACAGCCAGCATTTAATTAAATAACATATGATTAGCTGTGACAATAACACTGCAATCAGAACCCTGAGGAGTGGTTTTTATTATCATTTTATGCTTGGTCTTTAGCTATTCAATTAGTCACTCACTAAGCATTTAGGAAGCACCTACTGTTTGGTCCATAAATGTGCTAAACCTGTCAAAAATGTACAAAAGAAATAAAAGATAGTCCAGCTTTTGAGGCACTTATTGTTAAGTTGGGGAGCCAGTTCATTCAGAAAATTACTCAAGAAAAATCAAGTCACTCTATGTCCAAGGAGTTTATTAGGCCTATAAACATAACTGCTAACTGCTAAAGGAGAGCAGAGTAAGGAAGACCAACTATAAGGGGTTCATGGAGAAAGTAAGTCTTGAGTTGGGTCCTGTAGGAAGCACAGATTTTAATTGAATCAATATCTGAGTCCCTACTTTGTATAAAGTATTGTGAAGTATACAAAGAAGAATAAGGCAGAGCCTCTATCTTAATTAAACAGCTTACCACAATGTGATAAGTGCCTTGGCAAAAGAACACCATGTTCTTGTGGTTTCAGAGGAAGAAAAGCTGACATTTATCTGGGAAATAGAGATGTTTCCTAAAGGTGGAACTTGGAATAAACCTTGAAAAACAAACAAGTATTTGGCAGGCAAGGATGGAGCTGAGGAAAGGGGTAAAGCATGGCTTAGATGGGGCAAGAAAGATCTAGGTTCGTTTGGGAAATAACAAGCAGTTCCATTTAGCTAAAACAGAGGGTATGACTCACAAGAGATAAAACTAGAGAAGCAGATTCAATTTATATTTTACAGAGCCCAGAATATCAGGAAAAAATATCAAGCCTGACATTATCTTAGAAGCAATTTTCTGAACACAGTGAAAAAAAAATCTTCAAAAAGTATAAGGAATAATCAGAAGGGCTATTATTTAGAATAAGGGTCAAATCCTGTCTCTGACACTAACTAGGAAAACAGGCAAGTTAATCTTTGTAAGGCTCAGTTTCCTCAACAGTAAATCAATCAATCAACAAACACTTCTTATGTGCCAGGCCCAGAACTTAGGAATGGGGATGAAAAGGCTGAAGAAGTCCTAGCCTTTGAGGAATCTACAATCCAACAGACTAGACAAGAAATATACACAACAATAAATACCAAAGACATACAAAGTAGATCCAAAGTAGCCTGAGGGAGAAGTTATCTGCAGCTGAGAGGACCAAGCAAGGCCTCCAATAAGATTCTAAGAGGCAGAGGTGAGGAGAACATTCCAGGCAGGCAGCACAGAGATGAGAGATTGGGAATAAGAATTCTGAACAGTGACTTGAAAGGACAAATGAGCTAGTAAGGCTGGGCCAGAGAGTTGAGGTGGAGAGTGGGAAAGTAATATATATGACTGGAAAGATAGGAAGGGACCAGATTGTTAACAGTTTTAAATGGCAAACAGGAATTTATATTAGATCCAGAGAGCCAGGAAATCTAATGAGTAGAGAAGTGATATGGTTAATTTGCGCTTTAAGGAAATCACGTAGCTGGAGGCATGGAAGGTGGATGAGATGGGAAGAGTGACCCTTCAGGAGGCTGCTTTGATGGTCTAGATGAGAAGGGATGTGGGACTGAGCTAAGGGAGTAGCTTTGTGAGTAGAGAGAAGGGGCAATTCACCAGAGATGTTATAGAGAGAAACAATGACAGAAAGGACAAGATTTGGCAACTAACTAGCTGTGTGGTGAGAGTGAGGAATCAGAGATCACACCAGGGTTGCAAAACTGGTTTACTAGAAGGAATGGAACCCTTAGCAACAAAAAGTTTGGAAGAGGTGGGCTGTGAGGAAAATACAGAGGGTTCTGTTCTGGGCATGCCGAGTCTGAGAATCCTCCCAATTTTCCAGTCTGAGATAGACAAAGGACAGTTCAGGAAGACTAGCTGTGGCTCAGGAGAGAGATTAGGATGGGTTGTATAAATCTGGGCATGCTCTGCACAGAAAAATCATAACTGAGCCCAGGGAAATGGATGCAGTCACCAAGGTTGGTGTATGTAGAGCCAGAAGATGGCCCAGAACAAAGCTTGGGGGATATCTATAACTGAGCAGCTTAGTGGATAGAGCCTGGAGTCAGGAAGAACTTAGTTCAAATGCAACCTCAGACACTTATTAGCAGTATGATCCTGGGAAAGTCTCTTAACCCTGTTTGCCTCAGTTTTTTCTCATCTGTAAAATGAGCTAGAGAAGGAAATGGCAAACCATTTCAGGATCTTTGCCAAGAGTGGTAAGGGCAAGGCAATGGGGATTGAGTGACTTGCCCAGGCTCACACAACTAGGAAATGTCTGAGGCCAAATGTGAATCTAGAACCTCCAGATTCCAGATCTCACTCTCTATCTACTGAGCCACCTAGCTGCACCTTACCTCTCTTCTTTTATTGATTATATTCTCACCTGGTATAGTAACAAAATAAAAACTTATTGATCATCTTTCAAATAATCATAACTGAGAACTTCTTAGGAGGGCATTAGATCAAATTAAGACCACTGACTTCCCTAGATCCTGTTAAAAACTTGTTATGCAAACTGTTTTATATTTCTGTTGTTGATTAACGATAAGTAAATATGTGATTTAATGCAAATAAAACTCCTTTTGTTTAGCTCTGGACTCTATTCACATTCCATTTCTGTTGTTGATATATGTATGTTTCGTGGCCTTCATCCAAGTCTTCATCACTTTAGGCTCAAATTGATGTAATTGTCTCTTAACTGGTCTCCTGGGCTCTATCTTCTTTTCTGCATATTGCTGCCAAAAAATACTACTTTCATTACATCTCTTCCCTGTTTAAGAATTTATAACAGCTCCACTACTGCTTATGCAAAGGATCA
Source organism: Gracilinanus agilis (assembly GCF_016433145.1). Classification (NCBI taxonomy): domain Eukaryota; kingdom Metazoa; phylum Chordata; class Mammalia; order Didelphimorphia; family Didelphidae; genus Gracilinanus; species Gracilinanus agilis. Next base: position 153,324,348 of record NC_058130.1, read on the forward strand.
TGTCCAAATTCACTTATTTGACATTGAAGGACCAGTTCCTTCCTCTGCTAGAAAGGGGTAATATCTACTCCACCTACCACAAATAGTTGATGTGAGGATCAAATGAAATCATGTGCATGAAAGCACTTGGATGGAACTACAGAACTTAATAGATTACAGATATTAAGCACATTATTTTATTTATTTATTTATTTTTAAAACCCTTACCTTCCATTTTAGAATCAATACTATGCATTGGTTCCAAGGCAGAAAGAGTGGCAAGGGCTAGGCAATGGGAATTTTGTGACTTGCCTGGGGTCACACAGCTAGGAAGTGTCTTGAGATCAGATTTGAAACCAGGATCTACTGTCTCCAAGACTGACTCTCTATTAACTGAGTCACCAAGCTGTCCCTGCTAGGCACTTTAATACAAAGAAATATAAAGCATGGCTTTTGTCTTCAATGACAAAATTGACTGAGGAACAACATAGATGTAATAATATATATCATATATATACTACATATTATATGTAACATATGTGTGTGTAATACATTATATCATATAATGTATATGTGTCATTAAATAATAAAAGAACTAAATAAAAATAATCATATCCTCCTTTTAGTCTACAGCATTAAAACTGAAACTGGAAAATGGGGACATGGCTAACACACTCACAGATTCTAGTATTCAGAAGGTCCTTTCTACTTTATCTTCTCTTTGCACTATCATGGATCTAAAGAATAAAAACTAGTAGAATGTAAACTTGACACACAGAAACATATAATATGGCATAATGGATAAGAGTACTAGATGCAAATTCTGGGTTTAAATTCTGCCTCAAATACTCACTAGCTCTGGAGTTTTGGACAAGTCACTTAATCTCTCTCAATCTCAATTTCTTCATCTATAAAATGGCCATAATAATAGTAACCACCTCAAAGTGTTGTTATGAAAACCACATGAAATATTTAAGGTACATTTTTAACTTTAAAGCATTAATTATGTTCACTTATGATTACTACAGTCAGAGCAGTTCTGATTATTGTCAAACCTATTGGCTCAAATCTAGGTTTCTGTGGTCTAGTGTTATTGCCACATTAAGCAGATGCTAGAGAAATGAATTTTGTTCCAAAGAGGATTTAGGTTAATATTCTGCGGGCTTAAAGTATAGTCAACAGTACAGAAACCTGAGGGCCACTGCAAGAACTCCCATGGAGTCTTCTGAATTGACCTGTTCTCTACAAAAAATAAGTCTGCCTAATGGCTTTCCCCAAGCTTCATCTAGCATAGCCTGGTACAGATTCAAATCCTGATTTATGAGGTACCTTTAGAAACAAAACATCCCTAGCCTGCTGGATATTTAGCTTCTAAACTATTAACATGTCTGGTGTTTCTAATTCTGGTAGGTTACAGTGAATAGCTTTCTTTTGGATATTCTGTATTGAATTAGATTCCATAATCAATGGCTCAGTGATTTAACTCCAAGAACTTTCCAAGGGTCAAAGGTGAAGCCAACATGGCCAGTATGGGTTGTCTTAGGAGATAAATTGATATGACATTGAAAAACACTGAGAGCTCCTGCTGGAAAAAAAATATAATTTCAATATGGGGGCCAGAAGAAGGTAACAGTGTCAGGCTTCTCAGGGGCCAGGGCATGCAGGAACGATCAGAGATCACTATCATCATAGTCTTTCCTTGTTTACAGATATTAGGCACCTTATTTTATTTGTTTGTTCTTAATAAATAAATGGTAGCATCCTTTCCAGGGGCAGAGAAATAGTAGCATTCTTTCCTTGGCATTGGCACTTCTCACAGTTATAGTTTTATTATATAAAGGAACCTAGGAAGAGAATTTGACATATTTGTCTCATTCCAAGATACTACTACTTAGCTCAAAAAATCTTAAAATTTTTTTTCCTATGAGAAAAAAGGATTTCTTTAAAGGGAAAATCAGCAAACTCTTTATTTCTTCTAGTAAAAGTCTATATTTATATGGCATTTTTTAAGAAGAGGCCAGATTTCTCCAGAAATTGCAAAGTTCCTTTAATAACCCCAAGCTCCTCATGGAAACAAAGGCCAAACAGTCTAATACAACTAGCCTATCAGTGTTGCTGTACTGCAGTGAGACATGGAATACAATAATCTTCCAAGAATTAAAAATAAATATCACACAGAAAGTAGCAGAGGAAGGACAAGCAGCTAGGTGAATAGGCAGAATATAACCAACAAGTGACTTTGAAGATGAAAAGCAGTAAAAGATGTCTTCATAGAAACTTAGGATAGGATGAGAAGAAAGGTCATCCGGTTAGCAACTCAACAGACATTTAGGAAGCATCTGTTATTTGGTGGAAGAAAGATGGGCCTTTCATGTGGCAAGTGCAGGGGACAAGTAGACACTATTACTCTTACAGGAAAGAAAAAGAAAGGCCTAAAGCACTTTGGGGGATCCCTCTATGTTAAACTTATGAGAATATGAACAAAAGTCCTGCATAATAGACAGGCACGGACTACCCAAACTGATAAGATTACACATTTATTTGTATATTTCGATGTTCAATTTCTAGCCGGTAAGTCGTTGGATCCTATAAATATGAAAAGTGAGCCTAAGAAGAGCTAAGTGAATTTGCTCTAGATCACACAACTATTAAGTGATAGAGTCAAGAACTGAACTCAGGGTTTTCTGATACCAAAATAGGAATATAAAGCTGTCCAGGACTTTAGGCTTAGCAACTAATCAATCAAAAAGCATTTATTAAGAGTTTGCTATGCGTTAAATATTGTGGGGATACAAAAAAGCAAAAAGAGTCCTGCTCTCAAAGAGTTCATATCTAATAATAAGAAAGACAGCATATAAATAATTAGGCATATACAAGATATATACAGAGTACACAAAAGAAGAGCTCAGAGAGAGAAGCCCTAGACTAGTTGGAGGGGTTAGGACAATCCTCCTTCAGAAGCTAAGATTTAAGTTTGAGACCTGAAGCAAGCTAAGGAAAAGGCACCAAGTCAGGAGATAGAGCCTTCTGTGTGAAGAATACAACTTCCACCAGACCAATAGAGATGGGTCATAGAATGTGTATAGAAGATCAAAGTATAAGAAGACTGGAAGGGTTGGAAAAGACTCTGGAAATAGCATATTGAATTTTTTTATCATCTTGAAAGTAACAGAAAGCCACCAGAATGTATTGAATATCAAGCCTGCCATAATCAGAGCTATATTTTGTTGTTGTTGTTGTTGTTGAGTGGAAGATGAATTGGAAAGAAGGGAGAGGAAGAGGAAGGGGGGAGAGGGAACGAGTGAGAGGAAGAGAGAGAGGGAGGGAGGGAGAGACAGGCAGACAGAGAGAGGAGAGGAAGAGAAAGGAAGAGAGAGAGACAAACAGAGAAGAGACAGAGAGAGGAGAGGGAGGAAAAGAGACAGAGAGAAAGAGAGAGAAAGAAGAAAGCTACTGTAATAGTTCAGACAAGAGGTGATCGAGGGCCTGTGTTAGGGTGGTGGAAGTGTGAATTTAGAGGAGACAAAAAAATTTTCAAACTATTCTCAACCATGGATCTAAAGACGAACTAAAGTCCTTGTTGGTACTTGTGAATGCAAGTCAATTTACTGATCTGAGCATCTTGAAAAAACAACATTAAGAAAGAAACAAAGATTCAAATCATTTAATGAAAATAAATTCTCCTACCTTTCCAGCAGTGGCTCCAACCAGCCATCATGACATTCACAGTGACAGTCAAGGAATGTCAGAATTTCCCCAGTGGCTATAGAAGCACCCAGAAGCCGAGCTCGAACTAGTCCTTCCCTTTTATTTGCCCGGATTAAACGCACTTTAGGCAAGCCAGATAAATGGTTTTCCAAACGCTCCTTTAAATGTTCTAATAAGAATAATAACAAGAAGAAACCGAGTAAATTACCTAACTCTAATGTAAATGGTTTTACATTTTAGAAAGGTGATAAAGTTTTCAAATACAGTTTTATTTTTTTATATTATTATACACTACTTCCTTACAAAAAGATTTTAAATTCTTTGCAAAATAAACTGAAAAATAACTTTAGTAATTACAAAATTTCCATGTACCTTGTTAAAATAAAATGCTTTAGGAAAATAGAGTCAGAGGTCAACAGATTTAGGGTTGGAAAACACTTTAAAGATCATTCAGTCCTGTCCTCATCATTTTATAGATAAGAATTCCAGATTCAAAGAGGTTGGTAACTTATCCAAGATCGCATAGGCTAAAAGCAGCAGAGCCAGGATTTGAATCTAGATCTTTGGACTTCAAATCTGTGTCCCTTTATATCATATCTATGTCACTATATCACATTGCCTCCTTCAAACCCACCTATTTCCTGTATCTTGAATACAGCAAACGACATAAATTATTTCCATCAGGTATTTTCATTAATTTGAATTGTCTATTCTCCTCCAATATGAAATAATTAAGATGAGTGTTACACTTGGATTCAGGAAAATTTGGATTCAAATGTGTTGATGTGACCATGAATAAATCCCTCCCTTAATCTCTCTAAGTCTCAAGCCATTCAGAGACTTATTTGCTAAATTATAGATGAGAAGGTAATCTGAATTGGTGAAAGATATTTATTTTCCATCCCAACAAAATCACATCACTTGATGGACATCCAGATGATCCATGGTGTACTGTTCTCCATGCCAATTTTAAAGTTAATGATGAAGGGCAGCTGGGTAGCTCAGTGGATTGAGAGCCAGACCTAGAGACGGGAGGTCCTAGGTTTAAATCCAGCCTCAGACACTTCCCAGCTGTGTGACCCTGGGCAAGTCACTTGACCCCCATTGCCCACCCTTAACACTCTTCCATCAAGGAGCCAATACACAGAAGTGAAGGGTTTAAAAAAATAAAAATAATAATAATAAAGTTAATGATGTATCATGTAGATATGAGTAAAAAAGGAATGTATTAACAATATTCAAAATTTAAAAAACATTAAATTTCTTTGTAATCCTAAGTATTGATCTAGTCTCAATTTCCTCCATTAAAATATAGGAATAACACCTCAAGATGCCAAGAATTCAATGAAAATCACTTCTCCATGTACATAGTAGTCACTCAATAAATATTTGTTAACTGATCTTGCATAAATTAATAGCAATTAGCATGGTACTTATACCAAACTCTAATTATAAGCTTATAAAAAATTGTAAAGCAAATTACCTATATTATATACTCATATTGTTCATTTGGAAGTACCTTTATAATTCAATAAATATCTAATAAGTTCCTTCTATGTGTTGGGCCCTTGCTAGAGATACAAATAAGAAAAATAAAGATAATCTCCGCTTTCTTTTATTTAACATGATTCATGTTCTTTCCTTCCCCTCCTCCCACCCCCTTCCCATAGCCAATGAGCGATTCCCTGGGTTTTACATGTGTCACTGACCAAGACCTATTTCCATATTATTGATAGTTGCACTAGGGTGATCATTTAGTGTCTACATCCCCAATCATATCCCCATTGACCCATGTAATCAAGCAGTTGTTTTTCTTCTGTGTTTCTACTGCCATAGTTCTTTCTCTGAATGTGGGTAGTGTTCTTTTCCATAGATCCCTCAGACTTGTCCTGGATCACTGCATTGCTGCTAGTACAGAAGTCCATTACATTCAATTGTACCACAGTGTATCAGTCTCTGTGTACAATGTTCTCCTGGTTCTGCTCCTTTAACTCTGCATCAATTCCTGGAGGTTTTTCCAATTCACATGGAATTCCTGCAATTCATTATTTCTTTCAGCACAATAGTAGTCCATCACCAACTAATTTCTGCTTTTAAAGAATTTATAATATAATACAAAAGGAAGTTGAAAGGAAGAAGGGAGGAATGCCAGATTATAGGGACATGCTGAAGATGATAATGTAGTTGAAACTTTATAGAGCAGGTGGGGGCAAATGAAGTATCTAATTATAAAAATTATAATGTTTATATGTATTACTGTTGATGTCATATTACAGTTTACACAGGAAGATACTGAAATGGGAAATAGTAGGCAGCTAGGCAGCTAGGCAGCCCAGTGGATAGAGTGCCAGGCTGGAATCTGGAAGACCAGAGTTCAAATATGGCTTCAGATATTTCCTAGCTATGGGACCCTGAGCAAGACAATTAACCCTGTTAGCCTAGCCTTTGTACTTCTGCCTTAGAGTTGTTACTAAGACAGAGAGTAAGGGAGAAAGGGAGGGAGGGAAGGAAAGAAAGAGAGAAGGAAGGAAGAAGAAAGGAAGAAAGAGAAAAACGAGCTAAGTGATCTAATTCACTGTGGGGGAGGTAGGTATGCTCATGTAATAGTTGAACTGCAAACATAATATTAAAATTATACATATCGATAAATAATTTATCAGTCTGGCAAAAAGCTTAAAGATATTAAAAAATATGTGAATCCCAAAAAGAAATCCCCTAGACCTGAATACCAACTCTAGTCATGTCTTCTCTATGCTTTGATCCTAATTTGGAAAGGATGTTCTTTCCTATTCAAACCAGAAACTCCTCTACTCATCTTCAGAACTGGTTGGTTTTCTTGACCCTGAGATATACTGAGCTGCTTTCGAGCTAAAATGTTCCCGTTACAGCCAAATCGCCCTTCAATACTGTAATGCAGGGTTTTGCATTGCAATATTAGCCTAGGCAAAGCTGTCAGTTGCCCTGGATGGAATGTTGTCGATGGCATGCGCCATGGGCCAGGTGCCAACTGGTAGTTGAGCTGAGACTATAAAAGCCCCTGCAAACCCAAGCCTGGGTTCTGTTTCCCCCAGATTTCACCCTGTCCACTCATTTACCCCTTTCCCTGGGGCCCCGGGTTGAAGGGAAGTGAAGGAGGAGGATTGTGGGCAGGAACTTTAAGATAGCCTAGATATTAGGATCTTCTTTAAGAGCAACTCAACAATAACTATTTTAATTATCAACTAAATTAGTCAGAAGATCTGATTAATCTCTTGACCAGAGACAGCTTAGCTCTGGCCGAGGATAGCCAGTCCTCGGCCTGCCAAGACATTCTTAGGATCTTTCCCAGCATCACCCAGCGAGACCATAGCAACAGCTTAGTAACACCAACCCCTCTTACCTTGCCTATTCCTTCCCCAGTTTCAATAAATCCCTTAGCCTTAGCCTGAGAATCTTGTGGTTATTTCTTTACCACCAAGGCTAAGGAGAAGAGGGAAGAAGTAAGAATTCTGACCAGTTGAGATTCAGTCTACCCCATTACTGGGACAGGAAGTTCAAGCACCCACTTCCTGACAGTCTGCCATCATCCAATAAGAGGCAGTTACCATAGCAGGGAGGGCCAGCTGCCTGTCATCTTAAAGAAGCCTATCAGTTAACAGTGAAGATTCATTGGGCACTTAGCTTTCAGGGTTTGGATTTGAATCTGAACCAAGTTCATTCCCAGCTGAGTTTGTTCAACCTTCATAACATCCAACTCCAACCTTCTGCTAGACTTGTTACCTACTCAAGGCCCATTAGTGACTATTACCACCCTCATAACATTTGGCAAACACAGTTTAGGATAAAAGACCTACAAGTTAACAACAATACAATATGGCTATTGCTAAGATGGCGTTTATTGTCACCAGTTTCTCACTGCTCCTTTGGTCATTAATGCAGGGAGCCATTGACTTCTGGTTTAGAAAAGTCCCTCAGTTCATCCATCAGGTCCTTGAGCAATATGACTACTACAAGTGGTGTGCAATCACACTAGCAGAATTTATCTGTTTCATTCCCATGGCTATAGCACTAGTTTTTGCATTTTTCCAAAGTCTGACAGTCCTTAAGAAAGTCATCTCCCGTCTCTGGCTGCTTTTTGGTAATGCTTCCAATACCAAACCTGACTCAGTTTCCCAAGAACTCCTGAAGCAGATAAAATTATTGTTCCAGGTGCTGAAGCAAATTAGAAAGGGAAAGGAACTTGATGCTCACACAATTCTCCAATTGGAGGCTCACACAATTCTCCAATTGGAGATTGTAGAGACTAAATATTTAGGAAAGGCTATTCAAACTAAGGACACTCAAGCTGAAGATGACACCCAAACTCAAAATAAGGAAACTGAAACTGAAACCACCATCTCTGTTCTCCCTATAGTCGATAGGACTATCTTATAACCTTGGGGAGGGTATCATGCATGTAAAAATCTTATAAGGCTTTTACCCCAAATGACTTGGAAGTGCTCAGAAGACATTTTCCAAAGTTCTACATGTCACCTTTCAAGTCGATAAAAGAATTAAAAAGGGTCTTCACATTGTTCAATCCTAGCTGGCTTGCCCCTGTACTTTTCTGATCCCAATCACTTTCTTGGGAGATTATGAAACTTGAATCTTGGTGCTTGGCTAGGAAATGCTGGTTTTGATTTGTGATCTCCTTACTTCTTTAATTATGTATTTCAAGTATAATTGATCAACAAAGACAAATAAGATTCTACAAATGTATTTTAGCCATTAGATAAACCTTCAAGTAAATCTATTTCACTACTATTCTCACGAACAGCAATATCTCACAATGATGCCATCTATTATGGTCTTTAATCTAAGATATATAAGGGATAACAAAGCTAATCTCATTTCTGCAGACTGGTGTAGCAGGAGTATATCTATCTCAGGGCAATGGTCAGCTCCAAGCTTTTAATTTGACGTAGATATGTGGTTCTTCCTGCTAAGACCACTAAGTCATCTGCTGCAGAGGCTATTGATTTCTTCCTCTCATTTAAGGGTCCTCTGATATCAATCAGCAAATGTTTACTGAGTGAGTAATGTGCCCAACATTATGCTGGATTCTACGGGAGATATAAAAGCTGGGTAAGACATTTATTCATTAAGTGCTCACTACAGACTCATTCTCTATCACCTGCATCAATGAATTTATAATCTAATTCACTTTATGTACATGCATATTTCATTGAAAACAGCTTTCCATAAGATGGCAGGATCACAACTCTAGAACCAGAGATGCCTGGAGCCATCTCCTAAGTCACTGATGTAGGATATGAACCCAGGTTCTCTGACTCCAGAGCTGGTACTCTTCCCACTATTTAACATACTGCCTCTCCAAAATGTTTTCTTTGCCCTCTTTTGAGAATAGACCAGAAAACAAAATGGGAAAATACATCCTGCCCTGAAGATGCAATGTATCTGTCATACTATTGTTTGGGTGCCAAATTTTGGTCTGGATTATATTTGTCTTTGAATCCCCATTGCCTACACAGTGTGTGACACAAAGCTGCAAGAAAGTGAAAAGAATATTAATTATAATAATTAATTGGATTTGCTCAAACCTGCATTTTTCCAGCGGTGTCTAATATATCACAATAAACCTTTGCGACTCTAAGCTAAGCTTGAGAAACAGGAACCTAAATGAGGTATCTGCTCTAACTGTACCAACAGGGCCTGATGGACCACTATCCTTGGAATTCTTTACTGATAAAAGAATCATTATCTCACCAGATTGGCTCCAGAGACTTCCGGATACGAGTTATTATGTTATGAGTCTATTAGCCTAGAGCCCAAAAGTCATTCCCAGGAGTTACTATCAAGAATTTACTGTTAAGGGGGCAGCTGGGTAGTTCAGTGGAGTGAGAGTCAGGCCTAGAGACAGGAGGTCCTAGGTTCAAACCCGGCCTCAGCCACTTCCCAGCTGTGTGACCCTGGGCAAGTCACTTGACCCCAATTGCCCACCCTTACCAATCTTCCACCTATGAGACAATACACCGAAATACAAAGGTTTAAAAAAAAATGAAAAAAAAAAGTTTATTAAAGCGTCTTTAAAAAAAAAAAAAAAAGAATTTACTGTTAAATCCTGTCCCTCAAGCTTCAATCTATTTTTTTCTTCCTCTTCTTCATCTTTCACACAATAAAAGCTGGCTAATTTCTGCATCTAATGGGCTCCCTTCCTTGGGAGAGGGGTTCCCCACATTCCTTCTCCCTTGTCTAGTGTCTTTCTCTAGCTCTGTTGTTTGACTTCCATCAGACACCAGATAAGGGAGTTGGGATGATTAAATATCCATGACTTTTCCCTTAGTTTCTCGGGTCTTTCTCTCACAGAGTTCAACTTCTATTTGTGAGGTTGGACACTTGCATAGGTAATTGGCTTGACAGCTGCTAGGGACTTCAAAGATCACTCAGTCTGGCATGGGTATCATATCCCCAAAACCCAGGCAAAATATAAGCAGAGAAATTCCTTTGCTCCTGTCTGTCCTTGTGACTCCTAACCCAATAAAATCTGATAATTTCTATAAGACCCTGAGACTATTATCATCCTTACACCGTCCTTTAGATTTGAGATGGATAAAGAGATGTACCTCCAGGTTATATCTTAGACATCCATCTGTCCCTTAAACTATGAGGGTTTTCAGGCAGTCCCTGGTCAGATGACCAAACCCACCCCACCGAATGCCCGAGTGTTTACCACACTAGTCACATCTTCACTGTGGCACAGAGTCACATCTCCATTGTTGTAAAGAGTATAAAATCCCCAGAATTGATGTTGTCTGGGGACAGCTTTTCCATCCATGCTGTCCTTCCAAGGAATGGATCCCCATCTTGCTGTTCCATCCATATTATCCTCCTGACCAGATTCAACATTACTTTCCAAATGAATAAATTTCTCTTTTTATTTTTAAGCTAAGTTTTGGAGTCTTTCATTTTTGAGAAAGGTATCCTTCCCAAACCCCAGGAGTTCACCACACAAGTTCAATCCCCTTGTTTTACAGATGAGAGAACTAAGCCCTAGAGAAGTTAAGTGACTTACCCAGACCATCGATCTAGTAGTAACTGAGGTGGGATCTGAACTCAAGTTTTCTAGACTCCAAGCCCAGCCTTCTATCCACTTTATAGAGCCAGATTTTATACAAAATGCATCACAGATGGTTAAAGATTTCAATTCATAAATATTTATTAAGCACCTACTATGAGCAAGGCATTGTGCTAAGCACTAAGGAAACAAAACCAAAAGATAAGCCCCTGCCCTCAAGGACACCATGCAAACAAATAAATTCAAAGCAAGAAATCTATAAGAAAGGAAAGCTATAAAAACAAAAGAACTCAAAAGGATAATGGAAAAGGTTTAGTTAGTTAGTTTGTTTAGTTTTTATTTCCAGTAATATCTCAAAAGGTGAATCTTTAGGTGAGGTGCTATGTATCCGTCCTGTTGCCTTCCTATTCACATTCTCATACTTCTGCTGTTGTTTATTGGTACTTTAATTCGGGTAGGTAGCAAATAAAGGGTGGCCCAATCAGGAATATGCCCTGACAGACAACAATTTAGAATAAAGTTCTCTCATTTTTCTTTTGAAATTCATTAATTTTATTTTATTTTTAATTTATTTCTTTGTTTATTCATTAAAGTTCCCAGTATCTCCCTTCCTTCCTCCCTTTCCCTCCCTAGAGGAAGCATCATTTGACTAAATAAATGTACATATTTTAGATCATTATGTCATGCATGTTTCTATTTATCAATTCTTTCTCAGGAGGTGGACATTCACAGTTATTCTTCAAACAATATTTATGTCATTATTTAAAATGTTCTCCTTATTCTTCTCTCTTCATTCTTCATAAGTTCAGGTAGGTCTTTCTTTCCATGTTTTTAAAAAATTAACCGACTCATCATTTCTTACCACACAGTAGTATTCCATCACAATCATATGACACAATTTGTTTAGCCATTCTCCAATTGATGGGCATCCCCTTCAATATCCAGTTCTTTGACACCACAAAGAAAGTTACTATAAATGTTTTATAACATATAGGTTCTGTTATATGAATGACTGTAATGGAATACTACTGCACCTTCAGAAATGATGAGCAGATTCATTTTTTTTTTAACTTGGAAAGAACTACTTTTAACTTGGAAAGAATGAGATAATGAAGAATTAAACAAGTAGAACCAAGATAACATTCATTATATATAGCCACAATTTAATACTTGAAGAATAATTTGTGAATTTTTACCTCTACAGAATAAACTGAAAAAATATAATCTATGCATCAATATATTTGTTTACCAGATGAGGCATTTTTTTATGTGGGGAGGAGTTGGGAAGGGCTGAGATATCTGGAAATAAATTCTATTAAGAAAAAAAATTAAGAAAAAAGAATATGTAGATTATTTTTCTTTTTCCTGACTACCTTGGGAAAAAGACCCAATAAAATTCTTAAGCCATATAAGTTCTTTTCCTTTTTCTATGATGGCCTTAAAAAATAAACATTGTTCAACCAAAAGGTAGACAAACTTTTATAATTCTTTAGGTATAATTGCTGATCACTCTCCAAAATAATTGGATTAACTTACAGTTCCACTGACAGGATATTAGTGTCCCCATTTTTCCACATCCTCTCCAATATTTGTCATTTTGCCCTTTTATCAGTTTAGCTAATCTGATAGGTATGGATATCTCAAGGGTTGTTTTGATTTGCAATTCTCTAAAATAAACAAATTTTTGGTAATTTAATTGGGATGGCATTAAATAAATAGATTATTTTAGGTAGGATTATCATTTTATTTATATTGGCTCTACCCAAGCATGAACAATTAATATTTCTCCTATTATTTAAATCTTAGTATTTGTATAAAAAAGTGCTTTATAATTATGTTCACGTAGTTTCTGGATTTGTTTTAGTGGTATCAGGTATATTCCTAGGTATTTTATTCTATCTAAGTATTTTAAATAGGTTATCTCTTATTACCTCTTTTCTTTTTCCTTTCTTTCAAAAACAACAAAAAAAATCCTTACTTTCTGTCTTAGAATCAATATACTATGTATTGATTCTAAATTGGAAAAGCAATAAAGAGCTAGGCAATTAGGTTTACGGGACTTACTCAGGATCACACAACTAAGTGTCTGAGGCCAGATTAGAGCCGAAGAGGTCAGTTAGCCAGTTTTAGCTTTCAAGCCTTCTAGCTGCCCTTTTATTATCTCTTCTTGAAGGACTTTGTTGGCAACAGAAATATTGATGACTTCTGTGGGTTTATTTTATATCCTGCTATTTTGCTAAAATCGTTGATAGTTTTAACTCATTTTTTTAGTTGGATCTCTAGACTTTTCCATATAAACCATCCTATCATCTGCCAGTTTTATCACCTCTTTGCCCATTCTGGTTCCTTAATTTCTTTTTCTTCTCTTATTGCTATTGCTAGGATTTCTAATACATTCCTTCATTTTTTGAGACTAGACCCCACTAGTTTCCTAGTATCCTACCTAAGCTGGAAGTCCAGCCACTAGTAACTGGCACAACTCCACTGCCGAACAGCAAGAACTTTGGTCTGCTCAGCTTCCAACCTGAGCCATGTTTAAGCAAATTGATGGGCGTTTCCTCTGGGCCTCCACTCACTACATTAGTGCTAATCTTAATATGGACAACTGACCGGCTTTAGCCCTATTCCAGTTCAGAACTCCCAAACTTAAGCAATCCAGCAGCGTCAGCTTCCTTAGGAGCAGGGACTAAGAACGTGTCACCATGCAGGGGTACCATGATTATCACTCTTACCATATTATTATTACTACGACTAACTATATGCTGTGTGATAGTGAATACTCTGAAAACTGTCTTGGTGAAAGTCTCTTGACTTTTCCCTCTAATGTACATCGAAAGGTTTTCTCTTTGAACAGATCTCTACTTTCTTTAGATTCCCAGGAAGACTGGTCTTAGTGTTCATACCCCAGAACATTTTGTTCTACCACCAAAAACCCAAGTATGCTATCTGCTTTGCCTTCCAGTATTCTACGGCATAATCCTTCTGTGACTTACTGATGATTTATTTTTGATTCTACAGTTAATATTTTTCCAAGTGCTTAAAAAATTACTTTGACATTTACCATATATTTTACATTTACAACACTGTACCTCTTTACTTTTATCATTCTCTTAATGTACCTTGTATCTCTGATAAGTATCTCAGAATTCTTCTCACTCTTGAGGAAAACCATCAAGAAAAGGAATAAAATATAGCTACCTTTCTCCATGTATAAGGGTGATGGACTTCAATTTCTACTATGGAAATTGTTCCATTGTATTTGATTATAATTGACCAGCTTGAGATTGACACCTGGTTAAAAAGGCTTTAAAAAAAAAAAAAGAATTCTTGGATCAGCAACCATAGCTAGGAATTTTAAGTTTAAGTATGTCCCCTTATGACCTGGCTTGGCAAGGTCATGCTTCCATACATATGGGGCAGTGCATAGATCAAGGAGTGTGAAGTCAGGAAGACTTGCATTTAAATTTTACTTCAGACACTTTCTAGCTGTGTGATCCCAGGCAAGCCACTTAACCTGTTTACTTCAGTTTTCTCAACTGCAAAATGGAAATAATAAAAGCACCTACCTCTGAGGAATGCTATGAGAATCAAAGGAGAAAATGTTTATAAAGCACTTGTCATACAGTAGATGCCCTGTGTTTCCTTACTTCCTTTCCTTCTTCCTTCCTTCCTCCTTTCCTCCTTTCCTTACTTCCTTTCCTTCTTCCTTCCTTCCTCCCTTCTTTCCTTCCTCCTTTCCTTCCTTCCTTTCCTTCTTCCCTTCCTTCCCCCTTTCCTCCTTTATTCCTTCCCTCCTTCCTCTTTTCCTTCCTTCCTTCTTTCCTCCCTTCC